>NC_142615.1:65394412-65740662 GCF_059453375.1 Lepisosteus platostomus | reverse complement strand
GAGGTTCGCTTGCTACCGGACAATGTAAATGGAGGCTTAAGGCACCTGCCCTCTACAATCCGGCTGGGCGCCTGCAATGGCTATGTTTTTTATGTGGGACAACCAAAGGTGTGTCGGCGCTGTGGTGCTGTGGGACACCTGGCATCGTCCTGCACTGTGAAATGCTGCAAGACCTGTAGCAAACAGGGACATTTAGCCTCTGACTGTTCAATGCTGCCAAAGTGCAATTTATGTGGCTCGGAAGGACACGTTTTTAAGAACTGCCCTCACGCCTACGCCAATAAACTCAGAATGAGAAAGGATGAGGCAGTGCTTGTTTCAGCCAAACCGGCCCGAAAAGCCAAAGCAAACAACAAGTCAAACAAAGAACCCTTGTTGGACAAAGACTCTCAGCCTCCAGCCAGGATCAGTCCTGCTGTGGCTCCGGGGCTGGTGGAAGAGAAATCCACTATGCCCCCACAACCCCAGACTACACCAGACAAGCACGAGGGTTTGAAAACCCCCGAGAACAGCGAGGACCCCTCCCCCACTCCTGCTCCTCAGAACGAGGGCCAGTGTGGGGCCCCCCGGTGGAGCGGGTCCAGCGAGGATACCCAGGATTCAGCGGAGCTGCATTTCTCAGACTCTGCAAGTGCTACAGATGCCCTCCTCTCCTCCATCCAGTCCATCACGGAGGATCTGCAGCAGCTGGTGGGTGAGGGGGAAGAGGAGACTGGTGCATCGGCTGCACCCCTTTCCCCTCAGTGCTCCCAGGAGCTGGACGTGAGGAAAAGGAAAAATGACTCTGTTTTCTCCCCGAGCGAGGAGGAAGGAGAGCATGGCGATGGGGACAGCTGGAACCCCTCCACCCCTCCCTCTACCCCCTTCCTTGAAATGGACTCCGTGAACGCTTTTACTGCTGCCACCCTGATGAAGGCTCATTCAGAGGATGGCTGGCAGGAAATTGGTAAGAAGAAAAAGAAAAAGAAGAAGGTAACAGGTGAGACAGAAGAGAAATGTGTTTTGTAAAGACTGGATCCACTTTCTTATGTAATATGGCTCTAAACATTATTTCTCTTAACACCAGAGGTATCAATGACAGAGTTAAATGTCAGTCTGTCTTTGATTACCTCCAGCAGAGAGAGGGAGATGTGTTGATGTTGCAGGAGTGTGCTTTAGCCTATCAAGAGAGGTATAAAAGCTTTGAAGATAGGTGGGATAAAGGGCCTTCTGTTTGGTCAGGGGACAATAACAACAGAGCCTCTGGCGTGGCCATTCTTTTCAAAGGATGGGCTTTCAAATTGAAAAGTATTCAGAGGGTCATAGATGGCAGGTTGCTGTGTGTGGATGTGGAATGGGGGACCGTTGACCTGCGGCTAATCAATGTGTATTGTCCTACTGACGTGGGAGGAAGGGTGGAGCTACTCAAGGCACTCTCTCCCCTATTGTTATGTAGCACAGACGTGATAGTGGGAGGGGATTTTAATTGTATCTTAGAGCACACAGACAGGCAGTCTAGCTCCCCGATAAAATTGGATTCCAGCTCACTGGCCCTGCAAAACTTAGTTTAAGACTTTAAACTCTCAGACACATATAGATGTATATATCCCACAACAGCAGGATATACATGGTCATGGGAGGAATAGCAGCTCCAGAATTGACTATTGCTTTGTCTAAGCGAGAGTGAAAGTTGTTGGGGTCACTCTTCAGCCTGTCTTCTTCTCAGATCATCAGGCTTTAGGGTGTAGAGTGGAACTCCAGGGCGGGACTGTATTTGGCCCAGGCCTCTGGAAACTCAACACAAAGCTGCTAGAGAACGAGGGGGTAGTATCCCGCTACAAGGAGAAACTATCACAGTGGCTGTCCTTGCAGTGTCTGTACGGGTCAGTAGGAGAGTGGTGGGAGGAGGTGAAGGTGAGGACAAAGGCCTTTTTCATGGCTGAGGGAAGGAAGGCTGCTGCCAGACGGAGAGGAGTGCTAGCCAGGAAACAGAGGCAGCTGCAGCGTCTCTACACGATGCTGCACAGTGGTTTCGATGTGCTCGAGGATATCACCCTTTTAAAAAAGGATATCCGGAGCATAGCCGAAGAAAGTAGTCGAGGAGTGCTGTTAAGAAGCAGAATGCAGTTCTTAGAAGAAAATGAGAAGTGTACTCGCTTCTTTTTCAGGAAAGTGGTAGGCTCCAAGTCTGTCATGGAAAGTGTAGTTGATGAGGAGGGACGAGAGAGAACAGAGCCGAGTGCTATCCTCTCCTGCACCGAGGCCTTCTACTCAAGACTGTACAGCTCTACAGAGGTAAAGGATGAAGAAATTCATTTTTTCACCTCAAAGCTAGAAAACGTTTTGAGTGAAGAAGATAGGGAAGTACTTGAGAGGGATTTGACAGTAGAAGAGCTGAGACAGGCTATGGAGAGCTTACAGAAGGGGAAAACTCCGGGTGCTGACGGGCTCCCTAAAGAATTTTATTGCACCTTTTGGGATCTGCTTCAGGATCCGCTACTGCTCCTATTCGAGGAAAGCTATAAGACAGAATTGCTGCCTGACTCCTTAAGAGAAGGCACTATCTCTCTCTTGTTTAAGAAAGGAGCAAAGAATGACATAAAGAACTGGAGACCCCTCAGCCTGTTAGGCGTGGACACTAAGATCCTGTCCATAGCCCTTTTCCTGCGCCTACAAAATGTAGTGGCCTCACTGGTAGGGAAAGAACAGACTTGTGGGATAGCAGGACGCCTGATGAGCGACAACCTGGCCTTGTTGAGGGATGTCTGTCTGTACTTGGAGGATCGCTCCCTCCCTCTGTGCATTTTAGGTGTAGACCTAGAAAAGGCCTTTGACCACCTAAACCGGCAGTACTTAACATCGGTACTTGAGCACATGAAGTTTGGCCCCATCATGAGAAAGTGGATTAACCTGCTGTACACAGGTAGCAACAGCAGAGTAATGGTTAATGGCAATAGATCACGCCCCTTTGAAGTCTTTTCAGGGGTGAGGCAGGGCTGCCCATTATCCCCCTTGTTATTCGTTTTGGCTATGGAGCCCTTAGCCTGTGCCTTGCGCCAGGATCAGGCCATTAATGGGATACCAGTGCCTGGAAGTGGGGGAGGAGAGGTAAAGACATCTCTATACATGGATGACGTCACCCTGCTCCTCTCTGACAATGTCTCAATTAGCAGAGCTCTGAAGTGCTGTGATCGTTTCTCTTTGGCTTCCTCTGCAAAAATTAACAAATCTAAGAGTGAGATTTGTTATCAGAACTGTAGGGAGCCAAAAGAAGGACATGATCTCAGGCTGCAAGAGAAGAGAATTAAGGTCCTGGGGGTGTATTTTGGAGAAGAGATGGGAACAGTCAATTGGCAGAACAAATTGCCAATCTTAAACAAAAAACTGATGCAATGGAAGGACCGAGACCTCACCATGACAGGGAAGGTGCTGGTCATCAAAGCCGAGCTCTTGCCTGTCTTGAATTTTCTGGCTTCTACCTTCCCAATCCCACACCGTGTTGCGGCAGTGCTGAGGAGATTGATGTTTCATTTTCTATGGGGTGGGAAGCAGGAAAGACTCAGAAGGGAAATAATGTACAGGCCGCTACCCTAAGGGGGGAAGTCTGTCCCAGATATTGCTACGAAGCTGCTGTGCATTTTCCTGGCCTCTGTGCTGAGAGGCTTTGCAACAGCACCTGCAGCGCGTACCTGGACTTATTTTGCCAGGCTCTGGATAGGTAGGGAGGTGTTCAGAGTGTGGGGTGTCAGACCCAAGCTGGATGTCCCACTCTCTGACACATGCCCTGCAATTTATGGGACAGTTAAAAGTTTTCTAAGATCTCACCCAATTGGCCATATTCCCCTCCGAGATGTCAGCATCCAAAAACTGGAAGATTTCGTTGCACCCCAGAACAATAGGCAGACCCCTGTGGGCATTTTAACATCAGCCCAAACAAGGAAGGTGTGGAAACACACATCCTCTAAGTTTCTGTGCAACATTCACAGAGATTTAGCCTGGAGTGTCGTCCACCAGTGCTTACCGGTACGAACTTTCTTGTACCGTAGGGGCCTCACCCCCAGCCCTCGCTGCGTTAGGGTGGGCTGCGGCGAGGAGGAGACTGTGACCCATCTCCTGTGGTCCTGCTTTTTTGCTAAGGCCTTCTGGGCACAGTTTGAAGATTGCTTGCAAGCTCTCTCGCCCCAATTTACCCTGACTGCTGCTTTCGTCATATACGGCATCTCTCCTGTCAAACTTCCTCCTGACGTGTTTGACAGGATCTGGACCGTGGTGAACAGTGGGAAAGACGCCCTGTGAAGAGTGAGGAACATGGGGCTGTTCAAAGGCATCGAGGTCCCAGTCAAGGCAGCAGGTAGCAGCAGGTAGAAGCATTTCAAGCTGGTTACACTTCTCCTTCCGGACATTCATTTCAAAGTCAGTCGTTTTGCTGTAGTCTGCATTATTTAGGCTGATTATCGAGGTTAGCCTTTATTTGGTCATGGGGGCCTCGGTACTGTATGCTAATTCTCAAGACAGTTTCACCCGTTTTCTGATTGCTAGGTTCTGTACCAGTGCAGACATGTCAAACAGTGAATGGCTGTACCTCTATTGTATCCGTGCTCAATGAATGAAATCAGTAATAAATGAATATATGTATTGTTATACGAAAAACAAGTGGTTTATCGACTCATCTTCATTTGCAGATTTAGAGGCAGCTCCGATATTCGGGGGAGGCGTAAATCCGAGGTCCCGACCCTCCTTGGCCATTAAGAAATCCCAGGGCGTCTCTCAAAAAGAGACGCCGGGGGTGTCACTCTGGTGTTAGTGTTCCCCTTTACCAATCAGTCGGGGTCTCCTCCTAATCCCCGTCTCATATGTAACCATCAATGACAAGGCCTCCCTGTCCCGCAAAACGAGAAAACGAGCGCGCCGTTTCCTACACATCTGCAGTCGCCAATGCGCATTCGCAGCATGTCCCGGGACGCAATTCGGCCTCATTTGCATAACACCAGTCCGGCAGATCGCTACGCAAGCTCGCGTCGTGAGCGATGCCACACACCGAACAAACACCGGAGCCTTTTCAGCAATTTCCAAAAAACGGGCCTGCTCGCCTGCCCACAAGGTTTGTCTCTTACCCGCTCTCCAGAGCCTGCTGCCTTCTGTGCTGTTCTCTCGGCACTGCTGCAGCGCACACAACTCCTGCAGCGCGGGGAGAAAGTTTCCACGCTCCGCCACAGGGAAGGCTCGCTCTGTGTGCACACGTCCTTTCAATGCCAGTTAACAAGTGCTCCGCATTAGCAGCGTCGGGGCTCCGGCGTGTCGCACCTCACCTCACCTCGACATACGACATACGACACTTCTTTACGCAGAGAGTGGCGGGAGTGGGATGTCAGGGCCTGACGATACTACTTTACGCAGTTAGTGGTGGGGGTGGGATGTCAGGACCATACGACACTTCTTTACGTAGAGAGTGGCGGGGGTGGGATGTCAGGGCTTGACGACACTGCTTTATGCAAAGAATGGAGGGGTGGGTGTCAGGGCTATATGACAGTGCTTTCCGCAGAGAGTGGTGGGGGTGTGATGTCAGGGCGATACAACAGTGCTTTACATAGAGAGTGGTGGGGGTGGGATGTCAGGGCCATATGACACTGCTTTACACAGAGAGTGGTGGGGGTGTGATGTCAGGGCCATACGACAGTGCTTTACGCAGGGAGTGGCAGGGGTGGGATGTCAGGGCCTGACGATACTGCTTTACGCAGATAGTGGCGGGGGTTGAATGTCAGGGCCATATGACAGTACTTTACGCAGAGAGTGGAGGGGCTGGAATGTCAGGGCTTGACGTCACTGCTTTAAGCACAGAGTGGACGGGTGGGTGTCAGGGCCATACGACACTTCTTTACGCAGAGAGTGGCGGGGGTGGGATGTCAGGGCTTGACGACACTGCTTTATGCAAAGAGTGGAGGGGTGGGTGTCAGGGCTATATGACAGTGCTTTCCTCAGAGAGTGGTGGGGGTGTGATGTCAGGGCGATACAACAGTGCTTTACATAGAGAGTGGTGGGGGTGGGATGTCAGGGCTATACGACAGTGCTTTACACAGAGAGTGGCGGGGGAGGGATGTCAGAAGCATACGACACTTCTTTACGCAGGTAGTGGCAGGGGTGGGATGTCAGGGCCTGACGATACTGCTTTACGCAGATAGTGGCGGGGTTGGGATGTCAGGGCCATACGACAGTGCTTTACGCAGAGAGAGGAGGGTTTGGAATGTCAGGGCTTGACGTCACTGCTTTAAGTACAGAGTGGACGGGTGGGTGTCAGGGCCATACGACACTTCATTGCGTAGAGAGTGGCGGGGGTGGGATGTCAGGGCTTGACGACACTGCTTTATTCAAAGAGTGGAGGGGTGGGTGTCAGGGCTATACAACAGTGTTTGACGTAGAGAGTGGTGGGGGTGTGATGTCTGGGCCTGACGATACTACTTTACGCAGTTAGTGGTGGGGGTGGGATGTCAGGGCCATACGACACTTCATTGCGTAGAGAGTGGCGGGGGTGGGATGTCAGGGCTTGACGACACTGCTTTATGCAAAGAGTGGTGGGGGTGGGATGTCAGGGCCATATGACACTGTTTACACAGAGAATGGCGGAGGTGGGATGTCAGGGCTTGACGTCACTGCTTTATGCAGAGAGTGGAGGGGTGGGTGACAGGGCTATACAACAGTGCTTGACGTAGAGAGTGGTGGGGGTGGGATGTCAGGGCCATACGACATTTCTTTACGCAGGGAGTGGCAGGGGTGGGATGTCAGGGCCATATGACACTGCTTTATTCAATGAGTGGAGGAGTGGGTGTCAAGGCTATACGACAGTGCTTTCCGCAGAGAGTGGTGGGGGTGTGATGTCAGGGCCATACGACAGTGCTTTACACAGAGAGTGGTGGCGGTGGGATGTCAGGGCTTGACGACACTGCTTTATGCAGAGAGTGGAGGGGTGGGTGACAGGGCTATACAACAGTGCTTGACGTAGAGAGTGGTGGGGGTGGGATGTCAGGGCCATACGACATTTCTTTATGCAGGGAGTGGCAGGGGTGGGATGTCAGGGCCATATGACACTGCTTTACACAGAGAGTGGCGGGGTTGGGATGTCAGGGCCATATGACACTGCTTTATTTAATGAGTGGAGGGGTGGGTGTCAAGGCTATACGACAGTGCTTTCCGCAGAGAGTGGTGGGGGTGTGATGTCAGGGCCATACGACAGTGCTTTACGCAGAGAGTGGTGGCGGTTGGATGTCAGGGCCATATGACACTGCTTTACACAGAGAGTGGCGGGGTTGGGATGTCAGGGCCATATGACACTGCTTTATACAGAGAGTGGCGAGGGTGGGATGTCAGGGCCTGACAACACAGCTTAACACAGAGAGTGGATGGGTGGGTGTCAGGGCCATACGACACTTCTTTAGGCAGAGAGGGGCAGTGTTGGGATGTCAGGGCCTGACGATACTGCTTTACGTAGAGAGTGGCGAGGGTGGGATGTCAGGGCTTGACGACACTGCTTTATTCAATGAGTGGAGGGGTGGGTGTCAGGGCTATACGACAGTACTTTCCACAGAGAGTGGTGGGGGTGTGATGTCAGGGCCATACGACAGTGCTTTACACAGAGAGTGGCGGGGTTGGAATGTCAGGGCCATATGACACTGCTTTATACGGAGAGTGGCAGGGGTGGGATGTCAGAGCCTGACAACACAGCTTAACGCAGAGAGTGGAGGGGTGGGTGTCAGGGCCATACGACACTTCTTTAGGCAGAGAGTGGCAGGGGTGGGATGTCAGGGCCTGACGATACTGCTTTACACAGAGAGTGGAGGGGGTGGGATGTCAGGGCTTGACGATACTTCTTTACGCAGAGAATGGCGGGGGTGGGATGGCAGGGCCTGAAGATACTGCTTTTCGCAGAGAGCGGTGGAGGTGGGATGTCATGGGTATACCACAGTGCTTTCCACTGAGAAAGGTGGGGGTGGGATGTCATGGCCATAAGACACTGCTTTATGCAGAGAGTTGAGGGATTGATGTCAGGGCCATATGACAGTGCTCCACTCAGGCCTCTGCTTGAATTTGTACTCCTCCTCTCTCTCCCTACCTCTACCTCTCCCTCTCCCTACCTCTCTCCCTACCTCTCCCTTTTCCCCTCCCTACCTCTCTCCCTACCTCTACCTCTCCCTCTCTGTGGGGCCAGCAGGGGGTGCTCACCCTGCGGTCTGTGTGGGTCCTATTGCCCCAGTATAGTGATGGCGGACACGATCTGGCCCACCAGCGACGAGCAGTTTACCAGATCTAGACAAAGGGGGCAACTCTTAGTCATATGAGCTTAGTCACACATCGCAGCGATTAAAAAAACAAAACAAACATATTATGTCCGTTACTAACGACTTTTTTTTCCTACATTGAAAGTCTCTTTCCCGGGTGATTTTCTAGCGCGACTGGGGCTCTTCATTTCTCCTCGGTGTCTCAGCGCGGGCGGATTTGAAACAGACCACAGAACCTGCCGCTGCAGTGCTCTCGGTTAGGGGCTCTCATCCTGCATCACCAATCTACCACAGGAGGGACGGAGCTGGATTTCTGTCTGGAAAATAAACTCCAGAGTGAGAGAGAGAGAGCAGAGAGGGGTAGGGAGAGGTAGAGAGAGGTAGAGCGGTAGAGAGGTAGAGAGAGGGAGAGAGGTGGAGGGCGAGGGAGAGGGAGAGAGGTGGAGAGAGAGGGGGTTAGGGAGAGAGGGAGAGGTAGAGAGAGGGAGAGGTAGAGCTAGGGAGAGAGGTAGGGAGGGGAAAAGGGAGAGGTAGAGAGAAGGAGAGGTAGAGGTAGGGAGAGAAAGGGAGGAGGAATACAAATTCAAGAAGGAGAAAATCCACAACACAACACAGGCGTCGGCATGCATGGGCTACAAAAGGAACAAGTAAAATGTTTCTTCCGGGCTGAAAAGAGAAGGAAGTAAAACACACCGTTGCGGCGCTACGACACGAAGACGCCGAGCCAGTTGAGCACAGCAAACCCAACCTGTTCTCACAAGTTCCCTGCGCTTCATGCGAAATAAAAGCTGCTGAGTTAAATCAGGAAAGCGGTAACTATTAGGACTGCTCACTGTTCCTCAGGCTGGGGCAGGAGAGCACACACTGTATTATTATTATTGAGAGACAGGCTCACTGTCTGTTCCTCAGGCTGGGACAGTGGATCACACACTGTATTATTATTGAGAGACAAACTCACTGTCTATTCCTCAGGCTGGGACAGTAGATCACACACTGTATTATTATTATTGAGAGACAGGCTCTCTGTTCCCGAGGCTGGGACAGGAGATCCCACACTGTATCATTATTATTTAGAGACAGACTCATGGTCTTTTCCTCAGTCTGGGACAGGAGGTCACACACTATATTATTATTATTGAGAGACAGGCTCACTTTCTGTTCCTCAGGCTGGGACAGGAGATCACACACTGTATTATTATTATTGAGAGACAGGCTCACTGTCTGTTCCTCAGAGTTGGACAGGAGATCCCACACTGAATTATTATTATAGAGAGACAAACTCACTGTCTGTTCCTCAGGCTGGGACAGTAGATCACACTGTATTATTATTATTATTGAGAGTCTGGCTCACTGCTCCCCAGGCTGGGACAGGAGATCACACACTGTATTATTATTATTGAGAGACAGGCTCACTTTCTGTTCCTCAGGCTGGGACAGGAGATCACACACTGTATTATTATTACTGAGAGACAGGCTCACTGTCTGTTCCTCAGAGTTGGACAGGAGATCCCACACTGAATTATTATTATAGAGAGACAAACTCACTATCTGTTCCTCAGGCTGGGACAGTAGATCACACTGTATTATTATTATTATTGAGAGTCTGGCTCACTGCTCCCCAGGCTGGGACAGGAGATCCCACACTGTATTATTATTATTTAGAGACAGACTCACTGTCTTTTCCTCAGGCTGGGACAGTAGATCACATTGTATTATTATTATTAATATTATTGAGAGTCTGGCACACTGTTCCCCAGGCTGGGACAGGAGATCCCACACTGTATTATTATTATTTTGAGACAGGCTCACTGTTTGTTCCTCAGGCTGGGACAGTAGATCACACTGTATTATTATTATTGAGAGACAGGCTTACTCTCTGTTCCTCAGGCTGAGACAGGACATCACATACTGTATTATTATTGATTGACAGGCTCATTGTTCCTCAGGCTGGGACAGGAGATCACACACTGTATTATTATTATTGAGAGACGGGCTCACTGTCTGTTCCTCTGGCTGGGACAGGGGATCACACAGTGTATTATTATTATTGAGAGACAGGCTCACTGTCTGTTCCTCAGACTGGGACAGGAGATCAGACACTGTTTTATTATTATTGAGAGACAGGCTCACTGTATGTTCCCCTGGCTGGGACAGGAGGTCATACATTATATTATTATTATAGAGAGACAGGCTCACTGTATGTTCCACAGGCTGGGACAGGAAATCACACTGTATTATTATTATTGAGAGACAGACTCACTGTCTTTTCCTCAGTCTAGGACAGTTGGTCACATACTGTATTATTATTATTATTGAGAGACAGGCTTACTCTCTGTTCCACAGGCTGAGACAGGACATCACATATTGTATTATTATTATTGATTGACAGGCTCACTGTTCCTCAGGCTGGGACAGGAGATAACACACAGTATTATTATTATTGAGAGACGGGCTCACTGTCTGTTCTTCTGGCTGGGACAGGGGATCACACACTGTATTATTTTTATTGAGAGACAGGCTCACTATCTGTTCCTCAGGCTGGGACAGAGGATCACACACTGTTTTATTATTGAGAGACAGGCTCACTCTCTGTTCCTCAGGCTGGGACAGGAGATCACACACTGTATTATTATTATTGACAGATAGGCTCACTGTGTCTTCGCTTGGGCTTGAACAGGAGATCACACACTGGATTATTATTATTGAGAGACAGGCTCACTGTCTGTTCCTCAGGCTGGGACAGGAGGACATACACTATATTATTATTATAGAGAGACAGGCTCACTGTATGTTCCCCAGGCTGAGACATGAGATCACACTGTGTTATTATTATTGAGAGACAGTCTCACTGTCTGTTCCTCAGGCTGGAGCAGGAGATCACACACGGTATTATTATTACTGAGAGACAGGCTCACTGTCTGTTCCTAAGAGTTGGACATGAGATCCCACACTGAATTATTATCATAGAGAGACTGGCTCACTGTATGTTCCCCAGGCTGGGTCAGGAGATCACACTGTATTATTATTATTATTGAGAGACAGGCTCACTGTCTGTTCCTCAGGCTGGAGCAGGAGATCACATACTGTATTATTATTATTGATTGACAGGCACACTGTTCCTCAGGCTGGGACAGGAGATCGCACCCTGTATTATTATTATTGACAGATAGGCACACTGTGTCGTCATTTGGGCTGGGACAGGAGATCACACACTGTATTATTATTATTGAGAGACAGGCTCACTGTCTGTTCCTCAGGCTGGGACAGGAGATCACACACTGTATTATTATTATTGTGAGACAGGCTCACGGTCTTTTCCTCAGGCTGGGAGAGAAGATCACACTGTATTATTATTATTGAGAGTCTGGCTCACTGTTCCCCAGGCTGGGAAAGGAGATCACACACTGTATTATTATTATTGAGAGACAGGCTCACTGTCTGTTCCTCAGGCTGGGACAGGAGATCACACACTGTATTATTATTATTGAGAGACAGGCTCACTGTTCCCCAGGCTGGGACAGGAGATCACACACTGTATTTTTATTATTGAGAGACAGGCTCACTGTTCCACAGGCTGGGACAGGAGATCACACTATATTATTATTTTTGAGAGACAAGCTCACTGTTCCTCAGGCTTGGACAGGAGATCACAAACTGTATTATTATTATAGAGAGACCTGCTCTTTCCTGACTGTTCCTTAGGCTGGGACAGCAGATCATAATCTGCTTTATTATTATTGAGAGACTGGCTCACTCCTGTCTGTTCCTCAGGTTGGGACAGGAGGTCACACACTGTATTATTATTATCGAGCGACAGGCTCACTGTCTGTTCCTCAGGCTGGGACAGGAAGTCAAACACTGTATTATTATTATTGAGAGACAGGCTCACTGTCTGTTCCTCAGGCTGGGACAGGAGATCACACAGTTTTTTTCATATTATTGTTGAGAGACTGTCACGATATTAGTTCCCCCTCCTTAAGGGTGCTCCAGCCCTTTCACTTAAGACTTCATTCTCTGCACCTGTTTCCCATTCCCAGCCCACCTTAAAAGCCAGGCGCTGACGCTCATCCAGGCTCTGCATCTGATTTCCATATCGTGCGAGTCCGGGACCTGGAAGCGCCTGGTCCCGTTAAGGTTTTAACCTCTGTTCCCGTTCCTGTTCCCCGTCCGCCGGTTCCGACCCGGCCTTCGTGGTTTTTAACTTGTTCTGATGGATCTCCTGGTTTTGGACTTACCCTTGCGTTTTGGATTATCCCTAAGGACTACTCTCTCGGATTGTTCGCCTCGGCCACACCTTCCCCGTGCACCAGCGCACCTTGGACACGCCCCCTTGTCTTCAGCCCCGTTTTCCTGCATGACGTTTCCCCAGTGTTTCCCCACTCCGTCGGACTGTGTCGTCCGCATAGGGTCCGGAAAGAACTGTTCGTGACAGAGACATGCTCACTGTCTGTTCCTCTGGCTGGGGCAGGAAATGACACACCGTATTATTATTACTGAGATACAAGCTCACTGTCTGTTCCTCTGGCTGGGACTGGAGATCACATACTGTTCTATTATTACTGAGAGACATGCTCACGGTTTGTTCCTCAGACTGGGACAGGACATTCCACACTAGGTTATTATTATTGAGAGACAGGCTCACTGTTCCTCAGGCTGGGACAGGAGGTCACACACTGTATTATTATTATTGAGAGACAGGCTTACTGTCTGTTCCTCAGGCAGGGACAGGAGATCACACACTGTATTATTATTATTGAGAGACATGCTCACTGTTCCTCAGGCTGGGACAGGAGATCATACTATTATTATTGCTTAGAGTCTGGCTTACTGTTCCCCAAGCTTGGACAGGAGGTCACACACTGTATTATTATTATTGAGAGACAGGCTCGCTGTCTGTTCCTCAGGTTAGGACAGTAGATCACATTGTATTATTATTATTGAGAGTCTGGCTCACTGTTCCCCAGGCTGGGACAGGAAATCAAAAACTGTATTATTATTATTGAGAGACAGGCTCACTGTCTGTTCCTCAGGCTGGGACAGGAGATCACACACTGTATTATTATTATTGAGAGACAGGCTCACTGTTCCTCAGGCTGGGACAGGAGATCACACACTGTATTATTATTATTGAGAGACAGGCTCACTGTCTGTTCCTCAGGCTAGTACAGGAGATCACGCACTGTATTATTATTATTGAGATACTGGCTCACTGTCTGTTCCTCAGGGTGGGACAGTAGATCACACTGTATTATTATTATTGACAGATAAACTCACTGTTTCCCAGGCTGGGACTGGAGATCACACACTGTATTATTATTATTGAGAATCTGGCTCACTGTTCCCCAGGCTGGGACAGGAAATCACACACTGTATTATTATTATTGAGAGACAGGCTCACTGTCTGTTCCTCAGGCTGGGGCAGGATATCACACACTGTATTATTATTATTGAGAGACAGGCTCACTGTTCCTCAGGCTGGGACAGGAGATCACACACTGTATTATTATTATTGAGAGACAGGCTCACTGTCTGTTCCTCAGGCTGGGACAGGAGATCACACACTGTATTATTAGTATTGAGATACAGACTCACTGTATGTTCCTCTTGCTGGGACTGGAGATCACACACTGTTCTATTATTATTGAGGGACATGCTCACTGTTTGTTCTTCAGACTGGGACAGGACATTCCACAAGACAGGAGATCACACACTGTATTATTATTATTCAGAGACAGGCTCACTGTTCCTCAGACTGGGACAGGAGATCACAGTGTATTATTATTATTATTGAGAGAGAGGCTCACTGTCTGTTCCTCAGGCTAGGACAGGAAGTCACACACTGTATTATTATTATTATTGAGAGACAGGTTCACTGTCTGTTCCTCAGGCTGGGACAGGAGATCAGACGGTATTATTATTATTGAGAGACAAGCTCACTGTTCCTCATGCTGGGACAGGAGATCACACTGTATTATTATTATTGAGAGTCTGGCTCACTGTTCCCCAAGCTGGGACAGGAGGTCACACACTGTATTATTATTATTGAGAGACAGGCTCGCAGTCTGTTCCTCAGGCTAGTACAGGAGATCACGCACTGTATTATTATTATTGAGATACTGGCTCACTGTCTGTTCCTCAGGGTGGGACAGTAGATCACACTGTATTATTATTATTGACAGATAAACTCACTGTTTCCCAGGCTGGGACTGGAGATCACACACTGTATTATTATTATTGAGAATCTGGCTCACTGTTCCCCAGGCTGGGACAGGAAATCACACACTGTATTATTATTATTGAGAGACAGGCTCACTGTCTGTTCCTCAGGCTGGGGCAGGATATCACACACTGTATTATTATTATTGAGAGACAGGCTCACTGTTCCTCAGGCTGGGACAGGAGATCACACACTGTATTATTATTATTGAGAGACAGGCTCACTGTCTGTTCCTCAGGCTGGGACAGGAGATCACACACTGTATTATTAGTATTGAGATACAGACTCACTGTATGTTCCTCTTGCTGGGACTGGAGATCACACACTGTTCTATTATTATTGAGGGACATGCTCACTGTTTGTTCTTCAGGCTAGGACAGGACATTCCACAAGACAGGAGATCACACACTGTATTATTATTATTCAGAGACAGGCTCACTGTTCCTCAGACTGGGACAGGAGATCACAGTGTATTATTATTATTATTGAGAGAGAGGCTCACTGTCTGTTCCTCAGGCTAGGACAGGAAGTCACACACTGTATTATTATTATTATTGAGAGACAGGTTCACTGTCTGTTCCTCAGGCTGGGACAGGAGATCATACTGTATTATTATTATTGAGAGACAAGCTCACTGTTCCTCAGGCTGGGACAGTAGATCACACTGTATTATAATTATTGAGAGGCTGACTCACTGTTTCCCAGGCTGGGACAGGAGATCACACACTGTATTATTATTGACAGGCTCACTGTCTGTTCCTCTGGCTGGGGCAGGGAATCACACACTGTATTATTAGTATTATTGAGAGACAGGCTCGCTGTCTGCTCCTCAGGCTGGGACAGGAGATCACACACTGTTGTAGTGTGCTCTCACGAGGCACCAGTTCTGTAGGGGTTTGGGAATTTACTGGGACAATTATTTTTGTGGCAGTAAATCACAAAATTGATTCTTTTAATGGTCTTACAATCCAACCATGCGATATAAATCAAGCAACGCACACACAGGTACTAATACACGAGGATACATTTATTAATATATAGAATATGCATGTAAACCTAACAGATCTTATCGTAAGGGTTATCAGAATACAAAAGATATAAATTCATTCAGTTACAAAGAGTTACACATATCAAGAGGACATAAGTTCGGTATATCATTCATTTAGACCATTTCGTAATTGAACTTGTTTACAACTTCTACATTAGATACTCAAAACAAGTACATAACCCTTAGGAATTAAATTGATATCAACTGGTTGGGAGCAGTAATGCAATGAAGTTGAATATTCACTGCCGGTGGGCCCCTTTTCTTACTGTTTCAGTAGTGCAACGGTTATCACGTATCGCGAAAAAGTCCCCGGTTTGAGACCGGACGGAAACTGCCTCTTTTTGCACGCTCCTGTACTTCACAGAGGTCTTAAGCGACCGGTCATTTGTTCCCAATGTATTTCCGGTGCCTTCATGCACTCTTGTACCAAACGCACTTTCCTTCTGTACGCGGAGCCGATCATTTGCAATTGGGCTGTGCCGACAGACCAGGACGAGCTCTGTCGGCTCAAAAGCAGCGCAGGACCTGCAAGAACAACAGAAAGATTAGCATCCAGCGGGGGCCTCTTAGTGATCCCAAGATCTCATCAAGAATCGGCTCCAGCAACAGGGCTGGGCGCATTGTTCCATTCTCCGACCACTCTCGGTGTAAACAAGTCCCTCCTGGTCTCTGCTTGAAATGCACTTTCCTGCGTTTGCTTTGGTGTAACTGGCTTCCCCTGCATGGGCGAATGTGAAGAAGATCCTTAGTAAGTCATTGAAGAAAACCGAGAAGAGGTCGGAGTGGCCTCTGTCGTTCATCAACGATCCAGTCAGGCAGTACTCCTCTGTAAAGCGCCGTTCGTTCACATCGATTGGCTTTTTTTTGCCTTCATTCGTGCAAGTAGTAAAAGCAGACGCCCCTATTCTGCCGTGACCCGGATTCGAACCGGGGTTGTTGCGGCCACAGCGCAAAGTACTGACCACTATACGATCACGGCAAGTTACTGATACACATGCAGCAGGGTGGAAAAGGCTGTGCTCTCTTCGTGTGACATAATTCGGAAAAGTCCTGACGTTGCATTTCAACTGAGCCCCAGTATACATCGACCCTTCGACACTCTGAGTGACAATTCTCTTGCGTGTTTTCTCATATTTATGTAGTTTGCTGGCATGATGCCGGGAACAGCGGGGGTGTGTGCTCCCATATGGTCTAGCGGTTAGGATTCCTGGTTTTCACCCACGCGGCCTGGGTTCGACTCCCGGTATGAGAACGTGTTGGTTTTGCCTCCTGCTTTCCAAAAGATCAGCACCGTGTAAGAAGGAGCCGCATTAAAACTACTCGAACGTGCAAAACGTGAGAGAAGAGGGGGTGCTTGTTTCCAACCGAAACTTTTCGTGTGTAAGACGAGCTGATCGTCGCTGCAGGAGGTGGGAGGGTTACTCTGGTAGACAGAGCTGACCTTTGGCAATAGGATTTATACTCTCCAAGATGATATTTGCACTTTCTGGAGAGGCGATTTTCTCCACTTCAGTAGCCCGATTTCGTCGATTGCGTGGAGAGGGCCGTAGAATGTGGCGCCACCTTTCCTGCTCCGTCCATGACAGGCATGCTGGTCTCTGGAGAGAGAGCACGGTCCACCAGCGCACTCCAATAAAGGCACTGGAAGCAGCTGAATTGCATTGGCGAAGCTCAGCACTGGGCCGCTGGGCACGTCTTACCACCATTTCCGTAGTGTAGTGGTTATCACGTTCGCCTCCCACGCGAAAGGTCCCCGGGCGGAAACAGCCTTCTTTTGTCGCCACGCACAAAAGGGGATTGGGGATTCGCCTAGCGCTGTGATCGAACAGACCCACTCACCTCTTAGTGTGGCGGGATCTGCACAGTGCATGTCGCAGCGCATCCTGCTTTCACTTCAATGCGCGTCCTGATGTACCCCGGTCTCCCGCGTGACAGGGGGGGACAGGTGACAGGTCCTATACTAACGAGGAAGACATCGCTCTCTCCGACCCCCGGCATCGTGTCCCGACCCACCGTGGTGGAAGCCGACGCGTGCTGTGCTTCCTTTATGGAGCAGAAATGACAACCGAGGAGCCGAGATCATTTCAGCATTTCGCGTCTGAACGGAAAACACAAACGACCAACTTGGAATGACTTGCCTTTGACGCTTTTCAAAGCGTTCTTTGTGCACGACGACTGCGCCGCCTAGCAGATACAAATGGGTTGTACAACTTTGAACTAGCAAATGGAAGAGGGCTAAGCCCCCTCTCTTTTAGCCCAGGTTCGATCTGTCTCCCAGAATCACCAGGGCGCACGCACACACACACACCCGTGCTAAGGGCAACTCAACATTCACTCCTACCCCGAGAACAGAAAAGACAGCGTCCGCAGCAACAACAGCTCAGGTCTCTGCACAGGAGCTAAGCTGCCCCCATCTCCTCTGCTCTGCGGCTCCTGCGGAGCAGAGTCCTGCCTGGAGCCGTGTTTGCAGGCGGCGGCTCCCCGCGCCCTGTCTGTGCGTCGTGTCCAAGAGCTCCTGGGAGGAAGAGAGAGCCCTCCCACTCGGGGGCTTTTCCACGGTCTGTGTGAGGAGGGGCGGGTGTGTCCAGTAGCTTATCGAGCGGAAGCCTGGGGCGGCGGAGAGCTGTGATCGTGCAGACCTTGAGGTGTCACCTCTTTGTCTGCTTTCCCGCCCCCCCTCCGCCCAAGCTCTGCTCCAAAGTAGCCCGGCAACCCCTCACACCTGCAGGTGTCACAACCTAAGGTGTGGTCATGAGACACCCATGGGGTGTCATTCTGTTCTTGCTAATTGTCCATGCGAGGAAGATGCGCTGGACAGAGCTCAGAGGGCGCACCTGGGTGGCTTTCCTTCTGAGTGACGTTACTGCAACACTCTCCCGCTACTCCTGGTGTGCTCATGCCGCAACACAGGAAGGCTGGAGCAGGTGGCTGTGGGCTCTGCGCACCGCCGAAATAGCTCAGTTGGGAGAGCGTTAGACTGAAGATCTAAAGGTCCCTGGTTTGATCCTGGGTTTCGGCATTTTGTTTCATCGCGCCCTTTGTTCCTCTCTCCAGCGCCCCCTTCCTAAAGTGACGCGTCCCTTTCTTAGCCCGAAACGCAAGCGAGACACCAGCAGCAGTCCCTGCAGGTTTCTGTAGTGTAGCGGCTATCACGTTCGCCTAACACGCGAAAGGTCCCTGGTTCGAGACTGGGTGGAAACAGCCTTGTTTTGCACGCTCCTGTACTTCACAGAGGTCTTGAGCGACCGGTCATTTGTTCCCAATGTATTTCCGGTGCCTTCATGCACTCTTGTACCAAACGCACGTTTGACGAAATGACAACCAAGGAGCCTAGAGGTTATTTCAGCATTTCGCAGCAATTCACCAGGGCCTAGCAGATACAAATGGGTTGTACAACTTTGAAGTAGCAAATGGAAGAGGGCTAAGCCCCCTCTCTTTTAGCCCAGATTCGATCTGTCTCCCAGAATTACCTGGGCACACACACACACTGTCTTGTTTCTCCTACACGTATAGTGTAAAAATTAAGAACCCAGGACGAAGATGTGACACTCGAACAAACTCTTTATTATTTAACCTGTAACTCCGAACCAGTTAGCTCCTAAATTCACTATGACCTGTGACCCTGAGCAACCGTTATTCCCCGCTCAGCCCTCCATCAATCAACATGCAGTTTCACTGCTGACGCACACAAATATTACACTTTCTCCAGCTCTTATGAATTGCCTCTCTTCAAAGCCCGGTGTGTTTATTTTTTGGAGATGTTATACAGATGCAGCCATTCAAAGTGCCGGAGGTAATTGACGCAAAACACCGCGGTACGTGATTGGTTGACCGACAGGGGCACTCGTGGTCCGTTGGTCGGTCGTAGAAAGATTTACAGTAAATGTCTTTACTGTGCCCGTTGTAGTATTGAATATTTATATGGAATTTTACCACTACCACTAGGTGACTATTAATTGTTATTAAAATGACTTAAATTCGATCATGTTGTGATATTTTGAAATATTTATATTTAGAAATATAAATTTGTTTGGTGCGAGTGAGGTTTTATTTAATCTCTGACCAAGGGAAACGTTTCATTTTTTCAAAGAAATGTTTGTTATAAAGGAAGAGTCATGGCTTCAGTGGGATTTGATCACAGACATTGCAACAGGGAAGTCAGGAGCCTAACCCACAGCACCACCAGCAAGGTCACACCCAGAATTCTGAAAAGGCACTACAGAAACATTATCAACAGACAATGTACAGCGTGTACTATTCTTGTGTTGCGGTACATGAATATAATTATATCGTTACTAATTTCTTTAGATACGCGATTCCATATTATATTCCCTTTTAATCAAATTCTAAAAGTATGCCTGTTGACTCCGGTATCGCGTTAGTTAAAGACTTCGATGCTTAAAATGTTTAGGGAGAAATGGAATACTGGTGTGTATGTTTTCTTTAAAGTACCGAGACCAGCCATATACTGTATGTTTAAGTTCCAAAATTAATATCGTTTATGGCCTTCACACGCGTTACAGTATGCTCCTATTCTTTTTATGTTCAGGTACTAAGATTTCCCTTCAGTGGTAAAATTCCATATAAATATTCAATACTTAAACGGGCACAGTTAAGACATTAAATATACATATACATACTGTATACAGTACAGTTTGCATACAGTAATATGTTATGTTCCTAAATCAATCTCTTTTATGAGCATGTGAAAGGCGTGGTGAATCAATTCTCAAAAATTACTGTACTTTGCATGATTGGAAACAAATGTGTGATTGCGAAATGCTGTGGTGTTACTTTTACAAAATCGGTCAATGAAAAAAAGAATGTGGACCAGGGCAATACTTTGAGTTTACAGCTTGTCCAAGGTCATTCATTATTAATACTATTAGTAATATCTTCGTTAAAGACTTTGATGGCTACAGCTCAAACATGAGAGGTTGAGCTTTGTAGTGGTTTGATGGGTTTACTGAGACAATTATCAATTGTAGCAGTAATCACAAGGTTGTTCGTTGGGGCTTTTAGAAAATCAATCGTCAGAACAACTAACAACGCACACACACGGGTTCAATACACGAGAAACATTTATTAATATAAACTGTGCACCAAACATATACTAGTCTGCCTGGATACAAGCGGCAGACCTTACTGTGAGGGTTATCAATATACAAGGTATATAATCTCGAAGAGATGCAAACACAAAGAGATACACAACAGAGAATATATGTCAGTATACATCGTTCGGTTACCAAATCGCCAATCAGTGTTATTACCCACTGTTACTCTAAACTCGGAAGTAAATACATTACTCATGAATTAAATTGATAACAACTTGTGTTGAGGTACAATTAAATTCTCGAGACGCAATGTAGAACATGGGGTTTACTTATCCACTGTGTTTGGATTTGGAATTTCCCGGCACGAACACCAAACCAGCTGACAGGCTCTGTTGCAGCCTCTGTTGCAGCGGTTGTCCAATGGGCGTTGTGTCGGCGTCCTCTGGCTACCGGCCAACCAGTCGAGGTGCAGCTCGGAGTAGGACGGGCAGAGGAATCTGACTGCGGCGCGCAGGGCAGTCGTTGCTCCGAGGGGATCTACCAGCAGTCCGGCTGGCTAGTAGAAAGCCTCTATGCACAGAGTGTGACCGCGAGTCCTCACAAGTCACTCTTTTGCCTGGGAAGAAACTGGTTCGTTCCCGGTCCAGCGCTGCTTCTGAATAAGCTATTCAGGTTGTCGACGAGGGTCCAACTGTAGGCTGCCATTGATCAAGCGGAGCATTCACGTTGGTAGAATTCTGAGTACGTACGGGATCCTCGGCCTCGCGCTTAGAACAAAGTCCAAGTCCTTTTGCAGACAACAGCAGTTGTCACGTGATTGTCTCTGAGGATGCGCGAAAATGGCCAAGGAGAGCCCAGAACTGAGCTTGCGCTTCCTTTTTGATCAAGACCCAGATGTGTGCTGATTGGTTGAGAGTTTGGCGGGCATTGGAGACCCACGTGGTATTACCAGTCCCTGATTGGTTGGTCAAGGTGAGATATAAGTCACTTGCTCTTGACACTTAGGAATGCAGTCCAGATGTCCATCCGGCACTCCCTAGACTGATAGGCGCCAATGGATGACCATTGATCATGAGAGCCAGCCTTAGCTACTTGCATCCCCGTCTGGGATCTTGCTTCTTATCAAAAGAAAAACATCTAAAATCAGCTTGCCTGAATTCTTTCTCTGTGGCTGCACCACAGAGATGGAGGGTGAGATGGGGCCTCCTTTAGGAGCATACCAACGCTTAATTCTGTCTTATTAACCAGCATTGCCGCTACAGCTTCATTAGCTCCACCTTGCGGAAATTCCGGATACTATTATTTTAAATGCGGTATTATAGGAGAATTTACGGTAACTCGCGGTAGACTGCATAAAGCCCACCGCAAAATAATGCGGTACCGCCCACTTGTTTTGAATGGCTGCATCTGTATATGTCAGAAAGAGCACTGTGACATCAGAGACACCAGCCAGAGCGCCGGGATCAGCGAGCGAGACCGCGGGAGGTGTGCGGAGCGCACTGCGGAGAGTAATTGATTACTTATCTATCGATAACCTATAAATTCAACTGAAGAACCGTAGAATAAATGATTAACTTCATCGACTGGTGAGTACTGATTCTTTTGCCGTTCTTGGCCCTGTTTTAAATATCTAGAAAACGGTCAATACCGCCTGGATCGATCAATTACAGTACCATAGTGCGTTTAGTGTTAATATTGTTCAATCCGAAATTAAAGAATGGTTATTCAAATTATTATTTAGGAATTTAATCCTAGAGCTAAAGAATTATATTCCAAGTTGATGAATTTGTTTAAGTAACAGTTAAAATGCATTTTCATTTGTTTACAAATCATAAGTATGGTAACCACGGCGACACGCGCCAAGTCACTGTGCCCGGCTAGGTGTCTCGCCTTCACCACAAAGAGCGGTGTGACGTCACGGACAGCTACTAATACTAATACTAGTGTATTCATGTTAATATTAGTGAGAGTACAACTGGTAGTTTTAATATTAATGCTAGTATTCATGTTAATATTAGTGCTTATTATGGATATACTGTTATACTATTTACACTAGTAGTCATGTTAGTTTTAGTGATATTATTACTGTTATGGAACAAGTAATAGGTTTTATTCCATGCTAA
The DNA here is from genome assembly GCF_059453375.1 of Lepisosteus platostomus. Classification (NCBI taxonomy): domain Eukaryota; kingdom Metazoa; phylum Chordata; class Actinopteri; order Semionotiformes; family Lepisosteidae; genus Lepisosteus; species Lepisosteus platostomus. The sequence continues at coordinate 65,717,971 of NC_142615.1, read as the reverse complement.
AAAAAGGAGAAAGAGAACACAACGTTTCAGCCGTGGAGCCTTCTTCAGGTGTCACACTCTCTCTTTCTCTCTTTCTTCTTTTTTTCAGCATGGAATAAAACCTATTACTTGTTCCTTTGCAGCCTACGCATGCTGACGCAGCTACCCACCTGAATTATTACTGTTATTATTAGTATTAGTAGTGTAGTAGTAACTTTGTGTTATAGTTAGTAATAATGATAGTGTTAGTCATAGTGATAGTGTTACTGTTGTAATATTAGTGGTATTTTTGTTAGTGTTTGTTATAGTGTAACTGTAGGTAAGAGTGTATGTGATGTCCATCAGTGTGTGAGTTTGTGTCTGTGAGTATGTGTACTGTCTATGTGTGATTCTGTAAAAGTGTGTGTATCAGTGTGTGGGTGTGTATCTCTGAGTGTAGTGTCTACAGTATGTGTGTGTCTGTGAATGTGTGCTAGTTTGTATTTGTGCATGTATGTGTCTGATTGTGTGTATAAATGTGTATGGTGTTAGTCAGTATGTGTAGTGTCTGTGTGTGTGAATGTGTGTGAGTGTGTAGGTGTATACTGTATCTCTCAGTGTGTGTGAATGTGTTTGTAGGTGGGCTTGGGCTCCAATGTTGTGTCTGATAGAAGTGACCCATCAACAGGTGTTGAGGTCCAGAGCTGCTTGCAAATGGAATCACTTTCTAGAGTCCAGACCAATGTCTACAGAGCTGTGAGTGCTCTGTTTTTATCACTATTAGTAGTAATGACAGCAGTAATAGAAGCAGGAGTATTAGTATCAGAATTAGTATTAGAATCTGAAGTCATGGTCGTAGTAGTAATGGTAGTAGTGGTATTAGCAGTTGTGTCAGTGGCAGCAGTATTAGTAGTAGTAACAGTACAACTAGTAGCTTTAGTAACATTAGTAGTAGCAGTAGGAGTAGCTGTAAAATTTTATTAGTTGCAGTTGTGTCAGTGGCAGCAGTAGTAGTAGCTGTAGTAGCAGTATTACACTAGAACCATGTGTTACGATCCCTGCCTCCCGGCAACGAAAGAGGCAGAAGAAGGCGTAGTCTTAGTTCATTAGTCTACCTATCAGTGTACGCTTTCACCACCACACCTCCGTCTCATCTTGTATTTAAGCACTAGTCTTTCCCTACCTCCTCGCTCAGTATTGGTTTTCCTTTCGAGCTACTTAGTTGTGCTACGCCTTCTACCTCTTCGTACTGTTCTGGTTCCGAATTTGGTTTCTCCACTTTTACTACATTTTTTGGATTACGGCTCGGCTTCGGTTGGTCTTTCTCAGTTTGGATCTCTGGCTTCCCCTGGACTCTCGGCTCTCTCCTTCGTCTCATCTATCCGCCAGGGCCACAGGTCTGCCCAGGATTATGCCATAAACTTTCGAGTAGCAGCAGCAGAGACTCACTGGGAGGATGAGGTCCTAATTTTTCTTTTTCTGCAAGGGTTATGTGAAGAAATAAAGGATCACCTGGTAACTATACCACAGTTGGGCAGAACTTTGGAGGAAGTAATTTCCCAGGTGTTGGAATTAGAGTTTAGAATTTGTCAGAGGAATAGAGAAAGATCTCAGACACAGATACTAGAGGTTCCTCGGCCACCACCTACCAACACTCTAGACTCGGAATAATCTATGGAAATTGCCCGCACCTGGTTAACTCCAGAAGAAAGAGAGAGACGCAGACGAGAGGGCCGCTGTATGTTCTGTGGAAAATTAGGACACTTTAAAGCTGACTGCCCTGCTTTACATTCGTCTTTGAGGCGCCTCCCTACTACTCAAGATCCTGTGGTGAGTGAGTTAACTCAATCCTCCAAGTTTTCCTCAGGATTTTCTATTATGTCTACACTGTTTTGGGGTAATAAACAGACGCCACTTCTTGCTTTTATTGACTCGGGGGCAGCAGGGAACTTCATCGACGCCTCCTTAGCTCAAGCTTGGAAATTACCCCTGACCCAGGTGACTCCTCCTCTTCGTGGACAATCTATTGATGCTTCCCCAGTGTCTCCAGGACTTATAAGATGGCAAACTGAATTAATAAGATTGCAAATTGGCGCCACACATGTGGAAGATATCTGGTTTTATCTCCTCGAGACCCCATCACATCCCCTTGCCCTAGGCTTTCCCTGGCTCCAACAGAATGACCCTAACATTTCATGGTCCCATAGAGAAATTTTAACTTGGGGACCCCAATGTATTGGTAGTTGCTGTCGTCTGCAAGGTTGTAAGAGTTGCACTCATGGAAACGCCCCCTTCTGGTGTTCCTACGATACCCCCCCCAATATTCTGATCTATAGGAAGCCTTCAATGAGCAAGAGGCCTTGGCTCTCCCAACCCACCGACATTATGACTGTGCCATCGACCTTTTGCCAGGAACTATTCCTCCTAAAGGTCGTATATTCCACTCTCCAATATGGAATCCGAGGCCCTGAAAATATATATACAAGATTCTCTGAAGGCTGGAATTATATGCCCATCCACTTCTCCTACTTGTGCCAGTTTTTTTTGTGGAAAAGAAGGATGGTGGGCTCCGTCCCTGTATTGATTATAGTGGCCTTAATGAGATCACTGTTAAGAACCGGTACCCTTTGCCCCTAATTCGCTTTGCAGCGCTTGAGTCCGTGCATGGGGCCAAGATCTTCATCAAACTGGATCTACGAGGGACTTATAATTTAATCCGTATTTGGGAAGGGGACGAGTGGAAGACGGCATTCATGACAACCCATGGATATTATGAATATTTGGTCATGCCTTTTGGTTTGGTAAATGCCCCAGCAGTGTTTCAAACCTTTATTAATGATATTTTTTGTGATCTGCTACAAAGGTTTGTCTTGGTATACCTTGATGACATTCTAATTTTCTCTAATACCTTATCTAATACCCAGGATCATGTTCTCCATGTCAGAGAAGTACTCTCCCGGCTCATAAAGAATAAACTTTATGTCAAACTGGAGAAGTGCACTTTTAATGCTTCTAGGATTCACTTTTTAGGTTACATCATCTCTCCAGAAGGGGTGGAAATGGACTCAAGTAAAGTCTCCGCAATTACTGATTGGCCCACACCCAGGAACCTTAAACACATACAACGGTTTCTTGGTTTTGCCAACTTCTATAGGAGGTTTATTTGAAACTTTAGCTCGGTGGTTGCTCCCATAACCTGTTTAACTCGCAAAGGACCCAGACAAGGTAAATGGACCCCTCAAGCAGAAGAGGCATTTCAGCACCTGAAACACCTTTTCACTACTGCCCTCATCCTGAAACACCCTGATCCTTCTTTGCCTTTTGTTGTTGAGGTGGACGCTTCTGGCCATGGTGTGGGCGCTGTTCTCTCTCAACGTCATGGAGAAGAACAGATTCTTCACCCCTGCGCCTTCTTTTCTAAGAAGGTATCTCCTGCACAGATGAACTATGATGTTGGTTTTCGTGAGCTTCTGGCTAATAAGTTAGCATTGGATGGAGGAATGGAATGGAGGCACTGGCTGGAGGGAGCTCTTCATCCATTCTTGATATACACAGATCACAAAAACTTGGAGTATTTACAATCGGCCAAACGTCTATTTCCTCGCCAGGCCAGATGGTCCCTCTTTTCTCCAGATTTAATTTCCTTATCACCTACACTCCAGGCTCTAAGAACATCAAAGCTGATGCTCTCTCACGGATCCACGACCCCCCTGAGGCTGAACTGCTTCCTGAACCCATCATCCCTTCTGGTAGATTCCTGGCAGCTGTCAGATGGGACATAGAAGTCATAGTTAGACGCGCCTTGGCTGGACAAACTGTACCTCCTCAGTGCCCTCAGGACAAGTTATTTGTCTCAACCCCAGTCAGATCTTCTGTCTTACAATGGGGATATGATTCCCGCTTCGCCGGACACCCTGGATTCCGACGTACCTTGGATTTCATCTCTAGAGATTTCTGGTGGCCAATCATGGTTAAGGATGTCAAGGAGTATGTCCAAGCCTGCTCTATATGTTCCCGAATTAAGTCTTCTCGGATGAGGGCGGCAGGCCCTCTTCAACCCTTACCTATCCCCGACTGTCCTTGGACCCACCTCTCAGTTGATTTCATTACTGACCTTCCACCAAGCCAAGGATACATGACAGTCATGGTAGTAGTAGATCGTTTCTCTAAATCCACCCATTTTATTCCCCTACCTTCCTTGCCTTCAGCTAGGGAACTAGCAGACCTGTTCGTACTGCATATCTTCCGTCTTCATGGCATCCCTAAAGACATTGTTTCCGATAGGGACCCCCAGTTTATTTCACGATTTTGGAAGGCCTTCTGTAAGTCACTGGGAGCCTCAGTTTCGCTTACTTCAGCTTACCACCCGCAGGCCAATGGTCAAACTGAGCGTATGAATCAAGAACTGCTAACCTACTTACGGGAATATATCTCATCGACCCAAGATAACTGGGTGTCTTTGCTTCCATGGGCAGAATATGCTCATAATTCTTTGTATACTTCTTCGACCGGCATGTCACCATTCAAGTGTGCCTTAGGTTATCAGCCTCCTCTTTTCCCAGACTCCCCACCGGACACAGAAGTTCCTTCTGTTCAGGAGTATATCACTAACCTGCAGGACTTCTGGAAGAAGGCTAAAGCCGCCCTTCTTCACACTGCAGCTCGGCAGAAGACCGTGGCGGATCGGCACCGTCGAACCTTACCCAGATTTCGACGTGGACAATTTGTCTGGTTGTCTACCCACAACCTTCCTCTAGAGCAACCTTCTGGCAAGCTTGCTCCCAGGTTCATCGGTCCTTTTCATGTCCTCACCCAGGTTACCCCTGTAACTTATCGGCTGGCCTTGCCTCCTACCCTCAGGATTCACCCTACATTCCATGTTTCCCTCCTTAAGCCCTTTCGCAGATCCACTCTGTCTAAACCGCAACAAAAACCCCCACCACCTCGAGTAATTGACGGACTTCCTGCCTACACCGTAAATAAGATCTTAGATTCCCGATGGTCTCGTGGATCCCTGCAATACCTAGTGGATTGGGAAGGCTACGGTCCAGAGGAGCGGTCGTGGGTAGCGGAAAGAGATATACTGGATTCAAACCTGATCCGGGATTTCCATCAGAGTTTCCCTAATCGTCCAGCTAGGGCGTCGGGAGCCGCCCGTAGAGAGGGGGGTAATGTTACGATCCCTGCCTCTCAGCAACGAAAGAGGCAGAAGAAGGCGTAGCCTTAGTTCATAAGTCCACCTATCAGTGTACGCTTTCACCACCACACCTCCGTCTCATCTGGTATTTAAGCATTAGTCTTTCCCTACCCCCTCGCTCAGTATTGTTTCCCTTTCGAGCTACTTAGTTGCGCTACGCCTTCTACCTCCTCGTACTGTTCTGGTTCCGACTTTGGTTTATCCACTTTTACTACGTCTTTTGGATTACGGCTCGGCTTCGGTTGCTTTCTCCTAGTTTGGTTCTCTGGCTTCCCCTGGACTCTCGGCTCTCTCCTTCGTCTACGGTTTTGGATTACGGTCTGGCTTTGGCTACTCTCTCCCTGTTTGGATCACTGGCTTCCCCTGGACTCTCGGCTCTCTCCTTCGGCTACGGTATTTGGATCACGACTTGTCTCTGTCGGCTCCCGCAAGTGGGTTCACTACTTGGTTTCGGTTTCACTGGCCGAATCCGTAACATTACAAGGAGGACAAACTGGAGTTTTCATTTCAAGACCAAGAATAAATTTGTTTATACGGATCTATCGGTCACATACTGTAAATGTATTTGTAGATTTACAGCCTTATGATCAAACACTGTCCTTTGGCCTCTTTATTGGTCAATTGTAAAACCTAACAGGAATCATACAGGTGGGGTTGGGAGTTTCAGACAGTTTTCAATATGTTTTCTACACACTGCAGGAAATACAATCCAGAAGGAGAAAAGACACACAGTGACAGGGAGGAGTGATGTCACAGCTCTCAGCAGGACAGGAGCAGCAGCAATGGGAGGATGGACAAATGACGAATGACTCTAGATTGGTGCAGGAGTTTTAATTCTCCTCAGTGCTGGAGACTGGAGACTGAAAAATTCAATTTGTTCAACTCAGATCCATTGGTGACATAGTTATATTACCTTATATATTAATGTATATTATACATAACTGGAAGGTCGAGTGTAAAACTGACAGACAGCAGACAGGAGGGGTTTGTCCTGCAGTTGCTCTCAGACAGTGTCTCCTGTCTGTGTTTCTACATCTGGTCTCCACACATTTAGAAAGACATAGTGACAGTAAGGAGTCTTGACGGGGCTCTCGATCAATGGAGGAGTTTCAATTCTCCTCAGTGCTGGAGACTGGAGAGAGTCTGTTTCTCTTACCTGAACACCTCACTCCAGCATCATAGACATGAGGAATGCTATACTGTTTCACTACAGTTTTACCACAGTACCTCAGCGCAGACTCTGACCCGCTGCAGGAAACAGCACCCAACAGGACTGATCCAGACCCTGGTCCAAAGTGAGCTCCTCCTGGTGCTGAAACAGCAGATCCACAGCCCAGCTGTCTGCACACCACTGCAGCATCATCCAGATCCCAGCCAGAGTGATGTACTGTCCCCCACTCTCCACCATGATACACCTCCACTGTCCCCTCACAGGGACTGGCTCCATTCACCAGCCTCACATCAGAACTGCCTGGAGAGAGAGAGATAAATACGCATGACTATGACTACAGAGGACTGAGACTTTTTCTTCCTGGGTATTGGGAGCTATAGTCCCTATAGTGGACAGGGGACATAAAAACCGTAGTGACTATGGCTCTCAGAACACAGACATTAACCACTGTGCTCTGAGAGCTGTGATCAGTACATTGGACAGGGATGTGTGATGTCAGAGTTCTAGGACTTGTGTTCCTGGGTTTCTGGAAGCTGTGGTCACTGCAGTGGACAGTGACTGTGGAGTCAGAAGCCTACATCACTGACACATGGTCTGTTGTATCTGTGTCTCAGGTCCTATATGTAAAAACTGTATGATACCACTGGCTGCTGCCTGTTTGTCCATATAAGGTAAGAGATTTAAAGTGAGATTTAATGATGTGTCTCTTTACTCAGTGTGTTGTTTTTGAAAGTGAGACCTTAGAAAACACAAAATAGAAACAGTACAAAAATGTTCACAAACAGATAAGTGCTTTATAGATTGTGCTTAAATATACCATTAATGAACCATTATCTAGTTAAAATATAACTAGATATTTTTTAGATTAAACATTCATTCACTTTCAGTTTGCAGTATGTAATGTTGTTCCCTTATATAGTACAAATCATTTTTAATACTGATTTTTTACATTCAGATTTTTTTTCACTTAACAAAGTCTTTTCAGCTTATAAATGTCAAGATCTATGTTAATATATGACTCACAGAATGAATTCCATTTAAAACACAGCATATTCCAAATGTATAAGATAAGTTTATTGTATGTTTAACTAAAATATGTTTACCAACCATGTTCTTGTGTTTTTGTCCTGAGACATTCTGGTCCTGATTCTCAACTGATGGTGACAGGCAAATTAAATATTTCACTTGTATAATATTAATTAAATATTCAATTTTCATTTTCCGGCTTTAATACTTGCATTTGAGTATGCATTTTAAATGCAGACTCCACAGATTAACTGTTTTATCTGCGTCTTAGGTCCCAAACGTAATGACTGCATGGTAACACTTTGTATGTATGTGGTAAGAGATGAATCACTCTGCTCTGAGTGTCCCATTTGAAAATGAAAATGCAATCAGTACAAAACCTTTATAATAAACAGATGATTTACATACTATACTAAAATATACATTAGCATGTACAGTACCTACTCAATTTCCAGTGAATATTTAACTAGATTTGTTTTTAAACCTTCACATTCAGGAATATTTGGAATATATATTGTTTCCATTATATATGACAATTCATTTGTAGTATCAATTTTGCTTTACATTCATACATTTCTTTTGCTCTGGAGACATGTTAATGTGTGCCTATTGTATTTTTAGCATTTACCTGTTAACTAAGTATACTTAATTTTCATTATCCAAACTTGCATTTTCATTATGAAAGCTTAAAAAACTGCATTATTTATACATTATACACTCCAAATGCACACCACAAAGAAAAAAAAAACACTTATCACACACATCGCAATATAATAAAAAATAATACCCAGCATAAAATAACCTCAAAACACAAAATTATTTAGCTATCAGTGAATTATCAGTCAGATACTGTATACACATTAGTTTCTACACATTATCCTTTACCTTTACTACAGTACAGCCTCTACGTGTTAAATTATTGTTGTAACACCTCAGTGACTAATAAGACTCCACTTTCTAAAAATAATTGATATTCTGCTTTTTCTGAAGGAGTAAAGAATGCCACCTTTACTATAGTACAGCCTGTCCCTTTTAATGTCTAAACACAGCAAACCTGGTGTAAATGGTGTACATCAGACGTTGCGTTTCTTTTCTTTAAACCACATGAGACAAAACCACACAAGACAATTTTCCTGTGAGTCTGGTGTTGAGAGGAAATGGGGCTCCTCTGTGTAACCTCTGTGTAAGCTCCTCAGGGCTATAAACCGGCAACCATTAACACATTTCAGAAGAGACAGACGACCCCAGTGATAGAGCTGCAGAACGAGGCTGTCCTGACGTCTGCTGTCTCTAACACACTAGAGATGAGGAGGTCAGAGCCCCCAGATACACCAGGAGACTGCTGCAGTGGTGGGGGTGTTAGTGTAAGGAACTGGGACTTGTCCTCCTTCTGAACGTTCATCAGACTCCATTAACTTTCCGGTCCCCCTGTCTCTCTTAATCAGCTACTGTCTTAAAGTGTTAATGTTCAAAATAAGCAGCTGTACTGTATCTCTTTCATATCCCTCGATCACAAACAATTGTCTTCCTATGTATTATAGCTTCCTCTAAAAAAATACTCCAGGCTGAACAAATCCCATAATCCCAAAGGAAATACCTGCAATTAAATCTCACACAGACACAAGACAGGAACCCCAGACTGTCTGAACACACAAAGAGGAATAATGGCAGCAAAATAAATGGTTCTGAAAAACAAGAAGCTGTAAGACCAAACTAGGGGCTCCTGTTTCAGAAATTACTGTATATAACTAAAACTACAATGGTGCTGACTGTGTTTCACTGACAAGACTTTCACTAACAATCTACTTCTCTAGGAGAGTCAGTGCTGTGTAGCAGGACTTGCGTTCTGTACTGGACAGTATTATCACTCTGCCCTGGTGGTATCTGTGTCCAGTAACACCCCATAATACAGACAGGCTTCCTCAGTAATTAATTTGACAAGTTTCTGTGATAAAACTATCCCAGTCTCTAGAAATGCTGCAACAATTATCGAAATATGTCAAATAACCCCTGGCACAAACACACTACTTAATAAAAAAGGTAATTAATAGTCTTCTTATTAACACTGTATGCACAGAAAAGTTCCTACAATTAAATTACTCCACTCTACAAAATGACATAACTACTGTATTATCCAACCTTAAAATGTCCTTGGTTCAAAATACTCCAGTCTTTTACAACACATTTACCTCCAGTAATGTCCCAGTCTCTGATAATTCTCTATTTAACAAACATGATATCAATGATACTACACCTGTCTGACATAATTATTCAGGCTAAAGATCTCACCTTCAGTAGAAATACTTTTCTCTTTCATAAGAGTTCTATCTCTAATTAAGGAACAAGTTATAGGTTTATTCCATGCTGAAAAAAAGAAGAAAGAGAACACAACGTTTCGGCCGTGGAGACTTCTTCAGGTGTGAGAGAGACAGGGCAGTAGGCAAAGGTAAAGTAACGGAAGAACAAAGGTTGGGAGGGATTAGGAGTGAGAGGCGGGAGCAGGGGACAGAAAGAGAGGTCAATCAAGAGATGTGAAGTCAGAATGGGTGCAGAGAGGTGTGAAATGAAACTTCCAATGAATGGAGAAAATTTAAAAGAACAGTAGTCTGTCGTTAAGGGAAGGGAGAATGTGTGATCCTAGCTGTAGAATAATTTTAGTTTCGGTGGTCTTTCTGATGTATGAGTTTGGAAAACCGTCTTTGAGAACACAGACGGAGAGATTAGAGTGGTCGTGGCCGTCAGAGGTGAAATGAGAAACAATGGGCTTGGAGAGATCTTTAATCTTCACAGCCCTGACGTGTTCTCTGAAGCGGTCTCCAAGTCTCCTTCCTGTTTCTCCAATGTAGATGGCTGGGCATTTACTGCAAGAGATCCAGTAAATAAGGTTGCTGGAGGTACAAGATGCTGTCTGGGTGATCCGGAACTGTCCTGAGGGGCCTTGAATGAGTGGTGGTGGCTGTGTACTTGCAGGTGATACAGCGAGTATACAGCGAGCTCTGTTGCAAGGGAAAGAGGGAAAGGGAAAGAGAAGAAAAGAAACGGTGACACCTCTCTCCTTCTGTTTTCAGCCTGGAATAAACCTCTACTGTGTTCCTTTGCAGCTACACATGCTGACGCAGCTGCCCTACTTGAATTAAATGTCGTCGTGACCGGCATTGTGACGTCACACGGGGACGATACCGTTAAACGAAGTGACTCTGGATTCTTGCTATCAAGCTGTTTACAGCTCAGCGTTACTTCTTAAATGTGACTTCTTTAATATTAGATTCACATGTGAATCTTCAGTCTTAGCTGTGTGCATTATCTAACTGCCCCTCCCAAAATTGCGTTCTTTGTTCCACGTTATCCCAAATGATTTCCGCTGTTTGGTTTAATTTAAGTGAAAAAAAAAAGTTTTCCTCTGTGTTTCGCTTCGCAAAGAAAAGACCAGCTTCGCTGGCTGGAACATACGGGTGACGTACATGTGCCGTCTGTGTTATTGTGACACAAGTGTTAACCCGCTTGGTAACAGCTGACACGTTGAATGCTATTGGCTGCACATATATGAGTGAGCTGTGAGGACAAGGCTCTTATGACACATTTGTTTTTGCAGTTACTGGTAACTGACACATGTTTTTTTTTTTACAGTACCTAGCGACTCCAGACTCCGAGCGCCAGATGTTTCCGCATAACCGATAAACTAACCCCTATGCCCTCAGCCTTAACTGGCTCAGGCTGTGTTCCCATTAGTCAGTTGCTGCGGAAAAAGCCATGTAGGTCTTTGCGCTGATGTTTCTCTGCTGCAGGGATTTTGTCCGTGCGGGTGAGTGCCAAATGTTTTGCTCTTCAAGAAAAGCAGCGAGTTTCAACACCAGCGGCACTTTGGGGGAAATTTGAAAAATTCCCGGTCTGAGTGTGTGTGTCTGTGTCTAAATAATAGACACATAATTTGTGAATAAATTATTTATTTACTATTATGTGTCTATTTATTTGTGGAATAAATAGACTTGCAGGCGCCCCGTCTCGCACCCGCTGCTTGCTGGGATAGGCTCCTTCTCGCCCGCGACCCTGTACAGGATACCGTGGTTAGAAAATGGATTGGACGGAGTTTCAGAACCTCTTCTGAGTTCTGTTGGACTTGCAGCGCTCGTCTCTGTGTGCAAAGGGAGAATGGTAGTGTGAATTTTGGTAAAACGCCAGGAAATTAACACATTGCAGGTCTTTTTGTCTGTTTCCATAATAGTAACACCAGCTGTCAGTGGGGATGATAGCAGAGGGAGGAAGCCATGGGGATAGTTTGGCCAGTTTGGGTTACAGCCCTACTCTTTTTGAGTAACACCCTGTGGTTTTTGATCATCTCATCCGAAGCACTTTTTACAGTGTAGTATCCCCGTCACTATACTGGGGCATTAGGTCCCACACAAGATCGCAGGGTGAACTCCCCCTGCTGGCCCCACTAACACCTCTTCCAGCAGCAACTTCAGCTTTCCCAGGAAGTCTCTCACCCAGTTACTGCCCAAACTCATACCTGCTGAGCTTTTGTGGGTTGCTAGTTGTGAGTTGCAGGGTGATATGGCTGCTGGCGTTTTATAACACTGTAAACACCAGGTTGTTTTGTAGAGCGATGAGCAGGGGGCATGGCTTCTCAATCAGTTAAAATGTTCTTGTGTCCTGGAAAAAAAAACATTAAGTCACCAATGACTGGTTAACATCCAGTGGTCCAGTTATCAAAATAGGTCGTAAAATCATGGAAGCGCCAATTTGCTTAATGACCACTTGATGGCGTGTGTAAAAACCGGTTAACAGCGCTAGTCTTTTTTTTCAATGTAACACCAGTCTAAAAATTGCTGCTGTACATAGGTGCTGTGTAGCTTGCGCCCTTGATTTTCTGTTTTAAAAATAAAAAAAAATCCCTTTTCCTCTTCATTCCGATAGTTACAATTCTGACAGGCACAGCAGTGTTGGGGTCTGAGAGTTGGAAGTGAAACTCATCAGTTGGGCTAGCAGCTCAGTTAAACAGTTCATATTAAAATGACCATTAACCGAGTTGAGCTGAAATCTACAGTGACTATATTCTGTTTCTCTATAGATTCTATATACGCCACTATCAGATACACTCTTGCACTGTGCTGGGAATCGGTTCAATTACAAAGAACAGCATAGTGTCCAGCTGGATTTTCAGACATGTTGCAGATCAGGTTGGAACGATCTCTCACTCATATTCCCTCTGGTTAATCTGGACTCTCCAGATGGGCCAGACCCAGAGTTAGTGGTCAGGGGGATGGTGGGCACTGTCCAGTTCATTCTCCTGTCCTTGTCCTGTTTCCAGACTCGCACTCCCTGTGGTATTTCTTCACTCTCACAATGGGACAGACCCAGATGTCGGAGTTTGTGGCTGTGGGAATGGTGGACGATATCCAGGTGGAATACTACAACAGCAAGATTGGGAAGATCATCTCTCGACGACACTGGCACCCAGGCTCTGAGGTCGAGGAAGCCACGAACAAGGTTCAAGCAGGCCATGATTTTTATCTCAGCATGAAAAAAAAGCTGCAGCTCCTGATGTCTCACCTGAACCACACGGGAGGTGAGTTGATGACACACACATTCCAAAAGTCTCCATTCCTCCTCCCTGCTGAAAGAGCGCTTGGCTCCACAGAGGTATCCTCAAGGCTCCTGTAACAAATTACTATATATGGATGTTAACAGTACTGTCTCACACTAGGCGGGAATGCATTCTATGTGGAGTTTGCATGTTCTCCCAGGGACTGCATAGGATTTTTCGGTCTAGTCCAGTTTCGTCCCCATCCTGGTAGCCTGGTTATATTATCACACTGACTTTCCCTCAGATGCCACAGGCTCACAAGCCACAGTTTGGAAAGGGATATTTGCAGAGGTGCCTGATCTGTGCATTGCAGGTCAACGGACCTACCAGGCAGTGGCTGGCTGTGAGTTGGGCGATGACGGTACGGCCTGAAACGAGAGCTGGGACACTTACGATGACCAGGATGTGGTGGTCTACAACATGAAGAGCCACAGCTGGACTCTGCTCATCCCACAAGTAGTCATTGATATGGTGCGGCTGCAGGCCACTAAGTTCTTGACAGAGAATTTCTACCAGCCACTGTGTGGCCAGATCCTGAAGAGCTACCTGCTGCAGGAGAGGAACAGGCTGATGAGGAGAGGTCAGCTCTTTAGTCTATGTGTATTTCCTCTACAAGTGGCCAGAAACATCCGAGCTGTTTCCACACTGTAGCACTCTCCCAATGTTGGTGTACTGTCCATTAATTCCCTAATGGAGTGATGATGTTGCTACATTTTTTTTCCGGTTTCTTTGCTGGAATGTGTTATTCTGGTGGGCACTGTGCTTTATTCCCAGAATGCTTGGAATTCTAATTGAATGGTTGGCAATGTTTACACATTTCTGTGCTTGGATGGGGAATAGTTAATATCATAATTATTGCTACTGTGGTTTGGGTCAGTGAGAAACAGACAGCAGAATGACCCAGATAGTGGGCACCCCTTTATTTGCATGGCTGTGGCCACACATAGAGGTCAGTGGTATCAGGACATTAGGGATGTGTAAAAGACCAGTAACAGCTGCCAGTGCGTTTGCTGTAATCAGTGTCCTGTATTTTTCTCTCTTTTCTTTACAACTCAGCATCAGGGCTTAAAGGCAATGTGAAATATAATTGGTAACTGATACAGGGAAGCCAAGGTAGGAGTCATATGATGACAAAACTAGTTACAGTTCATGCATTAAAATAATGCAAGTTTTTTTTTTCTGTACAGCAGAAAGGACAGTTAAAGAAACCTGCAAGCAAGACATTGTGGTAGTCACTGCCTGATGACATAAAAGATCGACTTTCTACGTAAAATACTGTTACTCTTTATTCCCACATGTTGCAGTGAAGCCCAAGGTCAGGGTCTTTCAGAAGAAATCTGGGGTCTCTGGCGGGACAGAAGTGGTCTGCCTGGCCACTGGCTTCTACCCCCGGGCCGTGGAGGTGACCGTGCTGAGAGACGGGCATCCCATCCCAGAGCAGGAGCTGAGAGGGGGGGAGGTGTTGCCCAACGGAGACGGGACCTACCAGCTGAGGAAGAGCCTGAGAGTCAGTGAGGAGGAGCAGAGCGAGAGACGCAACTATCCCTGCAGGGTCCAGCACAGCGGTCTGGACAACAAGCTGGAGGTGAACTGGGGTGAGTGAGAGAGAGATCTATCCCGGTCTGGTGATCAGTGCACTCCTGCACTGTCTGTCTGCTGGATGACTGGGACTCTGGCACAAACTCTCAAGACCTGCACTGCCAGGCCTGACCAGCAGGATGTCCTGAGAGACGCACTGGTGTGCGGACTGTGATCAAACCTTCAGCACAGAGCTATGTGAACAAGTAACACAGGAGAGTGAACTACTGGAGCTGAGAATCAGCCAGGAATCAATCTGTTTCGGTGTCGATGTGCAGTAAAAAATGCACGACACTTCTCACAGAAATAGAAGACGATGTGTGAGAGAGATTCTCCGCAGTTGGATCTCTGTCCCTAAAGACAGAACAGACATTCAGCTGTTGGGCTCAGCTCTGCAGGTTCTTGTTTGACATTGTGACAACCCGGGTGTATATACCAATTCAGCCTCATTCTAGAATGAGCACAGAAAACACTGGATACTAAATCACACACAACGAAACAGACACATACTGTATTCTCATCAAGAGCTCATTCGTCCCTCTACAGTGTTGACAGATCCAGAGCCCGACGTGAACACTGGGCTCATCGCTGGGGTGGTGATCGGGGTTCTGACTGTGGCTCTGCTGCTGCCCGTTTCTGCCTTTGTCCTCTGGAGGATGAAACGACAAGGAGAGAGAGAGAGGTGAGAAGATCAATATGGACAGCAGACATAAGAGATAGGAGACAGGGTGAGACAGGAGAAAATGAAAAAAAAATATTTTTTGGGAATTTCTGTTGGATCTGCAATTAAGTTGTTGCAATGTATCTGAGTTGCTTATTATTATACGCAGGTGGGGTTTCATCTGACAGTCCATTAGCTACAGCACAGCTCAGATTAGAGCAATTCACTGCTGTCTCACTAACACTGATCTGTGATTTGACATCCTAGGAGCCCGGAGTCCCAGCTGTATGAGCACTGAGGTCAGATACACTGCAGCCCAGGATGACTGTGATGAGTCCTGACAGTGGGAGGCCTCTCTGACTGTAGGAATGTTATGACATATAATGTAACTGATGTGCAATTGCCCGGCAACACAGCTGTCAGCTTGTTGCTGTAAGATAAACACAATAAGTTGTGGGAATGGGGAACAAGCTGCCCAGCCATGTGGTGCAAGACCATAGCCTGGCTTCTGTCAAGACACAACTGGAGGAGGTCCTCTAATCAGGATAGAAGGCTCTTCTCTACACAAAGGGTGGTGGAAGTGTGGAACAAGCTGCCCAGCTAGTTCTCTCTGGGCTTCTGTGTGACCTTCTGACCTCTCCTGTTGTGTCTTGCAGGAAAAGAACAGAGCGACACTTTTTCCAACAGCTCTGGTCCCTGAAGAAGCTGTACAGACCGGGCGAAAAACTCTACATTGTATGGGCAGAGATGTCACAAGGCCTACATTATTTTTTAAAGGATATTTTTTAAATATTAGATATTTTTCATAAGTAAAATGCATCTGACCGGACTGTATTTCCCTATGGAACAGGACATAGAGCACAGGCAGGACAGCGGCAGGAAACCCACTGGAGAATGAAGGTCTGCGTGTTGTACAAGGTGTACTGACACTGTTTGGTCACCGGGAGGCACTGCAGGGGATGCCAATTCAACACCACCGGCCCTGAGCCCCATGATCCATGTGTCGCTGGTTCGAGCCCGGGTCTTGTTATGAGCCCCTTAAAAGCAAAGGCTTTAGGGGGTAAAGAGCTATGAATCTGATCACCTAAATTCCTTATTACTGATAATAGGATAATTATCAGTAATAATTAGGCATTTTTACCCACCTGGTAAGGTCTATGACCAGTAGATGAGACTGCAGGAAAAATCCTGCAGGATTGTATCTGTGACACCGTGGTTAGCTAACCTCTTTTATACTCTTTTAAACTTAATACTCTTTTATATCTTAAGCTAATCTGTATTCTGCTATACATGGGTGTATTCTATAGATGGCTATATCCTATTGATGTACTGGATTGTATGCATGTACTGTATTTCAAAGTGCTTGAAAGAAGACCTCCTGTTACAGCCCAGGTACTATTGGAACTGAGGTGCTATAGGACTTGATTCTCATTGGGCCACCGCTCAACTCTACAGGTTTTTAAACCATGAAGCCTTGATTAAAGTATTATAGGAACAAGTAATAGGTTTATTCCATGCTGAAAAGAGAAGAAAGAAAACACATCGTTTGGGCCGTGGAGCCTTCTGACATGTGAAGAAGGCTCCACGGCCCAAACGATGTGTTTTCTTTCTTCTCTTTTCAGCATGGAATAGACCTATTACTTGTTCCTTTGCAGCCTACACATGCTGATGCTGACCCACCTGAACTACTGCAGTATTATAGGGTCTGTTTTCAACTTGTAACCTAATTAGAGTCTTAGTTTAAGCTAATTAGACTCTAAGTCTCAGTATTATATTTAAGAAAGTCAATAAAAGCTCTGATTCTCTGCATCACTGGCTTGGTGCGTTGTCATTATTGAAAAGACCAGAGTTCTGGGGAAGCCCAGGGTTCGACCCAATGAGCTGATCAATACAGCTGATCAGAAGAAAGTGTCAAGATGGGTCCTTTGTCTTCACAAAGACCAGTAGCTCTGTAACGCAGCCAAAACTAGCAGCCATTTCACTCTTGAACTTGAACTTGAACTTTATTGCCATATGTAACCGGTACTGGTACAATGGAATTCTTACTCACAGAAAGTCTCTCGATTGTAAAACAAGTGTAAAAAACAAGACAAAGTGCAAACAGTGCATCAAGACAATGTACAAACAAACAATAGACAATGTGCAAGTAAACATGCAGACAGTTTGAATGTAAACAATACAGACATGTAAACTATGACTGGAGACGTACAATAAATAAATTACAATGAGGTGATGGTCCGAGGGGGATGGCTAAATGTGTTCGCCAGTCTCACTGCTTGTGGATAGAAGCTATTGAAGAATCTAGTGATAAGTGTCCGTATGCTCTTATATCTCTTGCCTGAGGGCAGTGGGGTGAAGAGCTCATGCCCGGGGTGGTGACTGTCCTCTGTGATGGCCAGAATTCTACCACGGCAGCGGTCCTCATAGAGCTGTTTAATCTCGGTGAGACCGCAGCCGATGATCTTCTGGGCCATATTGACCATTCTCTGCAGTGCCTTTCTTTCTCGCGAAGAGGTGTTGCCATACCACACGGTGATTCCGTTGGTGAGGACGCTCTCGATAGTGCAGCGGTAGAAGTTCTGCAACTCACAACTGGCAACCCACTGAAGCTCAGCAGGTGTGAGTCTGGTCAGTGCCTAGATGGGAGACCTCTTGGGAAAAACTAAGGCTGCTGCTGGAAGAGGTGTTAGTGGGGCCAGCAGAGGATGCTCACCCTGCGGCCCATGTGGGTCCTAATGCCCCAGTAAAGTGATGGGGACAATATACTGTAAACAGGCACTGTCCTTCAGATGAGATGTAAAACCGAGGTCCTGACTCTCTGTGGTCATTAAAGATTCCAGGGTGTTTCTTGAAAGGAGCAGGGGTGTAACACTGGCATCCTGGCCAAATTTCCCATTGGCGCTTACCAATCATGGCCTCCTATTAATCACCATCTATGACCTGGCTTCATCACTCTGCTCTCCTCCCCACTGATAGCTGGTGTGGGGGGAGCATTCTGACGCAGTATGGCTGCCTGTCGCATCATTCAGGTGGGGCTGTACACTGGTGGTGGTGGGATTCCCCATTACCTGTGAGCGCTTTAAGTGGAGTGTCCAGAAAAGCAATTCTTATTATTATTACTGAACTTGAAGATACTAATATGTACTTATGTGCCTGCAGGCCTTGTGGGTTTAATGAGAAATTGGTCCCGCTGAATAAAAAGAGGCTGTTTTGAGAAACAGGATGCAGAGCTGTTGCTAAACAAGGTGAGGATGCAGCTGTTGAGCTGTTGAGCCAGTTACATCAGAAACACGCATTGCTGGGCAGGGAGCCTGCTCTCGGCTCCACAGCGACCCCCAGTGGACAGAGAGGTAAGGTGAAACCCCGGTCCGGCTTGAAGAGGATGACGGGACGCTCAGGAAGACACCTTGCGTGACGAGAGTTTTTCCTCAGGTTTTAACAGAACGTCAAATAATACAAAGGAGAAAAGTGATCCAAAAAGGCAAGTGAAAATAAAAACACACAAAACACTATTCTGCCAGAGGTAATGAAAAATCTGAATACAATAACTTAAGACTTTTACATATATCAGATGTGTTATTTTTACCATTTATAAAGGAGTTCAAGTAATATTTTGCATTTCTGTCTTACACGCCTTAAAGCATGGAGAAGTTTTAGACCATTTTGTATTGCGAATGTGATATTTACCTGTTATTAATAACACATTAATTGGAAAAAAACATTTTCTTTTCCATATTACAGCTCACAAACTAACATATAAGAACTATGTTGTTATAAGAACTAATAACTATAACAACTAATAACATATCAATATCCTTACATCTGGCATTCACATTTAAATGCTTAAAGATAAAGCTTTACTAAATCTATCTAAACAACTTTGTATATATATAAACAGCTCAAAATAAATGTCAGAGTTCTTTTCCTTGCCTTACATAAATCATCTTATTCATAAAACCTGGGAAGAGTTTTAAATGTGATTTATTTTACCTTGTTTGTAAGGCAGTATAAGTCAGAAGTTGTCCAAACTAATTCCCAGATGATGTTTTAAACAGTGTTCCCAGAAGATACACAGGGAGGATTGAAGGAGTGTTGACATGGATTCTTTATGTGGTTATTGTTGTCGTTTTGTCTTCTTTTCCATACCTTCCAAAAATAGATTAATTGTAAAATCTGGAATACTGACAGTTAAAAATTTACTTTGAAGAAACTCCCAGCTTTCTCGGGGATCAAAGACTGGAACCTGACCAAAAATTCAGTGGGTTGAAATTGGGAATCACTTTGCATAGATAATTATTGTTTTGAATATATTGTAATGGAAAGTTACTGAAGAAAAGTTTTATCCTAAAAATGTCATGCACGGGCAGAGCTGTGTTGTAAAAGCAGTTGGATTCTATGAACAAAGTGAGATTGTACCTCAGCAAGTCAAGGGCACAGGATGTTCTAAGAATATGTTTATCTCTGCCCCAGCAAAATAGGCAGGTAAAAAACTGCACGTACAGTAGCTGTCTTCTCTGTCCTTCAAGGCTGCCTGTCTTTGTATTACAAACCAACTATCATGAAGTAAGAAAGTTGAGGTGTTGCATCAGCTAAGTGTATAAAATAAGGGACCTTTCTCTATTTTACTTTGAAATCAGCTCCCACTTGCTGCACAGACTAGTGGTTGCTGTCTTTCCCTATTGCGCAATATGAATAAATGCCTTACTGAGTGAATGAGAACACCTCTCCTGGCTCTTCTTTGATAAAGATTCCACTACAATATAGTTTCTAATTTCAGTTGATTTTGAAAGTTATATTTTAGTTACAAAATTCTAAAATGTTCAAATTCAGTTCTCGTCCTCCTTTACTACAGAGAATCAAGAAGGTCTTTGCGCTGATACTCTGCTTTGGCGATCTGGTCAATGCGGTTAGCACAACGTTTTGTTTTTCAATGTCTTTCGATTACGGTTTGACTTTCAGCTTTCGTCTCTGTGTGTGCAACGAAGCCTCGGCGTGTTCGCGTGAGTCTTGGTGAAGGAAACGCGCATTGTGAAATTCACACATCACAGCTCTTTTGGAGATCGGAAGTTCTCAGTATAAGAGCAGCCAGAACTCGCTTGGAATATTTTCCCTGTATCATTGGCCGGGGGTATTTTTTTAAACAGACCTGTGGGCCCCATTGGTCCATAAAAATGTTGAATAGTTTGTGAACCAATGATTGGTTAGATGCAATGGTTTCGCAGTTCAAATTTATTTTAGCGGATGCATTGAGTGATCTCGGGTGCAAGTTTATGGTAGCCAGCCTCAAAATGTGCGGTAGAAAATATGATAGCGGGGCACAAGAACGAAAAGCACAGCGGTAAAAAGAGCAGTGTGAGCAGGATCGACATAAAAAGATCCCCAGATTGACTGGTTATTTCAAGTTTGCTGAGCCCGACCCCCATCCTGGGTTTGCGGCTAACATTGCAGCCAGTGCTACAACAACCGCGGTTGAGAAGTTAGCTGCAGTGAGCTCTGGCCGAGGCGCAGTCTACATCCACGCCGCTCATGAGGACGAGCAGCTCCCGCAACGGAGTCACAGGAACACGAGTCAGAGGCAGAGCCGTCCGAAACGCCACCATCTCCACAAGACCCACGAGCCGTGTCTGGGCCGCCGCCATGGTTGTTGCACCTGCTGCCGTGGAGCTAACAGAGGCCGAAACACCCGCTCCCGCTTCCTAAAGCTCGGACCCAGCATGCTGGGGTAAAATAGATTTAGGCCATACGTGGCTAAATTGGGTCCAAAATCGTGTCAAAACCTATTTTTTGCGGCTTTGCAGCATCAGAAAGACAACATAAGAGGTATTTCTCTAAAACCCTCTTCAAAAGAAAACTCAGAAATGACGAGTAAATTATCTGGGGACAGTGATAAGGTCAGTCCGGACTGACCATAGGCTATAGAGACTGGAAAAGAGCAGTTGCACGCTTGGCTGAACACGAAGTGTCGGAGAGCCCTAGGAAGGCTATGGTTGTATACGTTATGCACTGGGCTGATAATGGTCTAATAGATTCAGAACTAAAGACAGTTTGACAACGAATATGAGTATTGGACTAAAATCTTGAAAAGGGTGGTTACAGTGGTGAAGTTTTTAGCAGAGCAAGGGCTGCCTTTACAAATAATTGCTACAATACATACAATACAGTGTATACAATACATTGGTAATCGTTAAATAATTCCTAGAATCCATTTTGTGAGATAATGCAAAACGATTTCAAATTTACAAAAAATATATCTAACATGTTAAATGTAATGATTGAGGGGTATTTCCTAGTGCACTAATAAAAAAAAAATAATGCTCAGATGTAAGCTATTTTACATTTATTTTAGAGGAGTTAGAACTCATTTTCTGTAACCAAATGTTTTTCACTTTAACAATGATTAGTAGCTTATGTTGATCGAGGAAAGCCTGGAATCGCAGTGCGAAAGATGACATAACTTGATCTCTTTGTAACCAGAGCACAGGGCAGACCTGGCAGATCTGGCCATGTACAGAACATTTCTTCACTCATAGATACAAAACAATTTGGGTGCCATATCAGCCAACTAGTCAAGTAATTCGTTCAGTAAAATTAACTGATTATTTTCCATCTTATAGGTTTTTACACAGTCAGTGAACAGAACTTTTGCTAGTCCTATATATATATAATATTTTTAAGTGATGACTCGAAACACCCCAACATGTTCCTTATCAAATTACTGAAATAAAAACATCAAACACTTCCATTAGAAGTCATTTTCAGTGATGCATAATAACACAGGTACTTATGAATGAGAATGGAATATGAAATGGAATTGTTGGATATAATTGTTGGATAACAAAACACCATTACAGGTTAGGGTGTGTGTTTAAACCATGTAGTCTTCATTCATATAGGAAGAAACAGTTTTCAGGTTAATATTTGTCTTTTAAGAGCAACTAATATGAATTATAGGAATTAATATCAAGTCTTGCTATTTCACAATGTTTCAAAGGTGAATCACCTAAATAGATTTACTGTATATAGATATAAAACCCATATATATACAGTATAGGCTACTATAATATATACAGAATTTTAACTGAACAAAATGTTACAATCTTTTTGCATTCAGCTATAAATTTATTTACCTTTTAAACCTACAAAACTGTGTGCATTATTCTCAAATTAATTCCAAATAGAACGTGAATATAGTTTGAAGATGTTACATAACAGTGCCCACCTATGACCAGACAAAACTACAGCAAGTGATTGTAAGAAACATGCCAGACACCGGAAGCAGTTTTTTAATAATCCATTTCCAATAAAATATTTGTACCATAACATTTCAGTCCCTTTCTTTCGACGTGATTACAAAAACTGCAGACCCTTAAAAACATAAAAATGACCTCTCCACAGAAATGATCTTTGCAGTAAAAAAAGTGATACCCTATTATGTTACTAAAGGAAAATCACTTTACAATAAATAAGCATAACCTGTCTGTTCCCCCGGTTTAAAAGAGTGATGCAAACATGATCATCCAACTGTGTATACCTGCAAGACATTGTACTTTGTGAAATGTTAAGCTGTGAACCTGAAATCAGTGAACACCTATTCCTTCAGAAATCAAAGCACTTTTCCAAAACACACAGCCAAGTGAGTCTTCATTTATTAATTGCACCTTAATTAACCCAGGCGATTTGTTTTACTGTTGAAATTACCAGTCTTCTTTCGGAGATTTGAGAGCCAGTGTCCTACAGATTTCCGTGGTCATAATTGTGTTTAAATCTGAGCTCAGACTTGTGACTCTGAAAGGATGTCCCTGGAGTCGAGAGCAGTACTGTTGGACACGCACACCCACCCAGCGTGGGCTGAAGATGGTCTTTATTCTTCTGTCGTCACCACAGGCTAGTATGGCCCAAATCACAAGGTGGACGCCTTTATGCACTTCTTACCCTACTTAACTCTGAAAAGGGATGCTTCTTTTTCCGCAATGATTTAAAAGGCACTACAGAGCCTTGCTCTGCAGAAGCACCGCCCTGCTGCTTCGACAGCTGACCTCCGTGAGATCCGTGCTCTGTTCATCTCAGCTCAGTACAAGTTGGAGTTGGACTGCTTCTCCAGAAAGCGCCACTTGAGCATTGTCAGCGCTCCCGGCAGTGACAGCGGTCATGACAGCACACGTGGACTTGCGATTCACCAGCACAGAGGGCGAGAAACGCGTGTCCCGAACAAAGAAAAGAGTCTGAAGTGAAAAGGGAAAGCCTGGGGCACCTCCTGCTGATAGCTCCAGAAAGAACTGACAGCAGCAGAGCGTTTACGCTCCAAGCACTAACCAGGCAGGAGCTTGCTTACCTGAAACAACTGCTCCGCTACTGCCATGCACAAGCCCCATGTAAGTGATGTGAATGAATAGCGCTTTACAATGCGCACTGCATTTCAATCAGAGAACAGGAGAGACTTGTTTACGCCGAGAGTGGTCAAAGTATGGAACAGTTTGCCAGGCCCATTGCTGGAGTAGATATCCTGGCCTCGTGATGAGATCCTGGGCTCACTAAGAAGCTCCCGGTGGTTTGCAATCTTTATGTTATTTTGAGCTGCTTTGGAGTTGACGAAAAGCTCGTCTTTGTCTCTCTGCACAGCCAAATTGCAAATTATCAGCAATTTGGTACGAGATGCCATGAAGGCACCAGAAATACATTGGAAACAAATGGCCTCTCTCTAGGGACCTTTAAGCAGTAGAGATACATGCAAAAAGAGGTGGCTTTTTTCCTCCCGGTTTTGAACCAGGGAAGTGATAACCAGTACACTATGGAAAGCTGCGGGCACTGCTTTTGCTGCTGGCTCTTGTTGTGAATGCAAGGAGCTGTGTTGTTTTAATCTCACGCCATGCATCATTTACCAAAAGTGCCAGTGCATTTTTCATTATGTCACTTGAGCAGTGTGGGGGCTCCAGAGGGACTTAGAGACACGAAGGGTCTAGTTTGCGTATCGGGCAGAGAAAAGGACGCATTACTTTAAGCAGGGGACACTGGAGAGAGGAACAAAGGGCACAATGAGCTGAAGTGCAGAAACCCAGGATTGAACGAGGGCCCCTTAGATCTTCAGTCTAACGCTTTCCCAACTGAGGTGTTTCAGCTGCGCATGCAGGAGCTCTCCCACCGCCAGCTCTGGCCTTCGAGTGTTTCAGCATGAGCACACCCACCAAGAGGAGCGGTAGAGTGGTACAGGAATGCATGCGACGTCCAGGAAAGGATTAGCAACAGCACCCCACTGGGTGTCCAGGCATGAAAAAATGGCCACAATTTAGGTTCTGACATGTGGAGGTGTGAGGGGTTGCTGAGCCAGTTTGGACCAGACGTTGGGTGGAGGAGGGAGCAGGGAAGCAAACACCTGAAGTTCTGCACAATCACAGCTCTCTAACACCCCTAACATCTGCTCAATAATCTACTGAACATACCTGCCCCTCACAGAGTCAGTGGAAAAGCCCCCAAGTGGGAGTAATGGAAGGCACAAGAGCACAGCTCTCTAACGCCCCTAATCCCTAGTGGCTGACGGGAGGCACAAGAGATAGGGGTCTTCTCTTCCTCTCACGAGCTGCAGGACACAGTGGACACACGGAAGGCTCTGCAGCGCCATTTTTGTAAAAATGCAGTTGTGTCGTATGACATAGTCCAGCTCCTTGCACCCCTGGGGCAGAAACGTCAGCCTCAGACGTGCCCACAGCCATGCCGGCTCGAAGTGGGGGGAGATTTTTCCCCAAACCACCTCAGAGACTGGCGCCCTGAACTGTTCTGCCATAATCAGCCTGTGGAACACGCTGGTTGGGGCACCCCATTAGGTCCCCAGACTTAACCATCAACCACCGGCCACAGCCTCTCCAGCCAGCTGTCCGGGAGGCTGAGCTTGAGCTGCTCAAATTCCTGGCAGATCTTACTGCCAGACAGCTCATCGTCAACCTCCCGCACAGTGTCGACAATAGCCTGAGCAGGCAGAAAGCCGTCCTTTATTTTTTAAAAAAAGATCCATGTACTTAGACAATCCAACATCATAACAAAGTCTATTCCATCGATACCCAATCAGGGTGGTTGAGGAAAAGAGGCTGCTACAGCAGCTGGGCCCTCGTCTTCAGCATGTAGGAGACAGGCTGCAAGACGAACTCCCCCATGCCAGCAAGACTTCCCTGTGAAAAGGGGGCAGATGTTTCACCAGCCCTGGACTCATCAGGAGAGCCTTCCACCCCACGCCCCCACAGGTCTTGAGGTGACGCCCCATACAGATCTTCCAGACGCTATGATTATCCGTGTCAAGGAACCTCTTCAGCTTCAGGCTGACATCAGACAGCCCCAGCCCACCCCTGGAGACTTCTCCAATAACGGTGTTGTAGGCAACCCATGGAGGTTCCCCCCCGACACGAAGCATTTGCATTTGCATTTGAGGACTTTGCATTTGTGAAGGAGAAAAGAGCAGATTGAAGTCTTCTATGTGATATTGTACGAGAGACTCAGACTTGTAACTTCTTCACTGGACCATGTGAGTCAAAACTGCTTAATATTGTATATGCTAATAGTCTGGATATGCATGCAAGGGAGAAATTCCTCTCTGTAAAAGAGTTGCACAGAAAAGTAGTGTGTCTCCCATATTGTGCTGGTTATGTCCTTTTCCCTCTTCTACATGGAATAGAACATAATCCTGTTCCATGAAGTAGTTGCAACTTTGCTTCTGTCTGCTCTTTTCTCATGGTTAAGTTTAAATTTTAAAGTTTGTGAGGAATTGCTTGTAGTGAATACCATCTAACACCAAATGTATACATAAAGCAGAATGTTTATTTTTGAATTATGTGTTTCATTGAGTATAATCATTATAAGCGAACACAAGTGTAGTAATCAGCACCACAATCTGAATTAAGACTCAAAATTAAAATGTGTATGTCTGTTTCAGGTGATGTGGACACGCACTGTTTGGATAGAGCAGGAGGGGGAGGTTGAGGTCCTGCCCTCAAACTGGGTGGAAGCCCAAAGAGAGTATGTGTGGTGGCTGAATGATCCAAAGCAGGCCACAAAACTATACAAAGAGAAGGCCAACCCTAATAAAGATACAGATGCAGCCATTCAAAGTGCACGGTACAGACACGTACCGGAGGTAATTAGCTACGGCGTCGGGCATCGTGACGCAAGATGACGCGGGGTACCGCAGTACGTGATTGGTTGACCGACAGGGGCACTCGTGGTCCATTGGTCTGTCGTAGAAAGACTTACAGTATAAACGTCTTTGCTGTGCCCGTTGTAGATATTGAATTTTACCACTGAAGGGAAATCTTAGTAGCTGAGCATAAAAAGAATAGGAGCATACTGCAACACGTGTGAAGGCCATAAACGATATTAATTTTGGAACATAAACATACAGTATATAGCTGGTCTCGGTACTTTAAAGAAAACATAAACGAAACATGGTTTCATTATGAACAGTATCGGTCTTGAGATATTTTTAACTTGATTTACAGTATTTGAGAGGTATGTCTTGACACTGATACTACGTAAATACTGCTCACGTATATGTTTCTAGGTTTATATTATGCATTTCATACGGTCAAATTACTTTTGAGCAACTGATAAGAAGTGCGAAACGGTATGCCCAGGGTGTTTTAGTTTTCGTTTTGTTTTAATGCAGTGCAGTGGATTGATTAGAGATATCAAGTACATACAAGTCATTTTTTAAATGTTGTAGTTCGTCTTGTAAAAATGTTACGAGTACATGATCTGTCAACAATTACACAGGTTCTGTTTCCATATTGTGGATTTTGGTTACGTAATATTATTTTCTAATTTCACGTTGTGAATATATGATTTGGGCAAACAGAGCCGCAAAGAAGTACATTATGGGTTGTTGTTTTTTTTTTGCAGTTTTATCTAGAACAAGCGATGCTTAAACCTTTGTCTGATTCTTGTGAAACTATCCACACGACAGTTACCTAGGAGTTGACTTCAGTGATGTCACTGATGGGATGTTTCTAAAAATCCATCCACTGTAAAACGTCTTCTCCACTTGTCCTGCATATGTATTCCCTAATGAAGCTGTGTGTTCTGAGCCTAGTTCTCTACATTTCTGTATGAACCAGCTTAGAGGGCTAAAGACAGCTTGTGTTTAAATTGAGTATAAGGTAATTTATGCTTCTAAAGTCATGGTCAGCATTTATTATTGTACTGTGCTGTAAACTTCTTCTGTGCCTAATTACATTATTTTATAGCTTTATCAAATCTGTACATTGTCTGTCGATAATGTTTCTGTAGTGCTTTTTCAGCCCTCAGCATGTGACTGCGCTGTGGGTTAGGTTCCTGACTTCTATTTCACATGGTCTGTGATCGAATCCCGTGGAACTATGACTATTTTTTAACAAACATTTCTTTGAAAAAATGAAACGTTTCCCTTGGTCAGAGATTAAATAAAACCTCACTCGCACCAAACAAATTTATATTTCGAAATATCACAACATGATCGAATTTAAGTCTTTTTAATAACAATGAATAGTCACCTATGCATTACAAAATAAACATTTATATTGATCTGAATCGCGTTTTGATTTAAATCGTAAACGTGTGTTTAAATATATGTGTTTAAAGGTGATATACTGTATAAAAGCACTGATTCTTATGGAATGTGTTCTGCCGGGGATTCAAAAAAATTATTTTTTTTTAATCACGTATCTAAAGAAAATTGCAGTATAACTTTGTTCATGCACATCATTATACAGTATCTCATTTTGTATTTCTATTAAAAAAAACCGTTTGCCCAGCCACTATTGTTGTTATTGTTTTTATCCTGTAAAGCGCTTTGAGGAGCACAGCTTTCTCACCACTTAGATTACTTTTTGACACCATCCTTACACAAAGCAGAAACTGATTGTATTTTCCGATGACATACAAGTGCAAAGATTACAGATTTTAATCGTCTTTTTTCTGAACCAGGGAAAATCTGATCATGTTTCTCTATAACAATAATAAAAAAACTTTATTTTACATATCACCTTTAAAAGTGGCATCTCAAAACATCTCAATACAGTAGATTTAAACCACAGATTACAAAGTAAATACCCAGACAAACGCAAATGCGTTTTTAATAAAATGCTTTCATTCATTCAACAGAGAGAGAGCGTAAAACCTGGGTCTCTGGATAAACGTCTCGCCTGTCCAGTTCTTTGTTTTCCAAATTTGCTGATTATGCCTGCTGTGATCCACTCCTACCCTCACACCTAAAGAAGACTATTTTAAATTTATTTGTGCATCCTTAAGGTGATATCACATAAAGGTGATATGTAAAATAAAGTTTTTTTATTGTTGTTATAGACAAACATGATCAGATTTTCTCCGGTTCAGAAAAAAAGATCTAAAGTATACTAGTTAAGAAAAATAAATCTAAACGGGGAGAAAGCTATGCTGAAAGTTTATGAAGTTACTTAGAAGACAAAGATATCAATTTATTTTAGTCAAGATTTTATATATCACCTTTAAAAGTGGAATCTCAAAGCAAAGTAAATACCCAACACTGATTGTACCCATTTGTCATGCTAATAAAACACCTTGAATTGAATTGAATTGAGGGAGAGAGGGGGGGAGGGCGAGCGAGATAACCAGGACATAAGGCAAATAAGATACACTCCACAGGCATTCACAACAGCAACATATGGAACGTTTGCACATATAGTTAAGTTATTACTTGGTTTTCAAAGTGCAATGAAATACAATATTGTTGTTGTTGCTGTTCTTGTTGTATTTATCCTGTAAAGCGTTTTGAGAAGCCACCTTTAAAGGCGATATATACTGTAAAAGCGCTGATTCTTATGGAATGTGATCCGCCGGGGATTCAAGTTTTTTTTTTTTTAATCGCGTATCTAAGGAAATCTCAGTATAACTTTGTTCATGAACAAACAGTGGCATGTAACATTATTAATTTGGGTGTCTTAATTTGATGTATTTAAAGCAGTGAACTACTGTAGGTGTAACATAACATTCAGAAATACAATTGAGAATAGTTTTGTGGTGTATGTTTAGATGAAACGTTCCTAAAATGTGTAACGTAACCGGGCATCCATATGAATCAAGTAACAGGTTTATTCCATGCTGAAAAAAAGAAGAAAGAAAACACATTCCATAAGAATTGACTGAGCTCCGCTCTGTACCATGCAATGATCCCCCCAGAGTCTCTGCCCCGGGTTATTTGGGTTTTTAGACAGAGGGTAAAAAACTCTCTCTCTGGCTTGACCTCCCCCTCCCTGTGTATTGTCTGTTTTTTTGTTAACAAGGCTCGCCAGCTAATGTGAATTGAAACCTGTCTTTCTAGCTTTTAAAGTCGTGCGATGTGTAAGCCACAATTCAAATGGAGAAAAAAGAGCTGACTGACAAGATTTAAGATGTGGCTGTCAATGTTGGATTAAAAAAAACACATTGCCCGACGTTTGTTGCATTGCTTGAAAAATAACTTTATTTCGAGAGACTGGATAAGTAATTCAAGTGTTTTTTTTAACTTCCTGAAAAACAACTAATAATTTAACTATATGTGCAAACGTTTTATGATATGTCGCTGTTGTGAATGTCTGTGGACATGTGCTGGCTGGACAGGAGGCTCTACTGTACACAGAGAGGGGCGGGAGGAGGGGACAAGCCGATAAATACTCTTAGAGTTTGATTAATAGGGAATATAATACAAAAATATAGTACTAAAAATAAGATACACTCTACAGACATTCACAACGGCGACTGTCAGAAGATAGGACACAGCGGCTCAGGCACCCGCTGAATGGAAAAGGGGCACTTTAATGTTCTGTATGGCTAATACTAAAGCCAATACTAATATTCAATACTTTAATATTCTTTTCTGTATGTTTAACAATAGTGGGTACTGGCCTAATTCATCCCTGCTCCCGTTGTTAGGTGTTAATGTGTTGTTAAGTGTGAATTTGTACTTGTTTCCCTGAGGTCTGGCTTTTTTTCTGGAAAACCATAACTCTGGTCTTGTCCAGATTGACTGTCGGCGCCCAGGTCTGACAGTGCTGCTCCAGCAGTGCCAGGTTCTGGCACAGCCTCTGTTCTGTGGGCGACAGCGGGACCAGGTCGTCTGCACAGAGCAGGAACTCGATTTCCATAATTAATGCAGATCAGTTAATCAAGGGACAAAACAACTATTGCGCCCGGGTCCTCAATGGGCTTTGACGTGCTAATGCGTTGGTTTAACAGTCCGGGTGTGGCAAGCCTCTAATGTTTAACCTTTAACTGTTTTTCCATCTACTGTATTGCTTTGAGATGCCACTTTTAAAGGTGATATGTAAAACAAAGTTTTTTATTATTGTTATAGAGAAACATGATCAGATTTTCCCTGGTTCAGAAAAAAAGATCTAAAGTGCTACACCTAACTTTCTTAATTCGATGTATTTAAAGCAGTGAACTACTGTAGGTGTAACATAACATTCAGAAATACAATCGAGAATAGTTTTGTGGTGTTTGTTTAGATGAAACGTTCCTAAAACGTATAACCTAACAAAATTAAAGACGATTAAAATCTGTAATCTTTCCACTTGTACTGTATGTCATCGGAAAGTTTCTGATTGTGTAAGGATGGTATCAAAAAGTAATCTTAAGTGGTGAGAAAGCTGTGCTCAATGTACTTAAGGGACTTAAAAGTAAAAGGAGATGCTTCATATTGCTTGACTAATTTTAAAAATTAAGTTATAAATGCAGTTATAAATCCCTCGGTGCTGCGCCGGGTGTAAATATCAAAATATACATTCGTCCCGGGCAGAGGCCGAAGAGCGCCCGGCTGGGGTGCGCGGGGAAGAGCAGGACAGGAGTGAAAGGCGGGGTTTAGGAAGGCGTACAGTCTGGGCAGGTATAGATTACACTTTTCTAAAACGTATTTGAAAAATAAAAACGATTACAATCTAATCCTTCCACGTTTGATCCCAAAATCCCAAGAAAAATAAATCTAAACGGGTAGAAAGCTATGCTGAAAGTTTATTAAGATACTTAGAAAACAAAGATACTGTATCAATTTATGTTGCATTAGCCTGATTATGATTAAAAAAACACATATAATTAAACACGCGTTTGCGATTTAAATCAAAACACGATTTAAATCAATATAAATGTTTATATTGTAACGCATACTGTCCAGCCTCCATTTCTCTATAAAAATTTACTCTATTACACACACACACAATAGAAGCAGGAACCAGAAGCAGGGACCGTTGTCAGAAGGGAAGAAGGTGACTATTCATTGTTATCAAAAATGACTTAGAATCGATCATGTTGTGATATTTTGAAATATAAAAGTCAATTGATAGGCGAAACAGCCCTACACAGCCCTGTCGCAGTACACGAATATAATCATATCATAATTAAATTCTTTAGATACGCGATTCCATATTATATTAGCAGAAAAGCTTAAAACTACCACTTTTTCACACGCTATTTCACATGCTAGTTAAATACTTCGATGCTTAAAATCGTTAGGGAGAAATGGAATACCGGTGTGTATTTTTTCTTTAAAGTACCGATTCCTGGAATCTGACTGGCTGACACCCTTCTGAAGTGGTTCCATAATATCTGGTATACGGAAAAGAAAGCGTTGATAAAAAAGCCTGGATTCTCATGTATCTCATACAAGTATCTTTTAATACAGTCTTTGCTGTGCTCTTGAGGATCCTTGTGATATTTTGAGCTCTAGTTGAATGATAAGTGTCGCATTTTAAATCATTTTCGTAGTTAGAAATTATGAAACGCCCTGTTAAAAGCAAGGGAGTTTTTATGCCCGTTGAAGTAAAACTAAATGCCTGACAAAGTATCGCTTGGACAGATTCCAAGTGCTTGTACAAATGTGCTAAAGAAATTATACTTTGAGTATACAGCTTGTCCAAAGTCATTCATTATTAATACTATTAGTAATATCTTCGGTAAAGGCTTTGATGCATAAATATTTCTGATAAAGGTAGGTTGTGTACTTTTGTCCAACTGAGCAATCTTGCTTTCATAAAATATACCAACATTTTAATGACTGATGATTAACATGCTGTAATACACAGTTCAAAATTAAAAGCTCAAATGCTGTACATGAGAGGTTAAGCTCCCCCTGGAGGTTTTACAAGGTGACGCCGGATACTTTCCGGCATGACGTCAAATGACGTGATTAACCGCATGATACTGCGACACGCCCACCGGGGTATGCCGCGAAATACCCCACCCATTTTGAATGGCTGCATCTGTACATATTTTTCAGGTGTGAATGTGTATTTTCAGAATAAATTTCAAAACCAAATCATTGGCTTGGTTTACTAGTTTCTACACCTATAAAACCTATCTTTGATGTATAACAGACCTCTAACCATATACGTATAATAGTCCTCTAAAGTTATCCGTATAATAGACCTCTAACCATATACGTATAATAGACCTCTAAAGTTATCCGTATACTAGAACTCCAACCATTTATGTATAATGAACATATAATCATAGATGTATAATTGACGTATAATGATAGATGTATATTAGAATTTCATTCTAGATGAATTGCAGACCACATTTATACGTCTAAGGTATGCGTTTAATAGACATATTATACGTCTTTTGCCCACTGGGTCACTCGTATTTAATACAGTCTCATTTGAATAAATTCCCCCGTTTCTCTTGTAAGTCCAGGTTTTACTGCTTGTTTCAATGTGTTTTAATTCTTTACATTTCATTAGTGTGAAAGACGTGACCCTGTACTGGATACAGCGCATAGAAACTGGACGGACCTCTGTTCACGACTAAAGGCACTCAGTATAAAGAGTAAATTAATTGTAATCAATGTAATGAGCTGTAATGAGTCCCGGTGTCGGAGTAACTGTACTGATAGCAACACAGACTATTATATTAGTGAGAGTAACAGTCAGGAGATCAAATCTCTTTCTAATAAAATGGGACATCACCCGACTAATCCATTTCTGGAAATTTTAAATAGTTTTCTTGAGAGTGAAGTAATGAGACACTATAATCAGAAACTGTTGCTGTAAAAAGTGAAGTTCCGGTTTTTATACTCATCCAGAAACTGTCCCCGCTCTGACCTCTCCTCCAGGTCGCTTCTAATGTGTCTGTTCTGGCGGGTTTCCGTCTAAAAACACGTTACAGGACTCCCGTCTCCTGTGGAGACACATGTAGGGTCGTGTCAGGGCAGAAGTCCCACATTTTAAACCAGTTTAAACTGGAACTGGGTACAACCCAGATCAAGACAAGAACTGAGAGATTCATCAATCAGTTTCTGGACTCCCACTGGTGTCCTTTTCTATCTCTCTGTCCTGTTTCCTAAAAACCGCTCTAATACCCTGTGTACAAAAGAAGACTCGCTCGTCACTCCTGTTCTGTCCCGGTGTCGCAGTAACTCGGACTGAAGCAGACGGAGAGGAGACGCACTTCCAGAACTTTCCTTCCCGCTCGGTTCTTCCAGCTGAGCCCCAGACAGACTTTTCCCCTCCTGAGGAAAGAGCATCTTCCCACACAAACAGCCCGTTTCTCTCGGAAACACCGGCAGCCCACAACACACACAGCACAGGGAGCGTTTTTACCAGCTGCGCCGCCACACGGACACCAGGACTCCCCCTCGTCTGTGTCAGGGAACCTATAGGTAGAATTGGAGGATCCTTATGCGTGACCGGGATCCCACAGAACGCAGAGTAGCAAAGGGACGATTCAAAGACAAAATCCAAAGGCTGGGTCGATAAGGGAGGCAAAGGGTCCGGTAACGAGAGATATCCAAAAACAATCCAAAAGTCAAAATCCAGAAGGCGAGGTCAAAAGGCAGAGGCAGAAGATTCGTAACAGGAGATCAGTCAAAAGGCTTGGAAACACGCACTGGAGAATACTACAAGAGGCTTCTCAATAGTGAGTGTGGGAATGTGTGTGAGGGGAGTTTAAATACTGAAAGGAAAGAGATGTGATTGGATAATTGGTTAGGGAGTGAGAATTTGAGGAATCTGGTGCATGTGAGAATGTGATGGGTTCAATCAGGGATGAGATTATAAAACAGTTGTTCTGGGAATGCAACAGCGTTTGCGAGGGAGAGTGTGGGGTGTGACAGGGACAGAACAGCGTTTTCAAGGTAGAGTGTGGGGCATGACACCACAGAAATTAAAGTAATATATTATTCTGCTTACTTCTCATGCAGTCTTCTCAAGTCTTTGGAAGGACTGTGAATTGGCTTTCCCGCAGATGAAATGAAAAACTTCTCTGTCTCCCTTCACAGCTGCTGACCTGGGCATTACAGCTTAGTTTAAGATTAAACATCTGATAAAACACAAATAAAATGCAAGAAAGGTACATTCCAGATTTTCTCAAAATACTGTTCAACATGGAAGCTATGGAGGTGGAGGACATGGATTTTAATTGGCTTCTGTGAAAATTGGCCATGGTGTGAGTGAGTCCTGTGATGGACTGGTGTCACATTATCTGTGATAGTGCTTTGCACCCACTGCTTGCCAGGATTGTTCCAGTTCCACCACAACCCTGAATCGAGTGGATGGGTATATTAATGTAGCCATCAACTTACATGTTCCTCTTCTTCACTCAATGCAAAGGAAGATAGCTGCTGTTTGAGGTTTTGTGCTCTTTAACAGCAATTATTACCATTTTTGTGCCCACGTGTTGACACAACACTTTCTTTGCATCCATTCCTCGACCTGTAATAGTGAGAAAATAAAAATGAATACACCAAACTGTAAAAATCCCATATATATGTAATTTACTCTTTTTGTTGTTTGAAAGTATTCTTACTGTCATGTTCTTTACCACCCCTGGGTGCTATAGGTGGACTGGTGTCACATTATGGGCGATACTCTGCTTTGCACCCACTGCTTGCCAGGATTGTTCCAGTTCCACCACAACCCTGAATCGAGTGGATGGGTATATTAATGTATATTTATCATCTTACATATTCCTGTTCTTCACTCTATAGGCATCCTCTCACGAGGCACCAGTAAATGTAGCGTTTTCTTGCTTAACAGGGACAATTATTAATTATAGCAGCAAGTCACAAAACGTATTCTTTTGATGGTTATTAGAATCAACCTTGCAGGATGACTCAAACAACGCACACACGCAGATACTAATACACAACAATACATTTATTAATACAAAAAATGTGCATAAACATAACAGATCTTACAGAGGGGGTTAGCAGTATACAAAAGGTATATATTCAATCACGAAGAGTTAAAAACCAAGAGGGACATACATTCCGTATATCATTCATTTAGACCGTTTTGTAAATGAACTTTGTTACAACTTGTACATTAGATACTCAAAAGCAAGTACATGACTCATAGGAATTAAATTGCTATCAACTCAGGTTGAGGTAACAATTGAATTCTCAAGCTGTAATGCAGAAAGATGAATACTCATCCGCTCTATGGGGATTCAGATCTCCCGAGGATGCAAAGAAGCAGTGGCAGGCTGTTGCTGTGTCCAATCGGCGCTCTCTGCCCTGGTGCAAGGCAGTGCTGGTTCGACGTGAGAGAAGGAGAAGGAGGGAGAGATTTCTGCTGCGGTGCGCTGCTGATGCTCTCTGAAGACCGGTGTTGGCTGAAACTAGCAGAGTTTGCACACAGAAAAGTCACACTCTTTGAACAGGAAGAAGACCGGTTCGTTCCCGATGTAGCGCGAGTCCTGAATGCTGATATTCAGCTGTCCACAGTTCCAACCGTAGTTCACTCGTTGATCAGGTGAGCGTTCGCGGTGGGTTCACGAGGCTTGCTGCTGGGCTAACCTCGGGTGAATCCTTTGGTTACACGCTGGCAACCTCCGTTCTCAACTCTTAGAACAAGGAAAAGTCCTGGCACTGGGACACACTGGCCGTTACGTGACTGTCTGAGCCGAGTCTGAGGATGTCCAGGGGGAGCTGGAGTTGTACCTGGAGGAACTACGGTCGCTCATTGGTTGAAAGTTCGTTGGGCATTCGAGAATCATTTCGTGACTTACTGCTACAATTAACAATTGTCCCGGGAAATGCACAAACCCCTACAGTTATTGGTGCCCTGTGTGAGGATGAGTAACCATGAACTCTGACCTCGGGGTTGTAAACCACTTGGGATGAGACTCTGCCTTGGAATCTCCCAGACAGTGAGGCACCAGCGAGGCACGTGTCTCAGCTTTGGGAGTTGTTCCTTATCAGAACACACTGTCAGCTAGAAAAACACCTTAAATGTGAACCAAATGGAATCGCCTCTCTGTGTCCAGCACCACTTGAGATGAGGGAGAGAGAGACTGGCAAGGGAGCAGCAAACTTAATTCCTGTATTTTAATCAACCTTGCCGCTACAACAGTCTCTCTCCTGAGTGAATGCGCTGGTGGGTTTTTAAGTCACTTGACAGACTAAAACTCTTCCCAAACTGACTGCAGCTGAACGGTCTCTCTCCTGTGTGAATGTGCTGGTGGCTTTTTAAGCCACCTGACCGACTAAAACTCTTCCCACACTGACTGCAGCTGAATGGTCTCTCTCCTGTGTGAATGCGCTGGTGGGCTATTAAGGTACTTGACTGACTAAAACTCTTCCCACACTGACTGCAGCTGAAAGGTCTCTCTCCTGTGTGAATGCGCTGGTGGGTTTTTAAGCCACCTGACAGACTAAAACTCTTCCCACACTGACTGCAGCTGAACGATCTCTCTCCTGTGTGAATGTGCTGGTGAGCTTTTAAGTTACTTGAGTTACTAAAACTCTTCCCACACTGACTGCAGCTGAAAGGTCTCTCTCCTGTGTGAATGCGCTGGTGTGTTTGTAAGTGGCTTTTCACACTAAAACTCTTCCCACACTGACTACAGCTGAACGGTCTCTCTCCTGTGTGAATGCGCTGGTGAGCTTTTAAGTTACTTGAGTTACTAAAACTCTTCCCACACTGACTGCAGCTGAAAGGTCTCTCTCCTGTGTGAATGCGCTGGTGGGTTTTTAAGTCACTTGACCGACTAAAACTCTCCCCACACTGACTGCAGCTGAACGGTCTCTCTCCTGTGTGAATGCGCATGTGGGCTATTAAGCTACTTGACTGACTAAAACTCTTCCTACACTGACTGCAGCTGAAAGGTCTCTCTCCTGTGTGAATGCGCTGGTGTGATTGTAAGTGGCTTTTCTGACTAAAACTCTTCCCACACTGACTGCAGCTGAAAGGTCTCTCTCCTGTGTGAATGCGCTGGTGGGTTTTTAAGTCACTTGACCGACTAAAACTCTCCCCACACTGACTACAGCTGAACGGTCTCTCTCCTGTGTGAATGCGCTGGTGGATAATTAAGCTACTTGACTGACTAAAACTCTTCCCACACTGACTACAGCTGAACGGTCTCTCTCCTGTGTGAATGCGCTGGTGGATAATTAAGATACTTGACTTACTAAAACTCTTCCCACACTGACTGCAGCTGAAAGGTCTCTCTCCTGTGTGAATGCGCTGGTGGGTTTTTAAGTCACTTGACCGACTAAAACTCTCCCCACACTGACTGCAGCTGAACGGTCTCTCTCCTGTGTGAATGCGCATGTGGGCTATTAAGCTACTTGACTGACTAAAACTCTTCCTACACTGACTGCAGCTGAAAGGTCTCTCTCCTGTGTGAATGCGCTGGTGTGATTGTAAGTGGCTTTTCTGACTAAAACTCTTCCCACACTGACTGCAGCTGAAAGGTCTCTCTCCTGTGTGAATGCGCTGGTGGGTTTTTAAGTCACTTGACCTACTAAAACTCTTCCCACACTGACTACAGCTGAACGGTCTCTCTCCTGTGTGAATGCGCTGGTGGATAATTAAGATACTTGACTTACTAAAACTCTTCCCACACTGACTGCAGCTGAATGGTCTCTCTCCTGTGTGAATGTGCTGGTAGGGTTGTGAAATGCTAGACTGACAGAAACGCTGCTCTCCCCTATGCCATAATATCAGTTTGTCCACTCCATCTGAGCAAGGCCTTGAGTGATTCTTCCTCATCCCCTGATCGTGCTGGGGTCTCTTATTCTGCAAATGCTCCATGGAATGGTCTTGCTCTGTGTGCTGAAAGTGAGATTTGTTTTCTTCATTATGTCCCTCAGTGTTCTGCTCAGCAGTGTGAATCATCTGGGGCTCCTTCTCCAGCTCTCTGAGACTAAAACCGCCCAGTTCATTCAGTTGTTCCTCTCTTTGCCTAAGAAAAGACACACTCTCCAGTTCATTAAAACTTTCAACAATTTTCTCAGTAACCAGATTATTAAACCTGTGTGTAAAGTCATCAGATGCTAAGGGATTACATGATTGTTTGAGACTGTGCAATGACAGTCTCTCCACTTGAACAGAACAAGGCCTAATGATCAAGCCCTGTAGGAGCTGCTGTTGCTCCTCCCTGTACTGACTCTCCTCTCGGTGCTGTATCTCAACACTGTTCTCTTCACCAGGTACATCAGTCTGCTGCTCTGCACAGTCAATCAACTGGGGCTCCATGTCCTGCTCTGTAAGATTAAAGACATCCAGTTCTTCACTGTGCTCTTGTATAGAGATGCAGCCCAGTTCATTACAACCTTGTGTAATATTGATTGTGTCCAAATTATTCATCTTCTCGTTAAAATCATCACATACTAAGAGCCCAGGTGTCTCACTCTCAGGGTCTGTCTTCATCGTGGGTACAGAGTCCAGATCCTTGACACTCTGTCTGCTCTCTGTGTGCTGCTCACTGAGTTTCTCTTTCCCTTCTGCGGCAGTGAGCTCTGTCTCCTGCATCAGACTGGAGCCCCACTCCTCCTCACTGTGCTGCTGTTCAAGAGGAGCCCTTTCCCCAGCTTCAGAGAGAGTACTGGCCTCTGAGCCTGTAAACACAGGACAAGAAAACAAGACCTTTATAATAATAATAAAAAAACTATTTTATATAGCAACTTTAAAGGTGGCTTCTCAAAGCGTTTTATAGAATGACAACAACAAAAAATACACAATATAAGCACGATGAGAATACACAATTAGAGGAGACAGTAGATGGTGGTACTAAGTACAGTAGGAGCAGAGGGGTAAAGAACAGTTAAATAAAGGCTCTTCTGAAGAAAAAGGTTTTGAGTCTGGATTTGAAGGAGTTTAGAGAAGGTGACTCGCCGATATCCTTAGGGAGAGAGTTCCACAGCTTGGGGGGATAACAGGTGAAGGCCATGTCACCTATACAATGTAGACGGGCTTGAGGGACAGTAAGGAGAGCAGAATTAGAAGAGCGAAGGTTGTAAGGTGGGGAGTAGGGTGATAACTCAGACAGGTACCGAGCCATGGAGAGCCTTATAGGTGAGCACGAGGATTTTTAAGTCGACAGGAAACTTGACAGGAAGCCAGTGCAAGGACTCCAGGACAGGAGTAATGTGAACACTTGCACTAGACCTGGTCAGGATTCCGGCTGCCGAATTGTGGACATACTGGAGTTTGTTCAATGGGGATTTAGAAACCCCAGAGAGTAGAGTGTTACAGTAGTCGATTCAAGATTAGACAACACTTTTCAGCCACAGTTAGTGATAACATAGGGCGGTCGAGGAATATTTCTAAAGTGAATGAAAGATGTTTTGACAACATTCTGCGCATGTGGGTCGAACGTCAAATATCATCCTCAAGGTTTTCAGTTTAGACTGAAGCTCAAATACAAGACCATCTACAGATAGGGTTTCACACTGGTTTTATAAAGTTGATGGGTGGTGCCAATAAGCATGGTTTCAGTCTTGTCACAGTTAACAAGAAGGACATTTTGAGTCATCCAAGTTCTTATGTCAGAGATGCAATTAGAATAGAGACAGCCACATCAGCATAAGGTTTGGTATGTATATATGAGTATCATTAGCATAGTAATGATAGCTGAGGCCATGTGATCTTAAAAGCTTCAAGCTAAAGCTGTAAGCTTTAAGCTACACAAACACACGTCCAGAATACTCGCAATCAATTAGGGTTGTTTAAGCACAGAGGAATAAGAGGGTTTAAGTGGGTTTCTGATAATACGTGATTTTAGATATACAAGCTTTGTCAGAAACCTAATTACCGTGTAAAAAGTAAGACTACAGAAATAATAGTAATACATGACATTTACATTAACACTGCACTGAGAAAGAGAGGGGTTAATACAGACACACTGACTGGACACTCCAGTACATGAACACCACTGAGAGAGAGAGGGGTTCATACAGACACACTGACTGGACACTCCAGTACATGAACACTGCACTGAGAAAGAGAGGGGTTAATACAGACACACCGACTGGACACTGCAGTACATGAACACTGCACTGAGTGAGAGAGGGGTTCATACAGACACACTGACTGGACACTCCAGTACATTAACACTGCACTGAGAGGGGGGTTAATTAGCTCCGTAAAGCTGCCCCCCTACAGACAGCACAAACGATGAAACTTACCTCATTCGTTAGTGCTATGTTTGCGTCGGTTTGTGCTGTTAAAAATAGCGTTTGTGCTGCTTTCATTCCCAAGCGCCTTGTTTTTCCATTGATCACGTGACCATGCATGGTGACTTTGACCTCGAGTAAATCCGTCAACCGAGTTCAAGCGCTCTGTTACCAGCGCGAGAGTAACAATTCTGCAATTTTGTTCCTCTGTTTGCCCAGGTACGGGGGGGCCGTGGTGGATTTTGCATTTAATATCATTATCTTCTATGCTTTTGTGTGAACAAGAAAATTAAATTTGTCTCCAATATCATACCCGAATTAGAAGAGTTTCAAGTGTAGCCTTAAAAAGCGACATTAGCGAAATTGTATTTTCTTACAAAGAGGCTTTAACAAACAAGTCTTAAAACCTCGTAGCGGTGACCTTTTTTAAAAATCATAAGAAGTAATCAGTTTCGCATTGTCTCCTTCTTAAATAAACAGGCATCAAGGGACGTGTGAAGATTCAACCTGTCTGTCGAGCCACGTACCATTCTGAACCATTGATGCTCTTTTTTATGCA
This sequence comes from Lepisosteus platostomus, assembly GCF_059453375.1. NCBI lineage: Eukaryota > Metazoa > Chordata > Actinopteri > Semionotiformes > Lepisosteidae > Lepisosteus > Lepisosteus platostomus. Next base: position 65,676,874 of record NC_142615.1, on the reverse strand, counting down.
AAGCCAAAGTGAAAAAGAACCAGGACTTCAGGACTTTTTTTTTTTTAAGGGGCACTATGTACAAAGTATACACAAGTTAATAACACATCCGAGAAACAAGAGTCTTACTCTCTCACACATGAACACCGCGGCAATATTGGAAAATATTTTTATTTTCACAGAACAGAATTGAACATATATCTAGGTTCTCTGAAAAATTGGCATTATCCACGTGTTTGTATTTACAGGGGTCTTATGCGCAAACATGAAACGATTAGCTCACAGTTCTTTTATCTGTGTTTCTGGTCAGTCCTTGGTGTACAATACAGCATGAGGGCACACCTTGACCTCTGAATACACAGATATGACTACAAGGATGTTTACAGGTACCAACACACTCAGTACTTAAATTACTGGATGTGATGAAAACAATAGATGCAATTTGTTTTCCGACTCTGTCTGGTCGGGTGGGGGTGGATGTTTTACATTTTAATACACTGCCTTCTTTTTCTGGCCTTGACGTCACTCTGTGCCGTTGGCACCATACAAAAACCGCAAGTTCGAGACCACCAGATCTTTCAATTGTGATCTCTTGATCAGCTGACCCCAGCCTTTGCAGTTGATGTTTGATTTATTATCTGCATCTCTGGCGAAGATCTCTTCTTCCAAATCGTAAGTTACTTTACAAACTAGAAATGCTATACTGTAATTATGATGCTACGTTGACATTCCCATGAATTTTTTTTAAAGTAAAGATATTTGAGAAACTTGTTTTATATCGCGGGGAATACTACAAAAATTAGTAAGCTGCATTTGCCGTTATCATGATATTTGTACACATGCAAGTGAAACTTGAAAGGATTTGTCACACTTCTGAATTTAAATTGTAATGTTTTGTTTCTGTAAGTGTTACAAGGAGAACTGAACCCCAAAAAAACTCTGACATGTTAGAAATTGCTGATGTGAAAGCAGAAATGATTAAGTGGTGAATGCAATGCTTTAAAAACATATCATAAACAAAAGAAGTGGTGATGGGCCTTGGTATTGCAGTTAACGTGAGTAGGCAGCTCTAAAAAATATTAATTTATCAATTTCTATCTACATATACAGAGACCTTTTGATGTGCACTTAAACTGTAATCCATAACAATGTAAAAAACGTAGTTATTTTCATTTACGCGGTGGAGGGAAGTCCCCATTACCTGTAGAGCGCCTTCACTGGGGTTTCCAGAGAAGCACTATGTAACTGAAAGGATATTATTATAAATCACGTAAAAATTGGGAAGAAGCACAGTTTAAGCCAGGTTTGGTGAAATTCATTTTTTGTTACATTTTTGAGTGTTAATCGGACTTCTCTATACTTTGCATTAAACATTTCCCATAATACCCGGGCCATGGGTCTAGCTAGGGATTCGGCCATCACATGAACACTAAGATTAAAGGGTGACATCATGGAGCTAACAAAAGAGAAGTGTAAAGCTCACCACGATTTGTTGTTTGAGACTTCAGTTCTAAGCAATATACAGTGTTTTGCATTCATCCTTATTTCTTTCTGGGGATTTAAACTACTCATCAATTGCTTGATTTTTTTTAAACCTTGAGCGGTCAGATTCCACGTACTGCACTACATATTTGTGATTTTTGATTGTTAATTCTTAATTGTGTATGAAAAGTAGATATCAGACCTACTGCATGCAATAGCTTATTAAGGACCTGTTGCCTTTCTATTGTTCCATTACCTGTAGAGGAGGAGAGGGGTTTATAATGCACGTTGAAGTACCTGCCTCTGTGAAGTTCTGAGCATCTTTGGGAATGTTTGCACGGTTTACGTTGTTTGTATCATGTCCCAGAAGCAGCAGGCACAAAACTGGTGATTCCACTATTGTAGTAAATGTAGTAGAGTTAACCATTTGACAATATATTAAGGTCTGCCTTCACAGAGCATAGAACAGGATAAAATGAGTTTTGTGTGAGCTTTATTAAGTTATACCCTCACACAACAGAGTATATTAAGGAAGTACAGAGTTGGTATAAAATTGCATCATTTGGTGTGTTACACTGTTACCACACTTAAGAGACCAAGGAAATATACTGGATTAAAGCTCTGCATTGTTCATTGTTATTCTGACATTGTTAAACATTTTACACATTGTTTGGTTACAAAAGTCGATGTGAGGACAGGATTTGTTTTTTTGTATTTTAAACAATGTATGTTGTTGCACCATAGTACTCATTCTACATATTTGCCCTTCATTCCAGGATTCATCACCTACAGGCACTGTTAGGAGGGTAGGAACTTAACAGTACTAACATTCAGGCTGTGCTGCCAGACATAACCTGACAAAAGAATATACCCAAGTGCTGCAGGGCTGCAAAGGTAACAAAGAATCAATGTATACATGCATAACAGAGTAACTGCAAACTATAAAATCACACTTAAAACCTCACACTTAGAACAAAAAAATAGCAGAAGGATACGATGCTTTTCCTTCTGATGAAGTTCTAGAAGAAATAGGTGAAGCAGGGGACCAAGAGCCAAGCTGTACCCTTGATGCATGCCCGACAGCATTGAAAGACTGGGTAACAGAAATCTGTGAAGAATGCAGGTTGCTTGCTGTGGACAGTGGTGATAGAGATAACCTGCATTTCCTACCGGAGATTGTTCCTCATCTCACCAGGCTTGCTTGCTATCTCCCACTCTGGATAGGCTTAATGGTTCCACTTTTCAAAAGTGTGAACATTACTGCAAGTTCAGCCAATGAGGAGGCGGATTTCTAAAACCTAATACAATCAGTGCTGAAGCATGACACTCTGCCAATGCGAGATGACAGGTTCCTTATGAAGCACCTAGCACACATAGGAGGTATGAGAATATCAATGGGTGCTCATAGTGTTTCCCAGCAGTGTGAGAGGGCCGTTGTCAGTGCTACCACCTGTGAGGCAGAGACATCCAGCACTACCTAAAAAACGGAAACCATCTTTTTATCTTGTGCCTTGTTCTGAGTGGTTACAACATAGATTGTTCGGTTCCTGTGAAAAAGGCTGTAGTGGCTCTAATGAGGAACTGAAGCAGCAGAGACCTGCCCCCAGTAAAGGTGAGTGGAGACACTGTGAGTGTACTGAACACTAGTGCCTTTGATGTCAGTGCCTATGCAGTGCCTATTGCGATAGCAGGTCTTATAGCAGGTCTTATAGCCTGATGTTAATCAGGCTGTAGATAGCATCTACAACTGGTGAAACATTTGGCACAGAAAGGTGTGCACAAAGATGTTTATGTTCTAAGAGCTAAAATTTTGAGGGACATCTTTGGTGCAATTAAAACAGAGTCAGAGCTACAATAAGTGAGAGCTGAATGTAATATTTCAGAAATCATAGCAAAAGTGTTGTTAACACTTGTTCAAATTACAGATGTGCAGAACACTCTGATAGAAATGCAAGTTTGTGACCCAGCTTTATCAGAACACATCTTGTGTAATGGTACTGTAGAGCACAGCTTGTCAACTGGGCAACATCCTGTCATTGACTGTGACGTGGGAGATTGGCTGAGTCGTGAAGAAAACACTGTCCAGTCTCAAAATATCTTTGAGAGTCAACTTTCAGATTTTCCACATAACCTGGAATTAAATGGGACCTTCAAATTAAGAGGTGTCACTGCGTTCTGCCCACCTGTCCTGGGTCATTACATTGCATATTGCAAAAGACACAACTTCACCTGGGAGAAATCTGGCGATCTAACAAAGGCAGTCATATCTGTGTCTTCAGAGCTCAAGGTGTGCCCTCATGCTGTTTTCTACACCAAGGACTGACCAGAAATACAGATAAAAGGACTGAGCTAATCATTTCATGTTTGTGCATAAGACCCCTGTAAATACAAACACGTGGATAATGCCAGTTTTTCCAAAGAACCTACATATATGTTCACTTCTGTTCTGTGAAAATAAAAACAATTTCCAATATTGCCACGGTGTTCATGTGTGAGATGATAGACTCTTGTTTCTCGGTTGTGTTATGAACTGTGTAAACTTTGTACATAGTGCCCCTTTAAAAAAAAGTCCTGAAGTCCTGGTTCCTTTTCACTTTGGCTTTGCATAAAAAAGAGCAACAATGGTTCAGAATGTTGCAAATTCAAGTCTTTTTAAATACGTGGCTCGACAGACAGGTCGAATCTTCACATGTCCCTTGATGCCTGTTTATTTAAGAAGGAGACAATGCGAAACTGATTACTTCTTATGATTTTTAAAAAAGGTCACCGCTACGAGGTATTAAGATGTGTTTGTTAAAGCCTCTTTGTAAGAAAATACAATTTCGCTAATGTCGCTTTTTAAGGCTACACTTGAAACTTTTCTAATTCGGATATGATATTGGAGACAAATTTAATTTTCCTGTTCACACAAACACATAGAAGATAATGATATTAAATGCAAAATCCACCGCCGCCCCCCCGTACCTGGGCAAACAGAGGAACAAAGTTGTAGAATTGTTACTCTCGCGCTGGTAACAGAGTGCTTTAACTCAGTTGACGGATTTACTCAAGATCAAAGTCACTGTGCATGGTCACGTGATCAATGGAAAAACAAGGCGCTATATCTCGGGAACGAAAGCAGCACAAATGCTACTTTCAACGGCACAAACAGGCACTATCCCAGCACTAATGAATGAGACCGGTCCGGTTCTCCTAAGACGTTGAAGGGGGCTGAGTGATGTCACAACCCCCCAAAAAGAAGGCGCTATATCTCGTGAAAGAAAGTAGCAGGGAAGTTACTTTCAACGGCACAAACACAGCACTAACGATTGAGACCGTTCCGGTTCCCCAAAGACGTTGAAGGGGGCTGAGTGACATCACGACTCCGAAAAAACAAGGCGCTATATCTTGGGAACGAAAGCAGCACAAAAGCTACGTTCAACGGCACAAACATAGCACTAACAAATCACGTGGGTTTCATTGTTTGTGCTGTCTGTAGGAGGAGCAACTTCACGGAGCATACTATTTGAATGCAGAATCTCTTCCTGCGTGTTTAAGTGTTTAGAGAAAATTCCCACGAAACTACAAAAACTTTGCCCCTCTACTGAGCATATACTATATTTTCCTGATATAGGAAACAGAGCAAATAAAAGTATCACCATTTAATTACATGCAATACCAGATGCAATCTCTCACCATCTTAAGAGCAAGAGTTCACATGAAAGTACATCAAAACCTGATAGTTTCAACAAAAAAGTGTCTCTTGTGGGACAAATATTCAGGAAGCCGCTACAAATAATCATCTGGTACCAATTTTTCTATGTATATCACCATTCTCTCTTGTGTGTTAGACTTTCAGCGATCCACAACCTTGAATTACAATGGAAAATGGTTTTATATATATACTATGTACCAAGATCTCTAAGTAACAAAAACAAAACCACAATAATATTATAAGAAGAAGGAGACATGTTCTCCTGGTTCTGTGGCTGAACCATATATATACACACAAGAATATGCAAAAACTTTGTTTTAATCTGAAATTTTATATACAAAGATTTTAAAGTCACTACGTACAATAGATATTTATCATTAAAATCTTAAAATCATTCACTGATGATAACTTCTCAGTAATATGTATATTATATTGACATTTATATTGGTTATATATACATATCACAGCCTGTTAAATATTCACTTTAAATTCATGAGCTCTTAAGCCCGTAGTGGTAGTGAGGACGAATCAGATGTTAAATCGAGGAAGGGAGACAGTAGATTGAGCCCCACCCCCCAGACAGACTGAGAAAGGGTTCATTGTCACACAGATGAGCACATTTGCAAGACAATGCGAGGCTCCGAACCGCAGCAGCCACAAATCCTGCTCCTGTGTCAATGTTAAGAGGGTTTATAAGACATTCAACACACATTTATTGATTCATGGCGTAACTTGTCCTCCCTATTCACTAACATTATAAGACCACGTCCCAATTTCCAAACTGTACCCTAAGCCCTTTCTCCAGGTCCACACCTCCATGACGCAGCGTAAGAAGTGTGGACTTCAGTGCATGTGGACAGAATTTCTTAAATATGTTTTTGTTTTCCTTTCTCCATTCGCAGGCTGATGAAATTGAGTCTCATCGCGTCTGTCCCCGAACCAAAAGGGAGTGACACGTTGTGTTCATTTGTCTTTAGCAGACTGAACTCCAAATGGGCGAAGTAAACAAAGGAAAACGTGGTGATACCGCCGTTTTTGCGTAACTAAATACATTTCAACTCGACTATCCCGGTACACAAATCACAGTCTGGGGAAAATAACTCATTCATTCGCTTTCTTTCAACACAAACTAGGCAGGACCTCAAAGCTTTGTACTACTGAATACGTCTACTATTAAATATTCCATCTACAAAATATACTGCAGGTAAACCAATATTATATTTATCAAAATGGGGTGACGAAATCAAATCTGTACATCAAAACCTAGAACACAAACAGGATGAATCTGAAAGTAACACATAATCTACAGATAAATACTTAAAGTAGTTCAGGTGGGGAGCTGCGTCAGCATGCGTAGGCTGCAAAGGAACAAGTAGAGGTTTATTCCTGTGCTGAAAAGAGAAAAAAAGAAACATTTCGGCTGTGGAGCCTTCTTCCGGCGTCAAAACCTTCTTCAACAGCTGAAATGTTGTTTCTTCTCTTTCCGGCAGGGAATAAACCTTTACTTGCTCCTGAACCGAAGGTAGTCCAATTTATGTAATTTTGTTTTACATAAAATATGCACGTATTAAAACCATAAAAAATAATATTTTAGTTTCCAATTGTGGGGGAAAAGCAAGCGCTGTCTTGACATTAGTGGTTCTATAATAATTAAGCCTGCTTTACTACACCAGCTACATTAGTTCATCATTGGGTATTCCTCAGACTATATTCAGAAGATGGCAAAACAGAGCACAAAGCAATAACTCATCGCAGCAATTAACAGGGTCTAGGAGGGGAAGCTGATCGAACAAAGTTGTAATCATTTTCTTAAGACTCTTTTGTGCTCAGCAGAAGATTGAAAAGGGCAGCAGAGGACAGTCGGGGATGTAATTTCACAAAAACATTTGTTCTGTCTAAACTTTTTTAACACACTGACTGGACACTCCAGTACATTAACACTGCACTGAGAGAGAGGGGGATTAATACAGGCACACTGACTGGACACTCCAGTACATTAACACTACATTGAGAAAGAGGGGGGTTAATACAGACACACTGACCGGACACTCCAGTACATTAACAGTGCACTGAGAGAGAGGGGTTCATACACACACACTGACTGGACACTCCAGTACATTAACACTGCACTGAGAGAGAGAGGGGTTCATACAGACACACTGACTGGACACTCCAGTACATGAACACTGCACTGAGAGAGAGGGGTTCATACAGACACACTGACTGGACACTCCAGTACATGAACACTGCACTGAGAGAGAGAGGGGTTCATACAGACACACTGACTGGACACTCCAGTACATGAACACTGCACTGAGAGAGGGGGGTTAATAAAGACACACTGACTTGACACTACAGTACATTAACACTGCACTGAGAGAGAGAGAGAGAGGGGTTCATACAGACACACTGGCTGACTGGACACTGCTTTAATGTACAATAAGGTACATTAACACTGCACAGAAGAGATAGTTACCGCCACGTCGATAAATAATCTGCCCACAAACATATTTCCAAGACTCCAAAGTCTCCTAAATTGGTTTTCACATAAAGAAAGTGTATCAGTTGATGACAAATTCAATAATACTTTTTTATTTATTGTTGTTGTCATTCTGTAAAGAGCTTTGAGAAGCCTCCCTTTAAGGCGCTATCCCCATGTACCCCATGTATTAAGAAGACCCCCCCCCCTATTCCAGTATATTACCTGTAGTGTTATATTAAAAAAATCATAAAATAATAAAGAACACTTTCACAACCCAAAGCAAGGTTGTATAAGGTGAGGGGGGGCTGTCTGGTGTGTAAAACACTTGGTTGTAGCATTGTGAATGTTGTGCTTCAAATGCTATTGAGTCATGAAGAGGACCTCCCTATCCCAGTGTATTGCGTGTCTAATAGGTGCCGTATTGAAAAAATCATAACAAAAACTGAAAGAGGTTTCACAACCCAAAGCAAGGCTGGGAAAGGTCAGAGGACCTGCTTAGTGTGTAAAACACTTACTTGCAGCATTGTGGGTGCTGTGGTTTAAATGCTATTGGCTTGTGAACAGCATCCCCCTATCCTAGTGCACGGTGCCACATTCAATAAAACCATGAGAAAAAGAGATTCACAACCCAAAGCTCTGCCAGTCTTCTGTGTAAACAATCATGGACATCATGATTTGAACATCATGGGTGCTGTTTTTAAAAAGCTGTTGAGTAAAGAATAGGAATTTTCCTGCAGAATGAAAACAGGAAATAAAGAAAGGGTTTCAGAAATAAAACAAAGCTTTATTCCCGTGCTGACAGTCTGGGTAATTGGAAACTGCTGTTCTGCTGGTTTTTCGCATGAAACTCTATTGAGCAGTATTTCTGCGTAGTGAATGTATGTATGTATACAGCGGTCCCCCAGTGTTCCAGATGGTGCGTAATTGTGCATCAATCAAAACCCCGACTGTCAGAAAAGGATAATTAGCTCACTGATATGTTTATGGAGGGGTTGTGAAAATTTTCAAACTCGTGGTCTTTAAAATGCATTTGGTTTGAAGGCGTTCTGTGTTATATGATATGTGATATGGACACAAGAATATTCGTGCATGGAATAAAAAGACAAACTGAAGGCTGTGAGAACATTCACAATGTAATTTATACACAGAGCAATTATATATACAAAGCAATTGTTTCATAAAAACAGCCATGCCAAAATCGTTTTCGAACTTCAAGCTATCTTTACCCCGGTCAAAGTGATGAAGACACAGACATTCAATGAAAACGAATTTGATTCACTCTTTTGTTGTGATGTCATTTTAATTAATGTTAGCTGTGATTAGGTGTCGTTTTTGTCTCTTTTAACTTAAGTCTGCTCCTTTCTTCCTGGTATAGAAATAACATGTTCCATGTTTACAACCACCACTATAAATTATTTGTTCAGCTCTAACACCTGTCTGCGTTGACAAGGCATCTCAAAATGACATATTAAATTAGAACACGATCCTTCTGGTTACCATTCCTGTGGTTGGAGCGTTGTTTCACCCTTTTTCGTTCTTCTACAATATTTACAGACAGGGCTTTATCACTGGAGTTGTACAGAAGAAGTGTGCATCGGTCCATGAAAATCATCAGTACTGCTGTTGTTCTATGCATAGTTTAACCGAGAGCACTTAAAAGATGCAAAAAGCTTTCAAAGAAAACAGAATTAAAAGACAGCAGAGTAAGGCGGTAAAAAAGCACTCCCCCGTCGAGAATTAACCACTGTCGCCCGTGTGACTGGATATAAAAATAACTGATTTGTTTTTGCCCAGTCTCTGGAAGCTTCAATGCGATTATTTTTCCTTCCTTATTTCTTCATTCCCATGAATTTACTCTGTAGTAGAGGAAACACGAAAGTGGGAAATTGCAGGCATTCTCCCTGAGCACACACCACTGGGGATGTAGCTCAGTGGTAGAGCGCATGCTTCGCATGTATGAGGTCCCGGGTTCAATCCCTGGCATCTCCACGTGCTTTATATTATTGTGCTCACATCGCAATCTTCTGTTGAGTGAGAACTCTTTGTCGGTGTTCATAGAGAGCCAGGTTTACACAATTAAGTTCAGTCACACACAAAGTGCTACAGTGTTGCTCTGCTGTTTTAAATGTACCTCCAAAGCATTTAGTTCTGTTAACTACCAAATGATTTGAACTAATTTAACGTCATATTCAGGAAATCCAGAGAACGTCTCCACACTTGTCGTGGCTGTTGAAGAAATCACCTGTTAAATCTCACCCGGGATTTCTTGAGAAATCATTCAGCGAGTGAGTCCTCCCTCTGGACTCCGCACTAAACTGAAAGCTGCGCGAATTCCTCACTGCGTGTCCTGTACTGTTACAGGTGCTCTCGTGTAGATGTGGAGCACAGCCATAAGGACACTTTGAACTTTTTCCATATGTTAAGGAAAAGGCAAAAGAGCATGAATAGTATTAATCGTTTAAAATATCCATGGTACAACTCGAGAAAGTACTGAAGGACTAAACAACGACTTTTGATGATTACAAGAGATTCAAGAAACACAACCATCCACACACGGGCTTGGATCCTGAACGCTTAAGTTAAGACCAAGCGAAGGATACGAACTGTAAACTCTCTTCACGTCTTACCGTTTGTGAAATAAAACAATTTCTTACTTTCTTAATAATTTCTTACTGCTGATAGACGATTTATTGCATTTTAACAAAATCACAATTACAAACATTTTGGGTTAAACTGTTATTCACACACTCTAACGAAGATAAACGTTAGTGTCTCCCGGTGTGTGAGCCCATTTCTAATAAGAATAAAAAATAAGTTATATAAATTGAATTGTTCTACTTTTTATACTTACATAGTCTTATTAATATTTCAGTTAAATATTTTCTTCTGTAGTAATACTAGTCTCGATTTACAATTTTTGGACATGGTGCATCTTAAATAACTTTGTTATTAGTTTCGGTTTTGGAAAATCGCGCCCAGAAGCTACCAAAACTGGTAATGCAATAGCAGCCTTCTGGGTGGAAAACAAAAAGTATTTCTTGGTATGAATCCTAGCTCATTTATAGGCGGCATTCTAGGACTTCTCGCTTCAGAAATCCTGTCAACGCATCGTACGTTTCTACTCCATCAATATCAGAAGTGTTATCACTACCAAACGCTAAGAATAGATCCTGGCAATACAAGATCTTCGTTGGAAAATTGTTTATTTTATTTTTTAAAAATATTTTCAATACCATCCAAAAAGTCAAGTTTCAATTGTATGCAACTGATGAGATCTCTCTTCGATGGAAGTTATAAGTACATCCAAAACACGTTTCTTGTGGATCCAGAAGAGGATCATTATGAGGCTCAAAACATGCCTGTCTATTCATTTTTTGAGGACGAATTGATTATTGAGGTGTAATCATTGGTTCAAAACCCAAATCATCTGCTATTGCTGCTGTTTCTTTGATAGTTTCTTCAAATCCTTCAATTGGTCTTCGATATCGAGGGATAATATCATACAAATTGTGGTTTTCTTTTAATCACCAATTTTATTAAAATTTCACCTTCTTTTACAGATGTCTTGCATGTATCACAAGATATAACAGTCCCCTTGCGTCCTCAGGTAAAATGTTTTAAAAAGTACAACAAAAGTACAATATACTGAACAGCATTTATGCTTACATGTATATTAAAATGAAGGTACATATACCAAGATATTAAAATACAATTGTACAGATTTGTGAAGTTTTCCACCAAATCTGCAGTGTAATTTTGAAGTATTATAGCTGAGAATGCAAGGTGAGTATGAAGATCAAATTCAATGAGTGAAAATGATTTTCTTGGAAGTTGCCGATGTTGGTCATTATTGTTCATTCCAGGTGATATTGACTTAGGTACTCAAATGTTTACTTGTTGTAGCTTGAAATGTGCAAAACACTCACATTTCTTTCAAATATAAAGATGTTTTACTGTATCTAGTGCTCTGTACTGGTCAATCTGGGTGCTATAAAATACCTATGGTTTGAGGTGCAGTATAAAGTGAATATTGGGGTGTCTCTAGTGCTGTGGGATGCTGCGTTTTAAATTGAGCAGCTCCTGAAGGCAGGACAAGGAGTCTTAGATAGATAGATGCAATTTCTTCTCATGGGATCCATAAAGTATCTATCTATCTTAACCTTTTGATTTGAAGGGAATGTAAATAACAGCCAGGTTGTCTCTTTGGTTGTGTTGTGTCTGGCTCTGTCGACAGTGCCTTTTGTTCCTTGTGTGGATTAAATCATACTTATGAATTGATCACAAACATTTAGGCATTCTCTCCTTCTGGGGTTGATTTTATCATTGTGAGTGGCCAAAGGTTTCTTATATATTTAATTAAAAGTCTTTAATTGTACAAAATTAAGAAATTACAAATGAATGACAAAATGATTTTAAAAAGTTTATTTTTAAAAAGGAAACGTTAAGAAAATGTCTTTACATTTCTGCACATCAGAAATGTTACATTCAGAATTCTATATCAATTAATCGTTTTATTTCAGAAACATATCATATTATACAAGAAAAAAGACTGAATGGAATAGGGAACTTTAAGGTCTCCCTGTTTTAAAACACAAACTGCAGGTCTTGTAGACAAAGTCAATGAGGACAGTGACTCACTGGTCAGAGCTCTCAAGTGACAGACAGTGTCAGTGTGGAAGCAGTGGAGTGAAGTGGACTCAGGTCACAGACAGTCTCAGTTCTCAAAACTGTTGTAAGACTGTGTGACTCTGTTGGTGAAGCTCTTCTGTGTCTAGACCTGCTGGAGGAGGTTCTCCCAGACAGCTCTGTCAGTCTCACAGCGCCCATCCTCTCCTTGAGAGTCATCCCCAACATCATCGTAGTCAGTCCTGTCAGGGGCAGGGGCTCCTTCTTCAGAGGGCAGTGTGGGCAGGACCCTGTCCACTCCAGGGCCAGGCTGGAGGACACCTGACAGAGAGACAGACTCATGATTTGTCAAATGAGCCAGTTATTGAAATAATATTGTTACATATTAGGATTATGAAAATTGTGAATATCAAAAATGACTGAGTAGATAAATTAAAAAATAAATTAATCATAACCCCCAACTTTTAAAGATTTTGCCAAGAATATACCCAAGCATTTGGTATAGTTAAAGGCACATAAGAGATTTGTTCTTTGGAACAGCTTTATTGAAAAAAAGTAATAGTTGAGACAATTAGTTAAATATTTGTTAACAACACTACACACAACATAAACATACAACACGCAATTACAAATTTGCTAACAAGGTGTTTTAGACACCTACATCCTAAACACCCAGAAAACCCTCAAACTGCTACCAAGTATTCAGCTTTTACAGAACACCTACTTAAAAGAAAGAGATAAACCAAACCTTCTAAACCAAAGACATTATAACCTACAGTTAAATCTCTTTCTTTGTGAACCCAATTGCTACAAAATGAATGGGAACCTATCTCCCTGTTCTAAAGATGCTCCCACTAGCAAGGAGAGGCACTTTTTAACTAAGGGATTATATAAAAAAGAAATAAAAGTTTCTAAAAACAACAGAAAGGCAAGCTCTCTTTATGAGGTTCAAAGACTAAACTCCAGTCTGGTCTTTCCAGTTGATCTGGACAAGTAGTAGAAGCAAGAAGTAGCTCTCGCCTTCTATCATTCCTGGACAGTTGATTGACAATCATTTACCCAGAACTTTATGGCTGCTTTGATCTCTGAATCTCACACCTCAGCATCTCAGCAAACATCTCCTTGCTTTGCAGCCACTAGCCATGTACAGTAATTGGAATTGGAATTGATGACATTACCCAGGTGTACCTAGATTTTTTAAAACACTTACATAGTCACAATAGTGTAGTGAATGGGGATTTTAATTTTCTGTAACAATCAGAAATTATAGCAGTATATTTTGAGAGTACTTGTAGACTTTTAGGAACTAATCAAACATAATAATCTATAGTCTCACACATATATTCTAACCAGACAATATACAATTTATTGATATAATCATAATTTGCATAACAAACAATAAGCATAATAGAACATACTGTATCTGAGAAGTACTCTGCTTTGATATCAATGGCTATTAGTGGGCTAACAGTTATAGTATACAGAATAGATGTTACAATATTGTACTCAAAAGCATTTAATAGGTTTTTTTAATTCAATTGTATCTTTTTGGAAGAATTGATGATTCAGTGTAGAATTCACTTATACTTATGAAGTATCAATGCTCTAAAACCACAGTGAGGAAGACCTAGTAATTTCTGAGCCTAGTAATTCTCTCTGCAGTCAGAGGTCTTGGGGAATCTAAAGCTTTGTTCTGCCCAGACCTCATTCCCTCATCATTAATCAGCTGCTGATCAATTTAAATCAATTTAAATCTGATTGGCTAGGTGTGTCAGTAGGTGGGTTTCAGTGACACTGTGATCTTTGTGATCTAACTTTGTACAATTCAGGTCACTCAGCCTTTATTGGCTGTTATTGATCCTTGTAGGACATGACAGAGTGAAGCTACTGCTACTGCAAAATGCCTGATTCCCCCCTGTCTTGGATGACAGTGCAACAGAGATGGATTACTGGAGGTTATCTCTCTCATCCCTGAACTACCTAACCCACACTGAGCCCCCTGGCTGTAGCCCCTTTTACCTGAAGTGGGGTCTCCCTCACCGTCGCCCACATCACTGTATCCAGAGGGTGTCTCATCAGAGAGGAGTCTCCCTGTGAACAGAAGAGCAGGTCAGTAATGGCTCTGTCATTCTGACACAGACTGGCCTGTAAGAGACCTCTTCTCTTCTAGGTAGTGTTTATTTGCAGATATGAAATTAGGTTGAGACTAATTTCTAATGACAAAGGCTACTGTGGGCTGGTACAGGGGGTACTCCTTAGTCTTATTTATAATAACTCACCTGACACAGTGTCTGGACTCTGGGGCACAGTGATGGCATCATCATAGTACTCAGGGGCCTCTTCTTTCACAGAGAACATCAGCTTTCCTAAAGCACACAGAGCACAGCATCACTGTCACACATCAGCACACTGAGTTATCTAGAGCACAGGACTGCTGGAGCTCATCAGAACACACTGATTAACTGAACATCACACAGGATCTAAAACTCCAGGCTCTAAGTACAGGAGATCAGGGGGAACCTGATTTCCAGTCCTTGAACTTGAACTTGAACTTTATTGCCATATGTAACCGGTACTGGTACAATGGAATTCTTACTTACAGAAAGTCTCTCGATTATAAAACAAGTGTAAAAAACAAAACAAAGTGCAAACAGTGCATCAAGACAATGTACAAACAAACAATAGACAATGTGCAAGTAAACATGCAGACAGTTTGAATGTAAACAATACAGACGTGTAAACAATGACTGGAGACGTACAATTAATAAATTACAATGAGGTAGATGGTGATGGTGTAGGTGTGGTCCGAGGGGGATGGCTAAATGTGTTCGCCAGTCTCACTGCTTGTGGATAGAAGCTATTGAAGAATCTAGTGGTAAGTGTCCGTATGCTCTTATATCTCTTGCCTGAGGGCAGTGGGGTGAAGAGCTCATGCCCTGGGTGGTGACTGTCCTCTGTGATGGCCAGAATTCTACCACGGCAGCGGTCCTCATAGAGCTGTTTAATCTCGGTGAGACCGCAGCCGATGATCTTCTGGGCCATATTGACCATTCTCTGCAGTGCCTTTCTTTCTCGCGAAGAGGTGTTGCCATACCACACGGTGATCCCGTTGGTGAGGACGCTCTCGATAGTGCAGCGGTAGAAGTTCACCAACACATGTGTTGGCATCCCCCATTGCTTGAGGCACCTCAAGAAATAAAGGCGCTGCTGAGCCTTCTTCATGATAGAGTCAGTGTTCACAGTCCAGGTTAGATCTTTAGAGATGTGAATTCCCAAAAGCCTAAAGCTGGTGACTGTTTCCACTTCCGTTCCATCAATACTGAGTGGGCTGTGAGTGTGTGGCCTGTGTCTCCGAAAGTCCACTATTAGCTCTTTCGTTTTCTTTATGTTCAAGTCCAGGTTATTGCTATGACACCACCTAAGCAGCTGTACAACTTCATCCCTGTAAGTGGACTCGTCATCATCACTGATCAGTCCTATTATAGTGGTGTCATCGGCAAACTTGATGATGCGGTTATTGCTGTGTCTTGCTGTGCAGTCGTGAGTAAATAGGGAGTACAACCTTGGACTCAGACAGCAGCCTTGTGGGGTTCCAGTGCTCAGGGTGAGTGGTGTTGATGTTTTATTGCCTATCCGCACCACCTGTGGTCTCTCGATAAGAAAGTCCAGCAGCCAGTTGCAGACAGAGTTGCACAGACCTAATCCCCTGAGCTTTGTCACCAGTTGACAGGGTATGATGGAATTAAATGCTGAACTGTAGTCCACAAACAGCACTCTCACATACGAGTTCTTATTCACAACTGTCCCAACTGGGCATCTGGACTCTGAGGTACAGTTACAGCATCATCATAGTACTCTGGGATCTCTTCTTTCAGAGAGGTTATCGAGTCTCCTATTCACAACGAGTTCCTATTCACAACTGTAATAAATGTAAAACAATTCCTAGATTTTCAAATAAGATGTTGAAGGAAAACAGGGCAGAGAAAGTTTGGCTGTATTTGTACAGTGAGGGTGGTGATGTGAACCCTATGAGATACTGAAGAGGAGCCGGACACTGGCAGCAGTGACCCAGACTGAGTGTGCAGGGCTGAGATCACAGAGAGAGAGTCAGATTCATGTAACTGGTACAGAATAGTACAGACTCCGTATTCAGAGGCTTAGATCCAAGAAAGAGTAGAGAGATTCAGACTCTGTGGGATTGGTGCAGAGTTTCCCCATGTGATTGGACTGAAATAACCCACCTGACAAGGCATCTGGACTCTGAGGTACAGTTACAGCATCATCATAGTACTCTGGGATCTCTTCTTTCAGAGAGGTTATCGAGTCTCCTGAACCACACAGAGAGACAGAGAATTTACACTTCAGGACTCAGACTTACTTTGACCATAGAGCTGCAAAGTAATTGGAAAGTGTGATTTTAAATGTTTTGTGGTGTATAGTTAAGCCAAAACTCTAGGGTCGCTGATTTATCTGATCTGAAAGGCAGCATGCTGTTCCGCAGTCTCCTTTTCTATCAAAACCAATGAGAGCAGCACCCTGTTTACCACCCCAGTATTGACCAGGTCTAGTTTTGCTCAGCATCTATGATTTGCTGAGATAATGCTAGTGTGAGGCAACACTGAAAAACAGACTTTATAAAGTATCAAACACGTGTGGTTATATTTATATAATTCAGGATTTTCTACATAAGTTCTCTAAATGTCAGCGTGGTTTGAGGTGAGAGTGAGTACTGAACTGAAGACCTCCTCACTCCCACACTGAGCCCCCTTACTTAACCTCCGCTCACCTGGTACTGGGTCTCCCTCACTGTCCTCCACATCATCATATCCAGAGGGCAGCTCATCAGAGAGGAATCTCCCTGTGAACAGGAGGACAGATCAGTATTACCTGCAGTCAGACAGCAGCCTCACTGTCCTCTACTGGAAGAGAAGCCAGTGTGTGAGTTTGTGTTTATAAGGCAGATCCAGAATCGTGCTGTGTTGATTTTCTTCACTTAGTTTGACACCAGTTGAGAAAAAACCCTACAGGTTAAAACTAAAAAATACCCTTTTTGTCAGAAACCAGTTGAGTGAGATTTTCTACAAGTGTAAGTCCTCAGATTTTCCTTAGAGGGTGGAGACTAATTACACCTGAAGACTGTCTCCACTCACCTCTCCTGGGGGCGCTGTAGGTTCCCTCTCTGGCCAGTTTGTACTCTATTTCCTCGTAGACGGCATCATGATAGGGGGCGAGTGCTCCCTTAGATAGGGCTGTGTGAGGAAACAGACACTCAGGGTTAACATGCAGGGAGAGGAGTACAAGATAACAATTTTGTCACTCCTAAACCTATTTTGGACATTTGAGCACAAAAATGTTATGATTCTGGATTTGCAAATTTCCTGATATCTCCACCTGTAATTGTTGCTAATCTTTTTCAAATAATCTTTCTTAAACTTCAAATGGATTTCTCTACACTATTAAAATTGCTCACATCCAGCACACCTTTAAATTAGACAGGTTTTACCTCAGGCAATTGTGATTTTAAAGCAGGTTTATTCCTCAAGGTAATTATGTAAATATAAGTTCCATGTGAGTGACAGAACTGACCACTAGAGGTCACTATGTGGATGGAGAGTTCCCTCCCTACCTTTCCTCAGATTCCTGTTCTGGATCAGCTGCCCCACTAACAGGGCCAGCACCACGAAGAGCAGAGCCCCCAGCAGCAGGAGGACCAGGGGCGAGGCAGACAGGCCTCCCAGCGGCTGTGTCTGGGGTGTTGTCCTGGTTCTGCCTGAGAGAGGGGGAGACAATGGATGAACAGGGATCAGGAGAGGTGCTCTTGGGCTCATATATGCTTCGACAGATGGAATGTCCTGTTCTCCTCATGTTCCCATATGGGGCTATCATGGCTTCAGGGTGAACCCAAGATCAACGAAGAATAGTTAAGAATTCCAAATCTAAACCACCAGGACTGTCAGTAAATCAGTGATGAAAGAGAGGACACTAGCAGTAGATCTACACCGGGAAACTGAAAACACTGATCTTCACAATGAGGGAGGAGAGGAGACACTACAGCAACACTGGGAATCTGAAGAGACAGAAAGACAGGAGTTATCAATGACAAGGAGGATTTATGTTCACCTGTAGCTGTTGTTGGACTGGCTGTTGTCTCTGACAAACCTGTAAAAGAGATAGGAGAGCTGTCAATATATTGCCTTTGGTTTTACAGCAGGTTGAATCCACAGTGGTCTTAATAAAAAAAAATCTTTACATTTGTTCCTTGAGGTCAAATCTAGGATTGCTGGATGAATGGTGTCTTGTTCGGAATTAAAGCCTAGTGCTGTTCACATACACAGGGCTACAAAATATCCAAATCTTGTGACTGATGATCTTAGTTGGTTCAGTTAGATATTAAGCAGTGATAGAGTATGGGTGACATCAGTCTAACTTCTCCATTGATCTGCTACCTTGTTTATCTACAGTTCTAAGACTATCCTCACCTGTACAGGTAACCCCTGCATCCTCCTTGTGTCGACAGTCGCTCTGATTCAGTCCAGAGTGACAGCAGTCCCACAGGTGAAGCTCACTGCCTGTGCAGTTCACCTCGTCCAGCCAGATTGCGCCGTTTCCTGGTCCGAATGAGGCCTCTATTGCTGCACTCACTGCATCCCCACAGCCCAGCTGTCTGCAGACCACCTGGGCATCCTGCAGGTCCCAGGAGTCGTCACAGACTGTCCCCCAGGAGCCCTCATACCGCAGCTCCACCCGGCCAGAGCAGTTAGTGCCTCCAACCAGGCGCAGAGCCAGTGGGACTGAAAGTCAACAGAAAGGTTATTCAGTGTCATTAGATCTGTGACTGTAGACGAGAGCAGAGAGGTTACTGAGTGTCTTCAGCTCAGTGACTGTAGTAGAGATTAGTGAGGTATAGAGTGACCCTAGAAGAGAGCTGTATGGTTACTGTTTCTCAGCTCAGGGCTGCAGTGTCTCTGACTGTTTTACACACTGAACTCACCTGGGCAGTGCTGCTGAGGCTGCTGCTCCTGAGGGGCTGGAGTGCTTCTGTCAGCTTCTTTTCTAGGACCTTCAAGAATTAATAGTCATATAAAAACATTATTATTATAAAATGAATAACAATGACATTGCTTTCATTTTTATACATGTTTGGATATAAATTTATAATAATTCAATTGAAAGCTCTTATTATGTTCTGAACTTGGCAAAACACTAATCCACAGAGCTGCTCGAGATAAAGACAATCACTGCAGAGCTGTTTAAGAGGAAGGCAGCATTACTCTTCACTCTCTACCTGAGCAGGTGATATTAGCCACTTCTTGGTCTGTGCAGTCATTCTGACCCCAGGGGGAGGAGGGACACTGCCACAGGGAAGAGTCATGTTTGCGACAGGAGACAAAGTCCAGCCATTTGGGGTCCGGGCTCAGCCTGGAGTTTGTCTCTCTGACGGTGCCCTTGTCTCCACAGCCCAGCTGTTTACAGATCACTGCAGCTGTGGAGTCAGTCATGCCGTTCTGACACACACTGCCCCAGGTGCCATTGTAGTAAACCTCTGCCTGTCCTGAACAGCCTGCAGACAGCCTCAAGAGAGTGTGATCTGTCAAGACAGCAGGGAAAGTCAAAGGAAACAAACCCTGACAAGACAGCCCAACGTTTCATTCTGAACTGGTAAGAAACAACTAGCAATGAAATGAAATGAACATGTAATGAAACAATGACAGCTGTACAATAACACAGTTGACATGAAGGTGACAGGCAGGACTGTGTGGTTCTGTTCATTCAGAATCTGGACAGTGCATCACACAGAACTTTAAAATCCCATTACATGATCAGGTTCTGACCCAAAACATCATTCTGATCAGCTTGGCTATTCAGCAGCAGCACAACTAAGAGACTGAGGCATGAAAGTAGAACTCTTGGCTCAGGATGAGCGGTGCAGCGTTATGAATGGAGAAAACGTGGCTCAGGGTGACATTTAACACTGTGTGGGTCATCAGGATCTGACCAGAAGCCATTCTTGGAACAAATCAAAATGAAACATTTGAGGCAGAAAATCATGAAAGATAATGGCCAAGACAAATACACCCAAACAGACAACAGGTCTTATTGATGTGAGAAGTTTAAAGTTTGGACGCTAGATTTTACTGGAGGACTGAGATGAATATATCCCCATTCACTAGTGGAGGGGAATTTCTCTTGAGTTTCTTTCTCTCTTTATTTATTTTTGCTGGGATGTGAATATGTGCATTCACAACTGTATCATAAATATAAATATTTATTTTAAAATTAATTCTGCATCCAGCTCAGTCTTTTCCTCAACAAGATGCATTTAAGCACTCCAGATGCAAACCATATCCACAATGTGGAATTCCAGTATGTGGATTATTTTATTTAGTTAACTTACTGAACACAAGATTCTCACATTCTCACAAGTCAAACATATTTAGGCACTCTAGATGCAAGCCATATCCACAATGTGGGATTAAAGAATCTGAATCATTGTAATTTTAATTATCTCCCCTACCTGAACACAGGATTCTCAGATCCTCCTTGTGTCCACAGTCATGCCGTCCCCACCCTGCTGAGGGACACTCCCACAGAGACGACTCGTTCCCCAGACAGCCCACCTCATCCAGCCAGATGGGTCCAGTTCCCTGGCTGAAGGAGGCCGGCACTGGGGCACTGAGGGCCGTCCCACACTGGAGCTGTCTGCATAACACCTGAGAGTCTGCCAGGTCCCAGGAGTCATCACAGACTGTCCCCCAGGATCCATTGTGATAAACCTCCAGCCTCCCAGCACAGTCACCTCCTGCACCAACCAGCCTGAGGGACAGCTGATCTAGGAGCAGAGAATTAGAGGTTAGGGGTCCAGAGGTCAGTGCAGTACTAAGAGATCACCATGACCTGCTGTTACAAGTTGAAGATTATCTCGGCCCACTAGGCAAAGCAGATACAGTTCAAGTACAATGTTTCTTGACTTTTGATTAATTTAATATATACTTATTGTAACAGATTGTTCATAAGCAGTATACCAGATAAGTTACTTTTCTGACCCACTGCTGGGCACAGAGACAATAGCTCCACCGGTGACAAATTGCAGTATTCAGATAGATGCGTTTGCTGTAGATCCCAAAGACCCTAGTGTGTTTGTGACACACAGAAAAAACTGCACACACACAGCTGTTGCCTCACTGACTGATCTGGGATTCCACTGAGCAACAGAGACATCAACACACACTGAGAGCCCTGGAGATACAGAACAGGGGCTAATTCATACCTGGTGTTTTGGAAAAGGGAACAGCTGAAGAAGGGAAACCTGTGAAACAAACAGAGAGAGAGAAAACAGACTGTGAACCATGTGTGAGAGGTGCAGTTTAGCACCAGAAATGAAACTAGAATTAAAACAGCACTGATGTGATTAAGACAGTCTTCAATCTCTCTTTACCTGCTCCAGGTGAATCTCTGGTCATATTTGAGTCTGTAAAACAGAAGAAAGGAGCTCATTTCTGTCCACAGGAGTGATGTTTCACCAGTGCAGGGTCAGCTGTGTGTGGGGCTCAACTGTACATAACATCTGTAATTATTGACTTTCTGAGACTCACTTTCTTTTCAGCCTCCTGTTAAATAGGGCTCCATTAATTAAACTAATTAAACAGTTCAGGTGTTAATTACGGGATACTGAGATCCAATACTTTCTTTCATTTTTAGGACAGTGATCTCAATATAAATGTAAAACAGATTTATGTCCACAGTGAATTGTTGTACCTAATCATCTGAAAAAAAAATGACAATGAAAATGATTACCCCTTTAGTTAATATTTGAGTTATATATGATATGATTCAAATACGCTCACATGCTTTAAGGAATATATTTTTACTGGCAGCGTGTAACAGAGCAGGTATTCAGTAAATCATGAAGACAGTGTGCTGCTGTGTGTAAGCACATGATTTTTAAACATAATTCTCACCAGAGCAGATGACTCCTGCGTCCTGTCCATGAGAGCACCCTGCTCTCCCCCATGAAGAGACAGCACAGTGTGAGAGACGGCTCTCATTGCCCCAGCACTCAAACACATCAGCCCTTACTGCTCCACTGCCCTGTCCAAACCAGGCCTGTCCTGGAGCTGCTACAGCCTCCCCACAGCCCAGCTGCTGGCAGAGAACACTGGCATCTCTCAGGTCCCAGTACTGGTCACACACTGTCCCCCAGTCCCTGAAGAGCCACTGTAACTCCACTCGGCCAGAGCAGGAGTCTGAGCCGTTCGCCAGCCTGAACCCTGTGTATCCTGCACACCGGACAGGGGAGAGAGCAGAGACAAAGTGTCACAACACAACAACCAGCAATAACCCTTCAAGTATCCTTACAATACTGAGCTTTAAATTACTGTCATATAAGTATCTCACTAACGTGTTACTGTTCGATCCAATTCAATCTGAAATACTTTCTTCATCAGCAAGGCTGGTAATTTATGGTTTAATTAAGTTACTGTTGATCAGAAGATCATCGTATTGAGTTTTCATGGTTAAACACCAATCCCCAGTATTGAATCAGAGCTATAGCAACACTTATTTGTTTCTCTTCTAAGCTTCAGTTTTGAGCTCCATTAAAAACAAAATGAAATGAATTATCCCCCTCTTACCAAAACACTCCAGTCCCACATCGTTCTCATGGGTGCAGCTCTGTGTCATTGTGGAGGACTTTGGACAGAAGGACAGGTGCGATTCACTTCCCCGGCACTGAAACTCCTCTGTCCAGACCTGTCCCTCCCCCTTCCCGAAATGAGCCCCCTTCAGCACCTGTGAGGGAACCCCACAGTCCAGCTCTCGACAGACAACTTCTGCATCCTGCCAGTCAAAGTCAGAGTCACACACTGAGCCCCAGGTCTCTCCGTGCTGCACTTCCAGTCTCCCAGAGCAGAGATCACTGCCTCCAACCACTCTGACCCCTCGATGAGCTGGAATTTCAGAACAATAACAGAGATCACTGTCCCTGACCTTTCTGACCCCTCAATGAGGTGGAATATCAGAACAATAACAGAGATCACTGTCCCTGACCACTCGATATGCTTGAATATAAGAAAAGATAGGAAGAGAGAGCAGGAATAGAGAGTGAGTATTCATTATTTGAACAAAATTGTGAGGAATTCTAAAGAATACTAAAACTATACACTGTTTTGGAATTTTGGGAAATTGCTCAGCTAAAAATTAATCTGTAAATTATCAGGCACACATTCACTGCAGATCAAGTCACTTCCACAGAAACACTGAGAGATCAATGAAAAATAAGTAAAATGACCAAACCCTCATGACACCCCACTGTGTCATAGGAGCTGACATCCTAGAACTCTGGGCTTCAAAGTGGGAATTTGGTTGTGAAACACAAGTAATTGACCTGCAGATATCTGAGACCCTGAACCAAGATGAAGAACACATTCTACCCCAAAGCTTCCTGATAAACTTGAAGAAAACCTGGGAACTAAACAATGTCCTTCAATATAAAGCAGAAATGAACACTTACATATAAAAAATAAAGTTGTTTTAGACGTCACGTCCAAAGTGGTGCAGAGGTTATAGAAAACCAAGCCTATCACACCCAGTCCAGCTACTGTTGCAGCTGGACTGCCTGACCTGCCCCCTGACAAAAACTGTGAACAGGACTGTCACAACCTGGCACTACTGGGGCAGGACTGTCTGACCTGGGCACTGGTACACACTCTGGACAAGACCACAGACAGGCACTGTGAGTTGTCACAGACTAGCATTGCTGGGACATCTGTCTGACCTGGAACTTGAAATGAAATAGCCTTTACTTCTACAAAGACATACACTCTGGACAAGACCAGGACTGTCACAGCCTGGCACTGCTGGAGCAGGACTGTCTGACCTGGGCACTGACACACACTCTGGACAAGACCAGGACTGTCACAGCCTGGCACTGCTGGAGCAGGACTGTCTGACCTGGGCACTGACAGACACTCTGGACAAGATCAGGACTGTCACAGCCTGGCACTGCTGGAGCAGGACTGTCTGACCTGGGCACTGACAGACACTCTGGACAAGACCAGGACTGTCACAGCCTGGCACTGCTGGAGCAGGACTGTCTGACCTGGGCACTGACACACACTCTGGACAAGACCAGGACTGTCACAGCCTGGCACTGCTGGAGCAGGACTGTCTGACCTGGGCACTGACACACACTCTGGACAAGACCAGGACTGTCATAGCCTGACACTGCTGGAACAGGACAGTCTGACCTGAGCACTGACAGACACTCAGGACAAGACCAGGACTGTCACAGCCTGGCACTGGTGGAGCAGAACTGTCTGACCTGGGCATTGACACACACTCTGGAAAAGACCAGGACTGTCACAGCCTGACACTGCTGGAGCAGAACTGTCTGACATGGGCATTGACACACACTCTGGACAAGACCAGGACTGTCACACCCTGGGATTGGTGGAGCAGGACTGTCTGACCTGGGCACTGACAGTCACTCTGGACAAGACCAGCACTGTCACAGCCTGGCATTACTAGAGCAGGACTGTCTGACCTGGGCACTGACACACACTCTGGACAAGACCAGGACTGTCACAGCCTGACACTGGTGGAGCAGGACTGTCTGACCTGGGCACTGACAGACACTCTGGACAAGACCAGGACTGTCACAGCCTGGGATTGGTGGAGCAGGACTGTCTGACCTGGGCACTGACAGTCACTCTGGACAAGACCAGGACTGTCACAGGCTGGCACTGCTGGAGCAGGACTGTCTGACCTGGGCACTGACACAAACTCTGGACAAGACCAGGACTGTCACAGCCTGGCACTGCTGGAGCAGGACTGTCAGACCTGGGAACTGACAGACACTCGGGACAAGACCAGGACTGTCACAGCCTGGCACTGCTGGAACAGGACAGTCTGACCTGGGCACTGACAGACACTCTGGATAAGACCAGGACTGTCACAGCCTGACACTGCTGGAACAGGACAGTCAGACCTGGGCAATGACACACACTCTGGACAAGACCAGGACTGTCACAGCCTGACACTGGTGGAGCAGGACTGTCTGACCTGGGCACTGACAGACACTCTGGACAAGACCAGGACTGTCTGACCTGGGCACTGACACACACTCTGGACAAGACCAGGACTGTCACAGCCTGGCACTGGTGGAGCAGGACTGTCTGACCTGGGCACTGACAGACACTCTGGACAAGACCAGGACTGTCAAAGTCTGCCACTGCTGGAACAGGACTGTCTGACCTGGGCACTGACACACACTCTGGACAAGACCAGGACTGTCACAGCCTGGAACTGCTGGAGCAGGACTGTCTGACCTGGGCACTGACACACACTCTGGACAAGACCAGGACTGTCACAGCCAGGCACTGCTGGAGCAGGACTGTCTGACCTGGGCACTGACACACACTCTGGACAAGAACAGGACTGTCACAGCCTGACTCTGCTGGAACAGGACAGTCAGACCTGGGCACTGACACACACACTGGACAAGACCAGGACTGTCACAGCCTGACACTACTGGAACAGGACTGTCTGACCTGGGCACTGACAGACACTCAGGACAAGACCAGGACTGTCATAGCCTGACACTGGTGGAGCAGGACTGTCTGACCTGGGCACTGACAGACACTCTGGACAAGACCAGGACTGTCACAGCCTGACACTGGTGGAGCAGGACTGTCTGACCTGGGCACTGACACACACTCTGGACAAGACCAGGACTGTCACAGCCTGACACTGCTGGAACAGGACTGTCTGACCTGGGCACTGACACACACTCTGGACAAGACCAGGACTGTCACAGCCTGGAACTGCTGGAGCAGGACTGTCTGACCTGGGCACTGACAGAGACTCGGGACAAGACCAGGACTGTCACAGCCAGGCACTGCTGGAGCAGGACTGTCTGACCTGGGCACTGACACACACTCTGGACAAGACCAGGACTGTCACAGCCTGGCACTGCTGGAACAGGACTGTCTGACCTGGACATTGACACACACTCTGGACAAGACCAGGACTGTCACAGCCTGGAACTGCTGGAGCAGGACTGTCTGACCTGGGCACTGACACACACTCTGGACAAGACCAGGACTGTCACAGCCAGGCACTGCTGGAGCAGGACTGTCTGACCTGGGCACTGACACACACTCTGGACAAGACCAGGAATGTCACAGCCTGGCACTGCTGGAACAGGACTGTCTGACCTGGGCACTGACAGACTCTCTGAATAAGATCAGGACTGTCACAGCCTGGCACTGGTGGAGCAGGACTGTCTGACCTGGGCACTGACAGACACTCTGGACAAGACCAGGACTGTCACAGTCTGGAACTGGTGGAACAGGACTGTCTGACCTGGGCACTGACACACACTCTGGACAATACCAGGACTGTCACAGCCTGGAACTGCTGGAGCAGGACTGTCTGACCTGGGCATTGACACACACTCGGGACAAGACCAGGACTGTCACAGCCTGACACTGCTGGAACAGGACTGTCTGACCTGGGCACTGACACACACTCTGGACAAGACCAGGACTGTCACAGCCAGGCACTGCTGGAGCAGGACTGTCTGACCTGGGCACTGACACACACTCTGGATAAGACCAGGACTGTCACAGCCTGGCACTGCTGGAGCAGGACTGTCTGACCTGGGCACTGACACACACTCTGGACAAGACCAGGACTGTCACAGCCTGACTCTGCTGGAACAGGACAGTCAGACCTGGGCACTGACACACACACTGGACAAGACCAGGACTGTCACAGCCTGACACTACTGGAACAGGACTGTCTGACCTGGGCACTGACAGACACTCAGGACAAGACCAGGACTGTCATAGTCTGGCACTGGTGGAGTATGACTGTCTGACCTGGGCACTGACAGACACTCTGGACAAGACCAGGACTGTCACAGCCTGACACTGGTGGAGCAGGACTGTCTGACCTGGGCACTGACACACACTCTGGAGAAGACCAGGACTGTCATAGTCTGGCACTGCTGGAGCAGGACTGTCTGACCTGGGCACTGACTCACACTCTGGACAAGACCAGGACTGTCACAGCCTGACACTGCTGGAACAGGACTGTCTGACCTGGGCACTGACACACACTCTGGACAAGACCAGGACTGTCACAGCCTGGAACTGCTGGAGCAGGACTGTCTGACCTGGGCACTGACAGAGACTCGGGACAAGACCAGGACTGTCACAGCCTGGCACTGCTGGAGCAGGACTGTCTGACCTGGGCACTGACAGACACTCAGGACAAGACCAGGACTGTCACAGCCTGGCACTGCTGGAACAGGACTGTCTGACCTGGACACTGACACACACTCTGGACAAGACCAGGACTGTCACAGCCTGACACTGCTGGAACAGGACTGTCTGACCTGGGCACTGACAGACACTCAGGACAAGACCAGGACTGTCATAGTCTGGCACTGGTGGAGCAGGACTGTCTGACCTGGGCACTGACACACACTCTGGACAAGACCAGGACTGTCACAGCCTGACACTGGTGGAGCAGGACTGTCTGACCTGGCCACTGACAGACACTCGAGACAAGACCAGGACTGTCACAGCCTGGCACTGCTGGAGCAGGACTGTCTGACCTGGGCACTGACACACACTCTGGACAACACCAGGACTGTCACAGCCTGACACTGCTGGAACAGGACTGTCTGACCTGGGCACTGACAGTCACTCTGGACAAGACCAGGACTGTCACAGCCTGGAACTGCTGGAGCAGGACTGTCTGACCTGGGCACTGACACACACTCTGGATAAGACCAGGACTGTCACAGCCTGGCACTGCTGGAGCAGGACTGTCTGACCTGGGCACTGACAGACACTCTGGACAAGACCAGGACTGTCAGAGCCTGACACTGCTGGAACAGGACAGTCAGACCTGGGCACTGACAGACACTCTGGACAAGACCAGGACTGTCACAGCCTGACACTGCTGGGACAGGACAGTCAGACCTGGGCACTGACACACACTCTGGACAAGACCAGGACTGTCACAGCCTGGAACTGCTGGAGCAGGACAGTCAGACCTTAGCACTGACACACACTCTGGATAAAGCCAGGACTGTCACAGCCTGGCACTGCTGGAGCAGGACTGTCTGACCTGGGCACTGACAGACACTCTGGACAAGACCAGGACTGTCAGAGCCTGACACTGCTGGAACAGGACAGTCAGACCTGGGCACTGACAGACACTCTGGACAAGACCAGGACTGTCACAGCCTGGCACTGCTGGAGCAGGACTGTCTGACCTGGGCACTGACAGACACTCTGGACAAGACCAGGACTGTCAGAGCCTGACACTGCTGGAACAGGACAGTCAGACCTGGGCACTGACAGACACTCTGGACAAGACCAGGACTGTCACAGCCTGGAACTGCTGGAGCAGGACTGTCTGACCTGGGCACTGACAGACACTCTGGACAAGACCAGGACTGTCACAGCCTGACACTGGTGGAGCAGGACTGTCTGACCTGGGCACTGACACACACACTGGAGAAGACCAGGACTGTCATAGTCTGGCACTGCTGGAGCAGGACTGTCTGACCTGGGCACTGACAGACACTCAGGACAAGACCAGGACTGTCACAGCCTGGCACTGCTGGAACAGGACTGTCTGACCTGGACACTGACACACACTCTGGACAAGACCAGGACTGTCACAGCCTGGCACTGCTGGAGCAGGACTGTCTGACCTGGGCACTGACACACACTCTGGACAAGACCAGGACTGTCACAGCCTGACACTGCTGGAACAGGACTGTCTGACCTGGGCACTGACAGACACTCAGGACAAGACCAGGACTGTCATAGTCTGGCACTGGTGGAGCAGGACTGTCTGACCTGGGCACTGACACACACTCTGGACAAGACCAGGACTGTCACAGCCTGACACTGGTGGAGCAGGACTGTCTGACCTGGCCACTGACAGACACTCGAGACAAGACCAGGACTGTCACAGCCTGGCACTGCTGGAGCAGGACTGTCTGACCTGGGCACTGACACACACTCTGGACAACACCAGGACTGTCACAGCCTGACACTGCTGGAACAGGACTGTCTGACCTGGGCACTGACAGTCACTCTGGACAAGACCAGGACTGTCACAGCCTGGAACTGCTGGAGCAGGACTGTCTGACCTGGGCACTGACACACACTCTGGATAAGACCAGGACTGTCACAGCCTGGCACTGCTGGAGCAGGACTGTCTGACCTGGGCACTGACAGACACTCTGGACAAGACCAGGACTGTCAGAGCCTGACACTGCTGGAACAGGACAGTCAGACCTGGGCACTGACAGACACTCTGGACAAGACCAGGACTGTCACAGCCTGACACTGCTGGGACAGGACAGTCAGACCTGGGCACTGACACACACTCTGGACAAGACCAGGACTGTCACAGCCTGGAACTGCTGGAGCAGGACAGTCAGACCTTAGCACTGACACACACTCTGGATAAAGCCAGGACTGTCACAGCCTGGCACTGCTGGAGCAGGACTGTCTGACCTGGGCACTGACAGACACTCTGGACAAGACCAGGACTGTCAGAGCCTGACACTGCTGGAACAGGACAGTCAGACCTGGGCACTGACAGACACTCTGGACAAGACCAGGACTGTCACAGCCTGACACTGCTGGGACAGGACAGTCAGACCTGGGCACTGACACACACTCTGGACAAGACCAGGACTGTCACAGCCTGACACTGCTGGAGCAGGACAGTCAGACCTTAGCACTGACACACACTCTGGATAAAGCCAGGACTGTCACAGCCTTGCACTGGTGGAGCAGGACTTTATGACCTGGACACTGACAGACCAGGACTACCACTGCCTGGGACTGCTAGAGCAGGAGTGTATGACCTGGACACTGACAGACCAGGACTATCACAGACTGGAACTGCTAGTGCAACTGTCTATCCTGGAACGTTGTTTCTTCAAAGGGAATTTGTCTTGCACATCACAAGCTCACAAAAATAACAAATACAAGAATAGTCCAACACCATAACTCAAAATAACATTCAATTTGTATTCCTACAAATTGGAATACAAATTGTGCACTCCTACAGTACCATAAGGTTAAACCAACCAAAAAAGAGTACCTTCCAAAGAGTCAGACAACATTAATATCTCTACCTGCAAACATTTTTCGATTGTTCAAAAACTGAATGCTTTTAGTTGTAAAGAAGATTAATGTTTTCTTAGTGTTAATACAGGGAATTGGGTACCCCCTCATAGATTCCTCTGAGACATCTAGTCCTGAAACTGTCCACACTGACCAGGATGGAATTTCTCAGTCTGTTGTAACTGTCAAACAACTGGTCCTGAAACTCTAAACACTGACCAGAACAGTCCCTCAGTC
The DNA here is from genome assembly GCF_059453375.1 of Lepisosteus platostomus. Taxonomy (NCBI): domain Eukaryota; kingdom Metazoa; phylum Chordata; class Actinopteri; order Semionotiformes; family Lepisosteidae; genus Lepisosteus; species Lepisosteus platostomus. The sequence goes on along the minus strand of NC_142615.1, from coordinate 65,646,213 downwards.
AGCTGGACCAGAAAATGTCCACACTGACATGAACAGAGTCCCTCAGTCAGCCGGTCCTGAAACTGTCCACACTGACCAGGATAGAGTCCATGTGTCAGTTGGACCTGAAACTGTCCACACTGACTAGAACAGAGTCCCTCTGTCAGCTGGACCTGAAACTGCCCACACTGAAGGATAGAGTCCCTCAGTCTGCTTTAACTGTCAATCAGCTGGACCTGAAACTGTCCACACTGACCAGGACAGAGATCCTTATTTAGCTGAACCTGAAACTGTCCACACTGACAAGGATAGAGTCCATCAGTCAGCTGGACCTGAAACTGTCCACACTGACCAGGATGAGTTTCTCAGTCAGCTGGACCTGAAGCAGTCCATACTGACCAGGAGAGAGTCCGTCAGTCAGCTGTTCCTGAAACTGTCCACACTGACCAGGATAGAGTTTCTCAGTCAGCTGGACCTGAAACTGTCCACACTGACCAGGATGAGTTTCTCAGTCAGCTGGACCTGAAGCAGTCCATACTGACCAGGAGAGAGTCCGTCAGTCAGCTGGACCTGAAACTGTCCACACTGACCAGGATAGAGTCCCGCAGTCAGCCTGTCCTGAAACCGTTCAGAGTGACTAGGATAGAGTCTCTCAGTCTGCTGGACCTTAACCAGTCCTCACTGACCAGGAGAGAGTCATTCAGTCTGCTTTAACAGTCAAACACTGGGAAAAACTAAGATTGCTGCTGGAAGAGGTGTAAGTGGGGCCAGCAGGGGGCACTCACCCTGCGGTCCATGTGGGTCCTAATGTCCCAGTATAGTGACAGGGACACTATACTGTAAACAGGCGCCGTCCTTCGGATGAGACGTAAAACCGAGGTCCTGACTCTCTGTGGTCATTAAAAATCCCAGGGCGCTTCTCGAAAAGAGTAGGTGTGTAACCCTGGTGTCCTGCCCAAAATTTCCAATTGGCCCTTACCAATCATGGCCTCCTAATAATCCCCCTCTATGAATTGGCTACATTACTCTGCTCTCCTCCCCACTGATAGCTGATGTGTGGTGAGTGTTCTGGCGCACTATGGCTGCTGTCGCATCATCCAGGTGGATGCTGCACATTGGTGGTGGTGGAGGGGAGTCCCCATTACCTGTAAAGAGCTTTGAGTGGAGTGTCCAGAAAAGCGCTATATAAGTGTAAGCAATTATTATTATTATTAAACAGCTGGTCCTGAAACTGTCCACACAGACCACAACAGAGTCCCTCAGTCAGCCTGTCCTGAAAATGTCCACACTGACAAGGAGAGAGTCCCTCACTCAGCTGGAACCCGAAGCTGTCCACACTGACCAGGACAGAGAACCCTTAATCAGCTGGTCCTGAAACTTTACATCCTGACCAGGACCAGACAAGACCACTGACCAGACCAGAGTCTCTCAGTCAACTGGTCCTGAAACTATCCATACTGACCAGGACAGAGTCATTCAGTCAGCTGGTTCTGAACCTCTCTGAGGAATATATTCTTTAGATGAGCACTATTGAGACTGCATCAGAGATGTGAGATGACCACAGTGTGATATCTCCCTGGAATAAAGGTGACTGATGTTGTCTGTAAAGTCAGAAGACTCTTAGCTAAGGCCAGTGACCAGTAACCCTGTTCCTTTCAATGCAGGTACAAATGATATTGGTGTAAATCATATTGTTATAAATAACATTCTTAAAGGTGTGAAATTCAGACACATTGGCAACAAAGAGAAGAACATCACCAGATTTTCTCAGTAGATCTACAAAATCCAGGGTAAGGAAAACTACAAATTTAATTCTGTGAACAACATACTGGATGTGTTAACACATTGATATGCCAAATAGGGCACTGATCCAGGTGGGTGCATGTGGTCAACACAGACTGTTGGCTCATTTTTACTCACTCTGCTTCAAGAATATGGGTATCATCAAAATCCCATCTTTGGAGAACAGGATTCGTGGTGACCACACTTCCCTCTAATCATTAACCTAACTGACAATCTCTAATCCCATTGCTCACAATACCCTAGGCTACACCTCAGTGGTATAATTGTTTTCTTACCTCGTTCTGCTCTGTAATCTCCTCCAAGGTCATGCCCGAGGTCTCAGAGCAGAGAGACATGGACAGCTGCCTGTCACACTAATCCCCTTGTGGGGTAGTAGCAATGCAAACCCTCTTCCAGTAGGACCCATTTGTCCTGAACTGCTCTACCTCCCTCATTACCTTACCAGTGGTCCAAAAAGGCAATGACTGAGCCTGTTTGTGTTTCAGAGCCTTCTGCAGCTCCTTCGTGCATCACTCTCTCTGAGAGCCAGGCTCCTTGGCGCAGCACTAACACACTAGCAGCTGTGTTCTGCTAGGCTGCTCTTCAAAATTGTGGTGGCATACAGCTGTCAGCACCTCAACCCTGTGACACCAGGCTACAGTATGTCTCACACATACATTAAATGCTAAATTACAGTAGGCATATGCCACAGAGAAATAACTGCGGATAATAATATTCCAACACTGTGTAATGAAATTAAGAATTTATTTTGAAGACATGGATTTTATGAGAGACTTTAACTTTCCCCATATACGTAGATTAGAAAAAACCTATAAGAAATGTAGGAACAGAAAACAAAATGGAAGATGGATAGTGACAGCTTTCTTGTCCAGTTGGTTAGAGAATCTACAAGAGGAAATGCTTATTTAAATCTATTTTTTTAACAATCAAGACAGAGAGTAACAAAAGTGAGAATAATTATGGAACTGCAATAATAGTATGGTGTGCTTTGAAGTACATTTTGAATTTGAACAGGTTGAGGCCAATCTCACAAATTTACAGAAAGCAGATTATGAAGCAATTCTGAGGCAAGTAGAACATCTGTTGTAGCAGAGATACAACAGATATTAATATGCAGATCTGACCAATTCAGCACTGTTTAATGAAATTAACATACTAGAGTATGCAGCCCAAATGACAACATGTGGGTCATATTTTATCCTTTTTTAAGTCACTTGAGGGACATCAGTCACTTCATGTTAACAAACAGGCACTAGCTGATCCCTTTTGGCCAGTGTCTCTGTACCTTTATCCCCTGACACAGTGGTGCAATTCTGGTCACCGCTTAGGAAAAACAAAATAAACCGCTACACTAGTATCAGTCCATAAAAGGATAACCAGATACATATTGGGGTATTAAAGGATATTCTACACTGACAGGCTGAAGGAACAACACCTTTCTAGTCTTCAGGAGAGAGGGAAACTGACATATGTATTTAGAAATCCTCATGACATGGGCCATGGCAATGTTAACCCTGTGGACGTCAGAGAAACAAGGTGCAGAGGACAGAAGTTGAAACATTTAAAAGTGAGAACAGGATGCAGCTCTTTACACAAAAGGATCTGGGGGTTCGGAACAAGATACCTAACAATTTTGTTGTGGCCAAAACCCTGCTTTCCTTTAACAAAGGTCTGAGAAAGAAAGAGGTCCCTGGATTAAAGAAAAATAAAATAAGATAAATGAACTCCTCACATTTCTAAATAGTATTAAATTATTGTTATATTTAATGTTTTATTTCTTATTATTTAACCGAGATATATGTATTTTTATAAGTTAATATTCATTGTTGAATGCAGCCTGTTACCTGAACAGATTACTCCAACATCATAAATATGGGAGTAAACTTTTGATTCTGAGCCACAGTCCCTCAGCGTAGACTCTGACCCGCTGCAGGAAATGTGACTCAGCAGGATTGATCCAGACCCTGGTCCAAAGTGAGCTCCTCCTGGTGCTGAAACAGCAGATCCACAGCCCAGCTGTCTGCACACCACTGCAGCATCATTGATATCCCAGCCACTGTCATCAATCGTCCCCCACTGTCCACTGTGATGAATCTCCACTGTCCCCTCACAGGGACTGGCACCATTCACCAACCTCACATCAGTGCTGCCTGGAGAGAGAGGACAGGATCTAATAACACAATGTCTGGAGAGACAGACAAACTGATTAATACACACACTGACTCACACAACTAATGTCATTGACATGAGAGAAAAAGATTGAATTGTATGTTTGAAAAGATGGAAATATTGCTTCATTTTTTCTGTAATCCAGGAGCTGTTGTCATGACAGCAGACAGTGACAGTAATGCCTGTATGACACCAGAAATCTGTGACTTGTGTTGCAGTGGTTCTGGGAGCTGGGGTTACTGCACTGGACCTTGGTTATAATGACTTCATGATGTCAAAGTGCTGGGACTTGTGTTACTTGGCTTTTGGGAGCTATTGTCACCACGGTAGACAGTGAGCAGCTGTAATGACTGTATGACTTCAAACAGCTGAAGCAGTGTTTAAGCATTTCCGGAAACTGTGATCACTACGGAGGACAGTGGTTTTAATGACTGTATGACTTCAGAGGGTTCCATCTTCCTGGGTTTCTGGTCACTACAGTGGACAGTGCCTGTAATGACTATGAGTTCAGGGGGCAAAGACTACTGTTTCTGTTTTTTTTAGTAAGCTTTGGTCACTATTGTGACTAATGACTGTATTATTAGGATTCTGGGAGCTGTGGTCACTTCAGTGGTCTGTGGCTTTAATTACTTTTTTACTTCAGAGGGCTGGGACCTGTGTTCCTTTATTTTTTCTGGGACCTGTGTTTACTAACGTGGACAGTGTCTGTAGTGATAACATGACTTCCGGGGTCTTCGATTTATGTTTTTTTTAAAAAAATAATTCCTTACACTTATATATCGCTTTTCTAGACACTGTAAGAGGACCAGAGGAAGGGTCATCCAGGACAGGTATTTTAGGAACGATCTGCTCACTATACTTGACTTGGACCTGACCAAGATGGCCGCTAAGAGAAACCAGCTGACCCGCAGATGGAAAGGGCTCAGTCTGAAAGACAACGAGACGCAGGTGGGTCTCATCAGGAAACAAAATATATTATGCCCCGAAAACAGCGAACCGGCGCGGAAGCCAGTAGGTGAATGCGTTTTAGAGGAGATAGTGGAATCAGGTTGGTGTGGATAAAGATTTAAGGACAATGGATTTACGGAATAAATAAAGGATAACGGTATACGGTTTGTGATTTGGACTCGGCGCGGATTTGTGGGGTTTTACGGACTTTTGGAACACGGACTGAATAAGGATAGAGAAAACGGATTGCGGACTGGTTTGGAAGACAGACGAACAAAAGAAACACTCTACTCAAAGTTCTTTACAGGTAATGGGGACTCCCCTCCACCACCACCAGGATGATGCAACAGCAGCAAGTACACTCACCACACATCAGTTCTCAGTGGGAAGGAGAACGGAGTTGTGAAGCCAATTCATAGATGGGGATTACAAGTAGACCATGTTTCATGAAGGCCAGAGTGAGAGTTGGCCAAGACAAAGGGGGAAAACACCTCTACTCTTCTCAAGATACACCCTGGGACTTTCAATAACCATAGAGAACCAAGAGATTTTACGTCCCATCTCAAAAACATTGTTTTTTTACAGTAGAGTGTCTCCATCACTATACTGGTGTGTTAGGACTCACACTGACCATAGAATGAATGCCCCCTTACTGGTCCCATTAAAACCTCTTCCAGCAGCAACTTTAACTTTCCCAGGAGGCAACCCATCCAGGTACTGGCCAGGCTCACACCTTCTGAGGGGGTTTCCAGGTGTCAATTGCAGGGTTATATAGCTGATGTAAAAGCAACTTTTTAACTTATGGTCATTACAGCAGTCAGTGGCAACAATGTTTCTGACTGTAATGACTGTGTTCCTTCTTGGTGCTATGGTCACTATAGTGGACAGCGACTGTAATGACTGTTTCCCTGTGTTCCTATGAGCTGTGGTCAACACATCAACACACCGGTCAGTAGATTTAATGACTGTGTTCCTAGTTTTTGGGAGCTATCGGTACCTCAATGGACAGTGGCTTTAATTACTATATTTTTTATCTGTCCCAGCTCCTGTGACAAGAGGGGTTTCACAAACACTGATAATGACAGTCATTGTATGATTGTGATGTTGAAAAACTGCTAAAAGTCCTGCAGTTATGAATCTCTACATGATTACCTGTTTAATATTTCAAAACTTAAATCATATTATATTAAATAACTAAATATACTGATGGAAAAAAAAATGCAACACCTCCCCTCCACACTCTGGCCTGGCTGGAACAGGCTGAAGAGTGACTCATTCGTGAAGAGGACCTGATGCCACTGCTGATGAGTCCATCGCAGCCCCTGTCTGGCTCAAGCCAGTCGGGTGTGACGTCTAGAAGGTGTGAGCAGAGGGCCTCTGACAGGTCGCCTTGCTCTAAGGCCAGCACCATTGAGCCTCACTCTCCTGTCACTGATGCAGGCATTATAACTGCCGACAGTTTCAGCAGCAGTACAGGTGGTAGATCTGAAACAATCTCTCAGATGGTCTGATGTGGCGGTACTGCTCTGGTCTGGTCACTTGAGGGTGACCGGATCTTGGACAGACATCTGTCCTGCTGGTGTGCTGAAACCTTCTCTGCAGTCGGGACACAGTGGAGCGGCTTACTCCATAGTGTCTGGCAACGTGGGCACATGACATGCCTGCCTGCAGCATGCCAATGGCCCTCTCCTTTGCTTCTGGTGACATTCGAGGCATTATGGAATGCACAGAAAACTAAGAAATGTGGCCTTTATCTTGCAGTGACTTAAGCTTTGAATTAAGGCCTTTTTAAAGGTGTACTGCTCAGGCATTGTTACACCTGTACCTCATTGGCTAAAAGTGCACCTAACGAGCTTTTGTGTGATTGGAAAGTTGCAATGCCTCACTGCACAAGCTGTATTGCTGGTCAGAGGGATTAAAACAAAGTGACAACTTTTTTGTGAAAGGACATAAGTTTTAACTATGGTATTCTCATTCCAGAAATGTTTATTTTTTCCATCAGCATATTTAATTGGCATTACCCTTATGTACATACATATTTTTATACATTTCTAATGTACACAGAACAAATACACATTCTTTTTAAAACCCCACAATATGCAAAAATAACCCCTGTTATTATGATACTAAGATAAGATCTAAAAACACAAACTAAATTAATTAGCTGTGAAATAGCAGTCAAATCCTGTATTAACATAAATCACAACTTCCATTTTTTAATTCTTGTTATAATATGACATTCTACTGTAGCTCTTAAATTATTGCTATTACACCTCAGTTTCTAATAAGACACCAGTTTCTAATAATGCAGCATCCATACTAACAATTTTCACAACTGTTATTAAATTCTGCATTTTCTGACTTCCAAATCAGTAAAGAATGTTTCATTTGCATTACAGCATGCCTCTTCAATGTCTTAACACAGAAAACCTGGTCTACATGAACCAGATACAGTAGTACTAATATTTTAACACTTTAAAAACTACAATTGTCCTAGCACTCCAGTACTTTACATTTTTAAAACATAATTATATAACTTCCTATCACAATGGAACACCTATTCCTGTAAAACAGAGGAAATATTTGTTTTCACAACAAATGAATCTCACACATCTTAAAGACAGATTCATGTGAGATTCATTTGTTGTGACTGTTTGAACAAACAAGTGACATAATGAAAGCATTAAAACTCCAGTCTTAATTATCGCACGTACATGCTTTAATATTTAGTTGTTAATAACACACTTACTGTTTATCTATTAAAACATCAGTCTTTAATACTAAAATATCAGAATCTCAAAGATATTCCAGTCTTTAATAACACACTTATTCTATTACTATTTCTGTCTGTAATAATAAAATATCTGTGTCTTAATAATACTCTAGTCTTTAATAACACACTAATATTTGTTAATACACCAGTATGTAATAATAGCTTGTACAATGTTCAGCACAATAAAACAATAAACATCCCAGGTAAATATTTCTGATTCACCCTGTATGGTATAATATTATTATAGAACCATTTTTCTTTATTGCTCACACTTCTTCTGTTTTCACGTAAATGAAGAATGTCTCACATGTTCCAGCAAATCACTCAAATTGCTGCTACTATATGAAGAATTGTATTATTGTTATTATTTGTACATAACGTTTTAAGAGATTAGCACACAAAATATTTTCACAAATTATCAATAGAGGATGATTGTGACCAACCGCTACTATAGATGATTAACACGGCAGCAAAAAATAACCCAATCCTGACCCAGCCTGACACAGTGTAGTGTATTACCAACGTGAATATGGAATTAACTGACAAGTAATTAAGTAAATTAAGTGCCTTGGGGTAACCCTGTTGAGAAAGTCATGATATAAAAATAAATTGAAGTGAATTGAAGTATACTGGGGAGATGAGTGGAGTACATGTAGCACCCATGGTGTAAATATTAATTATGTTTCCTATATGAAATTATACTAAATAAATATTAATAAAATTATTGTAGATTGTTAACTTTTTTGGAACTAACAAACCCAGAAAATGTAATTTGGAACAAATTTTGATAAAATACCACAGTTTCATTTAAAATAAATTCTCCATTTTCCAAATTCTCTCATTTTCCCATTACTTTTTTGCTCCATTTCCATCTAAAACTATAACCATATGATTGTACATTGATGGAAATGAAATTATTCATACAGTGCTTTAAAAAAATTGTTCTAGGCAATAGCTTTTTTTCCTGAATTGTACTATCAGAATAAAATTAATTATAATATTAATAATTTCAGATGTATTATTTTAATAATATTTAAATAAAATCCCATAGAGCTGAATTTAAAATAAACACAAAGATCTCAACTTAAAACGTTTCTAAGCAACTAATTATGTTTCTGCACACACAGACTTAGAAAAAAATACATAATTATTTTGAAAAATACAGACACATTTTAAGGTAAATAATTAATTTTTCTACCCACTTCTTGCTACTTTTCCATCTAAACTTTAATTCCAGTTATTGTCTGTCTGTCTGTCTGGACCTCGCAACCCAAACTATTTAAAAAAATACTTTTTCATCTAAAATATTAATTGCACTTGTTGTCTGTTTGGAGAGGAGAAGACTGGACACTTACTGGCTGAGCTGTGCAGCACCAGGACAGCGAGAGAGAAGATGGACAGGCAGCTCTCCATTGTCATCAGGACAGAGCACAGCTGAGACCCCTGTCTTCACCCCTGAAATCACAGGGCAACTGAGCTACTGCTCTGCACCCTGGACCCCCAGTAACAACACAGCACCCTGCCCCACCAATCACACACAGCACTGCCTTTTCAGACTGACAGCAGGAACCTCTCACACAGGCGGGACGCCAATCACACAGGGCCCTTTCAGTCATCTCCATATATATCAGAGACACATCACTGTTTCCTCTCCCTGAAGACACTCCCAGCAGTGCGGAGGAGAGGAGAGACAGGAGCAGCTCTGTGTCTCACTGGAGGAAACACAGATACAGATACAGACAGCAGGGCTGCAGGTGCTGCAGGGGCAGGAAGAGATCAGATATTAAACAAAAAAAAATCTTTGCAGTTCTAGACAAGTATTATAATTGAAAATCAGTATCAAGATAATCAATTATGTATATATGGTCCTGTAATTCTTGTTGTCTGTATCAGGAAGTGTCTAGAACTTGTTCCTGTCTTTCTGTCTGTGTAAGGCAGTGTCCAGTGACTGGTGTCCTGAATATGGTCCTGTCTTGCTGTCTGTGTCAGGCAGTGTCCAATGACTGGTGTCCTGAATATGGTCCTGTCTTGCTGTCTGTGTCAGGCAGTGTCCAATGACTGGTGTCCTGCAGTGACTCACAGAGTTGTTGTGTCTCCAGACAGTAATGTCTTCTGGTCATGGTCAAGGGCAGTGTGAGGAGAGCCTGTGCTCAAGGTGGCAGTGAGGTCACTCAGGTCAGCACAGGAATACGGAGACAAGGTGGACTGAATAAGAACTGGCTGTCCTGTGACTGTGATCAATAATTTAAATGAAAAAGAAAGAAAGCCCAGCAGTGATTGTCCCTTATGTATTGAGCCTGTTGGACAGCAGCTCTTCCAGTTGACTCCCTCAGACCCTCAGTCTATCTCTGCGCAGCTCCAGTCCACACAGATGTTCCAACCCCTCCAGCTGTGGCCCCAGTGTCTCTCTGTGTGGAGCCGACTGCATGACTGAGACTCTCTAACAGCACAGTGGAGCTGAACTGATACTGATAGACTGATGCACCACCAGGCTGAACAGTGTGATTGCACAGCTCACATCCTCTTCCTTATTATTATAGGTAGTAGAAGCAGTAGTAGCAGCAGTAGTATCAGTGGCAGCAGCAGTTGTGGTAGCAGTAGTAGTATTAGCAGTTATGCTGTATTTAAACTCTCCTGTTCAATATAGCAGAGTTCTTGTGTTACAGCTTCACCATAATAGCTGCAGCAGCAGGAGCCACAGAGTCAGTTTCAAATTTGAAAAAGCAACAAAATTATGAAATAAAAAAAGTTCAGTCCTTGTTAATACAGTGGTGATTTAAGGCAGAGCTGTACTGGAGCTACAGGTCAGGCTCTGCAGTGAGACTGTGGTTTGTGCTCCTCCGAGCTCTTCCAGCACAGGAAGCCAAGCTGTACTGTGAGGCTGTGGGTGTCAGTGTGATGTGGCAGTTGAGAGCTGAGCTGTACAGGGAGACACACAGGGAGCCCAGTGTTCAGAGCTCTGCTGTTGTACAGGGACACACAGGGAGCCCAGTGTTCAGAGCTCCAGTGCTGCACAGGGAGACACAGGAGAGTCCAGTGTTCAGAGCTCTACAGGGTGACAGGTCCTCTGCCTACACAGCTCTCTCAGTGTGTCTCTCAGGGCTGAACAGGAGGGGCTGTTCCTGTCAGAATGGAGACTGACTCTCAGAGCCCCAGTGTCAATATGAGGAGAAGCTCTCAGACCTGACTGCTGCCAGAGCCTCTGAGCCTGAGTGGCCATGAGCACTGAGCTCCTCAGCAGCTGAGAAAAGCCTCCTGTCTCCTGTGGTCACAGTGTGGTTGAACACCTGCACTGTCTCCCTCGCTGTGTGTGCTCTTATCTGTCTAAATCTCTCTCCTCTTCTCTCACTCTGACAGACTGTGCAGAGTATCTGAAGGGGATGTAACATTGCTTGACAAAGGAAAAGACTTCTCAGAGGCAGAATAAAACTCATACTCACACACAGAGCTCTTGGTCCCTCAGTACTTTACCCAAACTCCTCCCTCCTGAACAGACAGAAGCTCATCTCCATGCTTCTCTTTATCCTGACAATTCAGAACCAGAGGACATTCAGACAATCAGTGCTGCTACATGAACAATATCAGACAGAACAGCCTGGACTCAGGTCACATCTCCCCCTTTTCTCCTTCCTCACAGCCTCTTAGTGTCAGAATATGTGATTATCTCTTATTATTATTTTTTACTGATTTAATGAACAGCAGTATTGCTACTCTTATAAGTGTAATATGATTATCAGCAGCAGCAGACTGATGGTCTTGTCTACAATAGTGACCAGTTGACCAGACTGTAGCTCTGAGCAGCGGGACTCAGATCACACAGAAGACCTGTCTGTGTGTTATTCCACACCAGCCCTGGGATTCATCGTCTCCTACACGGCTCTCACGGAGTCTTATAAATATACAGTTAAACAGAGTCTAATAACAGTTATACAGTTAATTAAATCATCAAACTGGCTGAGGAACTGAGAGTGGAAATAAAACCAGGAGATGCTCTTCAACCTCCAGGATCAGGAGTCTGATCCTCCTTGCTTCTATTCTGTGGAGATTCGTGTAAAACGCTTAAAAGCGCTTATTACAGGGACTTGTGCCCTTTCTCTTCTGCTCTACGGGAGTATGCTATACAACGCATTAGTCTGCGAAGTAAACTATTTTTTTTGTTTCATAAATTGTATTCCTCGGTTTGTCGCTCTCCATTTCCAGCTGTTATGAATTGCCTTTATTTTTGGAAATGTTATATGTGTAAGAAAAGCCCCCCGGGCTCCGGACAGGAGTCTCCTCCAGCGGAGACGCGCTCTGCTCTGTCAGAAAGAGCGCTGTGGCGTCACAGACACCAGCCAGAGCGCCGGGATCAGAGAGCGAGACCGCGGGAGGCGCGCGGAGCGCACGGAGGAGACTTATTGATCACTTATCTATCGACAACCAATTAATTCAACCGAAGAACCATAGAATAATCGATTAACTTCACTGATTGGTGAGTACTGATTCTTTTCCCGTTTTGACCCTGTTTTAAATATCTAGAAAACAGTCAATACAGCCTGTATCGATCAATTTCAATAGCGCCTTAGTGTTAATAATGTTCAATCCAAAATTAAATAATTATTATTCAAATGATTGTTTAGGAATTGTATGCTAGAGCTTAAAATTATATTCCAAGTTGATAAATACTTAAAAACTTTATTCCAAGTTGATAAATTTGTGTAAGTAAAAGCTTAAATGCATTTTTCCACTGTTTACAAATCATACGTATGGTAACCACGGCGACAGGCGCCACGTCACTGTGCACTGCTAGGTGTCTCGCCTTCGTCACAAAGAGCGGTGTGACGTCACGGATAGCAACTAATACTAATATTGTCTTCATGTTAATATTAGTGTGAGTACAGTCGGTAGTTTTAAAATTAATGCTAGTGTTCATGTGAGTATTAATGATGATAGTGCTACTGATTGTTTTAATGCTAGTATTCCTGTTAATATTAGTGATAATTATAGAGATAAGGTTAGATTATTTACACTAGTAGTCATGTTAGTTTTAGTGATAGCATTACTGTTATTATTAGTATTATAAGTGTAGTAGTATTTTGTGTCAGTGTTAGTGATGATGATAGTGTAAGTCTTAGTGATAGTGTTACTGTTGCGATATAATTGTTATTTGTATTAGTGTTATTTATAGTGTATTTGTAGTTATGAGCGTATGTGTTTGTGAGTGTGTGGTGTTTGTGAGGAGTGTGTGGTGTCTGTCAGTGTGTGAATTTGTGTTTGTGAGTGTGTGGATGTGTGTCTATAAGTATTCGTAGTGTCTATGTGTGTGTCTGTGAGTCTGTGTGTGAGTGTTTGGATGTGTCTGTCAGTGTGTGATAATGTGTGTGAGTGTGTGGGTGTATATCTGTCAGTGTGTGTGAGTGTGTGTTTAGGTGGGCTTGGGCTCCACTGGTGTGTCTGACAGAAGTGACCCATCAACAGGTGTTGAGGTCCAGAGCTGTTTGCGAATGGAATCACTTTCTAGAGTCCAGACCCACATCCACAGATCTGTGAGTGCCCTGTTTTTATCACTATTACTAGTATTGACAGCAGCAGTAGTAGCAGGAGTATTATAATAATAATAATAATAAACTTTATTTTATATAGCGCCTTTAAAGGTGGCTTCTCAAAGCGCTTTACAGGATGACAATAACAATAAATAAGAAGACTACAACAATAAATAAGAAGATTTCACAAGATAGGACACAATTATAATTACAACAATACAACAATAACAATAGAGGAGACCGTGGAAGGTGGTATTAAGAAGAGCAGAGGGGTGAAGAATGGAACCAGTTAAGTAAAGGCTTTTCTGAAGAAGAAGGTTTTGAGTCTGGATTTGAAGTAGTTTAGAGAAGGTGACTCTCTGATATCCTTGGGCAAAGAGTTCCAGAGCTTGGGGGCATAGCAGGAGAAGGCCCTGTCGCCCATACAATGTAGACGGGCTTGGGGGACAGTAAGGAGGGCAGAATTTGAAGAGCGGAGGTTGCGAGGTGGGGAGTAGGGCGATAAAAGTTCAGACAGGTATTGAGGTGCCAGGCCATGTAAAGCCTTATAGGTGAGCATGAGGATTTTAAAGTCTATGCGGAATTTGACCGGAAGCCAGTGCAAGGACTCCAGGATAGGAGTAATGTGAACACTTGCACTAGACCTGGTCAGGATATTAGTATCAGAATAAGTATTAGAATCTGAAGTCATGGTGGTAGTAGTAGTAACAGTAGTAGTATTAGCAGCAGAAGCAGTAACAACAGTGGCAGTTGGATTATCCAAGCAGTTACTTCAGAAACTACAGTTTTACACATTTATATTCTACTTTTCTATGCATGTTTTGTAAATTGCCTTGATGCTCTGGATTAATTAAATTAAATTAATTTTTATATAGCGCCTTTCACAATAACTAGGTTGCCCCATGGCGCTTAACAAAGGAAGTGACTGTACAGTGGATATAAAAAGTCTACACACCCTTATTGAAATTGCAGGTTTTTGTGATGTTAACCCAGAAATCAAGATAAATCATGTCAGATGTCTTTTCATCCTTAATGTGACCTTGCAACCAACAAAATTCAAGAGAAAAATTTTGGAAAAATAATTGAAACTAATAAACCTACAACACCCTGGTTGCATAAGTGTGAACCCCCCCAACTAATACTTTGTGGAAGATCCTTTTGCATTTATTACAGCAGTAAGTGTTTCTGAATAAGTCTCCATGAGCTTTGCACACCTGGACTTTGCAATTTACTCTGTAGACAAGCAAATCTGTTCAAGGAAGAAACCCAGTTTAGTGAACTACTGGTGAATTCAGCACAGCTTTTGTCATCGCTTGTCAGGTTGGCTGAGTGGTCTAAGGTGTCAGACTTGAGAACTGATGTCTTTCATCTTGGTTGGGTGTTCTGGTCTCCGAATGGAAACATGGGATTAAATCCCACTTCTGACAGCTACTTTTTTTATTTTTTGTGCATTGTTCCTGTCTTATTGTGATGACAATGACAATAGGAGGAAAACAGAGAAACCGCTTATCAAGAACATGATGGGCAGGAAAATGCTTCGTCAATACTTAAATGTGATTAGCAGAAAGGAACTTTTAGATGGGCTCCGATTTCTGCCTTAAGAACATTTTGAGCTGTCTGTAAGTAAAGAAAGATTTCCGGTAAGGCATGCATTCAAAAGTCAAAGACCGAAATATAAAAGCAGCAACACTGCGATTTGTGAGTGTTCTGTAGTGTTAAGATCCACAGGTTTCCATGCTTCTTGGATTTCTTAGCCCAAGAAGTGATTCCTGTTTCATTTTCTATTCACCAGCTCGATTTGCATTACGCTCCTCAAACCTCAAAACCGAATAACAAACGCTAATCAAAGTTGTACAAGGGCTACACTACTTTGCCCCATCTAAATACCATAATGTGAAATTAAGAAAAAGCAGTATTTTGACAAAGTGCGGTCTTCAAACAGTAAACGCTCATGTGTTTATACTTACTCGTGAGCAGATCACCCTCGATTTAGGAAAGCCTTTGCTTGCCCCTTGCTTTCACAGCGATATCTGAATCGAGCCCCAAAGTGGTAAGAAAGCTGAATTACACAAAGCTCATAAGACATCGGGTTGTCACTGTACCCTACCACGTCTTGCTTGCACTGTCCTACTAAAAAAATAGAGGGATCAGAAAGGACACAAACAAACCTTGAATCCACAATTCTGAACTTAAGGGTCACCAGCTCTACCGACTGCACCTCTCTTGCTCCTCTACTACAACAGTAATATTTCTAGCGTTGGTTGAACATGGTATAGTAGGCTGACAGCTGAAACACATGGCTCACAACCAGTGACAGTATCATCATCAGATATCGCTGCGGCATATTGGTTTGGAAGCAGGAGTAAATATCCCATGGAAACATGTATGCCTCCATTAACATTGTATAGTAGGTGGACATCTTGGCTATGAGGGTTCAAACCCTGTCCGTGCTTCTTCATTCTGCACCACGTTTCTTTATCTAGGTCTTCAAATTACTTGGCAAAACATTGGTTCTTGTTACTCTTTCTCTTAAGCGGAAGATTGGTAGTTCAAGCCCACCTAGAGGAGCACGTCTTGTGATTCCCATGTAAGCATAATATCTGCTCAAACTGGATTATTGTTCTCAGTGACACCTAAAACATCTTGTTATTTGCAAGAATTGCAAATATTGTGCTCGTTTAAAGCTACAAGAAGTAATCAATTTAGTACTTAAGTGAATATGATCTGGAATGCTCAATAACGACCAACATCAGCAGCTTCCAAGAAATTAATTTGAATTTCATACTCACCTTGCATTCTCAGCTATCATACTTCAAAATTACAGTGCAGATTTGGTGGAGAACTTCACAAGCATTATTAGGTTTGGACTGTACAATTGTATTTTAATATCTCTGTATATGTACCTTCATTTTAATATACATGTAACCATAAATGCTGTTTAGTATATTGTACTTTTGTTGTACTTTTTAAAACATTTTACCTGAGGACGCAAGGGGACTGTTATATCTTGTGATACATGCAAGACATCTGTAAAAGAAGGTGAAATTTTAATAAAATTGGTGATTAAAAGAAAACCACAACTTGTATGATATTATCCCTCGATATCGAAGATCAATTGAAGGATTTGAAGAAACTATCAAAGAAACAACAGCAATAGCAGATGTTTGGGTTTTAAACCAATGATTACACCTCAATAATCAATTCGTCCTCAAAAAAAGAAGAGACAGGCATGTTTTGAGCCTCATAATGATCCTCTTCTGGATCCACAAGAAACGTGTTTTGGATGTATTTATAACTTCCATCGAAGAGAGATCTCATCAGTTGCATGCAATTGAAACTTTCGACTTTTTGGATGGTATTGAAAATATTTTTAAAAAATAAAATAAACAATTTTCCAAAGAAGATCTCATGAAGTATTGCCAGGATCTATTCTTAGCGTTTGGTAGTGATAACACTGCTGATATTGATGGAGTAGAAACGTACGAGTGGAGTAGAAACGTACGATGCGTTGACAGGATTGCTGAAGCGAGAAGTCCTAGAATGCCGCCTATAAATGAGCTAGGATTCATACCAAGAAATACTTTTTGTTTTCCACCCAGAAGGCTGCTATTGCATTACACATCTTGTGAACATTACCAGTTTTGGTAGCTTCTAGGCGCGATTTTCCAAAACCGAAACTAATAAAATTATTTAAGATGCACAATGTCCAAAAATTGTAAATCGAGACTAGTATTACTACAGAAGAAAATATTCAACTGAAATATTAATAAGACTACAGATGCAGCCATTCAAAATGGGTGAGGTATTTCGCGGCATACCGCGACACGCCCACCGGGGTATCACGCAGTTCACGTGTGTCACGTGACTAACTATCCGGCGTCGCCTTGTAAAACTGCCAGGGGGAGCTTAACCATGTACAGCATTTGAGCCTTTAATTTTGAACTGTGTATTACAGCATGTTAATCATCAGTCATTAAAATGTTGGTATATTTTATGAAAGCAAGATTGCTCAGTTGGACAAAAGTACACAACCTACCTTTATCAGAAATATTTATGCATCAAAGCCTTTACTGAAGATATTACTAATAGTATTAATAATGGATGACTTTGGACAAGCTGTATACTCAAAGTATAATTTCTTTAGCACATTTGTACAAGCACTTGGAATCTGTCCAAGCCATACTTTGTCAGGCATTTTGTTTTACTTCAACGGGCATAAAAACTTCCTTGCTTTTAACAGGGCGTTTCATAATTTCTAACTACGAAAATGATTTAAAATGCGACACCTATCATTCAACTAGAGCTTAAAATATCACAAGGATCCTCAAGAGCACAGCAAAGATTGTATTAAAAGACACTTGTATTTATCAACGCTTTCTTTTCCGTATACCAGATTTTATGGAACCACTTCAGAGGGGTGTCAGCCTGTCAGATTCCAGGAATCGGCACTTTAAAGGAAAAATACACACCGGTATTCCATTTCTCCCTAACGATTTTAAGCATCGAAGTATTTAACTAGCATGTGAAATAGCGTGTGAAAAAGTGGTAGTTTTAAGCTTTTATGCTAATATAATATGGAATCGCGTATCTAAAGAATTCGTGTATTGCGACAGGGCTGTGTAGGGCTGTTTCGCCTGCCTGGTCATCCGAGCTGTCTTGTAGCCTACTGGTCTAGGTGCGTGACTACCAACTACCAGGTTGTGTGTTCAAATCCAGCTGGTGCTGGACTTTTCATTTTTATTTATTTATTTTTTAATCGCGTAACATAAACATATTACCGTATGCAAACTGTACTGTATACAGTATGTATATGTATATTTAATGTCTTAACTGTGCCCATTTAAGTATTGAATATTCATATCTAATTTTTTAAAGGTATTTAGAAATGAGTTATTTCAAGATGAAAAAGAAAACATACACGAAACATGGTTTCAATACGTTTAAGTATTGAATATTCATATCTAATTTTTAAAGGTATTTAGAAATGAGTTATTTCAAGATGAAAAAGAAAACATACACGAAACATGGTTTCATTATGACCAGAATCGGTCTTGAGATATTTTTAACTTGATTTACAGTATTTGAGAGGTATTTCTTAACACCGATACTACAGTGCTTAAGTACTGCTCACGTATATGTTTCTAGGTTTATATTATGCAATTCATACGGTCAAATTACTTTTGAGCAACTAATAAGAAGCGCGAAACGGTATGCGTTTTAGTTTCGTTTTGTGCTGGGACCCGTGGATTGATTAGAGATATCAAGTACATACAAGTCATTTTTTAAATGTTGTAGTTTGTCTTGAAAAAATGTTATGAGTACATCATCTATCAACAATTACACAGGTTCTGTTTCCAT
This sequence comes from Lepisosteus platostomus, assembly GCF_059453375.1. Lineage (NCBI taxonomy): Eukaryota > Metazoa > Chordata > Actinopteri > Semionotiformes > Lepisosteidae > Lepisosteus > Lepisosteus platostomus. The sequence continues at coordinate 65,627,661 of NC_142615.1, read as the reverse complement.
ATTGCGGATTTTGGTTACGTAATATTATTTTCTAGATTTCACGTTGTGAATATATGATTTGGGCAAACAGAGCCGCAAAGAAGTACACTATGGGTTGTTTTTTTTTTGCAGTTTTATCTAGAACAAGCGATGCTTAAACCTTTGTCTGATTCTTGTGAAACTATCCACACGACAGTTACAGTACCTAGGAGTTGACTTCAGTGATGTCACTGATGGGATGTTTCTAAAAATCCATCCTCTGTAAAACGTCTTCTCTAGTTGTCCTGCATATGTATTCGCTAATGAAGCTGTGTGTTCTGAGCCTGGATCTCTACATTTCTGTATGAACCAGCTTAGAGGGCTAAATACAGCTTGTGTTTAAATTGAGTGTAAGGCAATTTATGCTTCTAAAGTCATGGTCAGCATTTATTTTTGTACTGTGCTGTAAACTTGTTCTGTGCCAAGTCACATTATTTTATAGCGTTTTTATAGCGTTATCAAATCCGGTGGCGCTGTGTGTTAGTTTACTGACTCCTATGTCACATGGTCTGTGATTGAAACCTGTAAAACCGGTTTAATTCGTCACAGCCAGCACTCTTCAGGTGTGAGGGTCTTCTGCTCAGAATGAAATGCTAAAATGTTTGTGTATATTCTAATGGTAGTGGGGGCAGGGTGTGTGGGAACAGGTTTGGTTGAAATTGCATTGGAGATCTATGTTCTTCACACCTGAAACATTTTCTCTGGAAGCATTTTCTTCGCAGTTTAACCGATCTTGTTACAGCATGTTACAGTTTACTATTATTAACCATATTAATTTTAAGTGCTTAATGTAAAATCTTGTAAAAATATATTTTCATTGTTCAAATATACATTAAGTCTGACTATCATATAACAAGTTAAATACAAAACTAAAGAAAAAATAGGGTTAAATATAATTCAAAATATTTTGCTAACAATGTTAACTGTTTATGAATAATAAAATGTAATATCTAAGGAGTAGGATGGCACAGTTGTTAGTATGTTTTTTGTTTTGTTTCTTTTTCATAAATACAACAGTAGTACCTGATGTCTCAGTGGCTTTCAAAATTAAATTATGCATGCAAACCTGTGAACTAGAAAGAAAACTAAGATATCCATCCATTATATTCCATAATATCCATGAAATATATGGCGCTGAAATATGTGTGACGCAGTGGTGGCCTGACATGGTGAGGTGCCCTGGCAGCTGTATGATGCAGTGGTGGCCTGGCACGGTGAGGTGCGCTTGCAGCTATGTGATGCAGTGGTGGCCTGGCACGGTGAAGTGCGCTGGCAGCTGTGTGATGCAGTGGTGGCCTGGCACGGTGAAGTGCGCTGGCAGGTGGGTGATGCAGTGGTGGCCTGGCACCGTGAGGTGCGCTGGCAGCTGTGTGGTGTGACGCAGTGGTGGCCTGGCACGGTGAAGTGCGCTGGCAGCTGTGTGGTGTGACGCAGTGGTGGCCTGGCACGGTGAGGTGCCCTGGCAGCTGTATGATGCAGTGGTGGCCTGGCACGGTGAGGTGCGCTTGCAGCTATGTGACGCAGTGGTGGCCTGGCACGGTGAGGTGCGCTGGCAGCTGTGTGATGCAGTGGTGGTCGGGTATGTAGAGGTGCACTGGCAGCTGTGTGTTGTGACGCAGTGGTGGCCTGGCACGGTGAGGTGCGCTGGCAGCTGTGTGATTCAGTGGTGGCCTGGCACGGTGAGGTGCGCTGACAGCTGTGTGGTGTGGTGCAGTTGTGGCCTGGCACGGTGAAGTGCGCTGGCAGCTGTGTGATGCAGTGGTGGCCTGGCACGGTGAAGTGCGCTGGCAGGTGGGTGATGCAGTGGTGGCCTGGCACCGTGAGGTGCGCTGGCAGCTGTGTGGTGTGACGCAGTGGTGGCCTGGCACGGTGAAGTGCGCTGGCAGGTGGGTGATGCAGTGGTGGCCTGGCACCGTGAGGTGCGCTGGCAGCTGTGTGGTGTGACGCAGTGGTGGCCTGGCACGGTGAAGTGCGCTGGCAGCTGTGTGGTGTGACACAGTGGTGGCCTGGCATGGTGAAGTGCGCTGGCAGCTGTGTGGTGTGACGCAGTGGTGGCCTGGTACGGTGAGGTGCGCAGTTCATTAACCCTTGTATGTGCTGTCCGCGCCCAAAATGCAATTTAAAAAAAATCAAAAACCGTGCTCAAATGCAATTTTCAAAGTGCAATGAAATACAATATTGTTGTTGCTGCTGTTCTGGTTGTTTTTATCCCATAAAGCGTTTTGAGAATCCACCTTTAAAGGCGATATATGTTGTAGAACCGCTGATTCTTATGGAATGTGTTCCGCAGGAGATTCAAATTTTTATTTATTTTTTAATTGCGTATCTAAAGAAATCTCAGTATAACTTTGTTCATGAACAAATAGTGACATGTTACATTATCATTGTTTTTTTTAACAAGGCTCGCCAGCTAATGTGAATCGAAACCTGTCTTGCTAGCTTTTAAAGTCGTGCATGTGTAAACGACAATTGAAATAGAGAAAAAAAGACCTGACTGACAAGCCGATACATACTCTTAGAGTTTGATTAATAGGGAATATAATACAAAAATACAGTAAGGGACTTAAAAGTTAAAGGAGATGCTTCATATTGCTTGACTAATTTTAAAAACTAAGTTATAAATGCAGACGCTCCCTCGGTGCGCTGCTCTGGTGCGTCGGCTCTTACACAGTGCCTGTCTGCCGTAAGTGTTACAATATACATACCCAACACTGCTTGTACCCATCTGTCATGCAAATAAAACACCTTGAATTGAATTGAATTGAGGGGAGAAGGGGGGAATACTAAAGCCAATACTGGCTCAATGGGCTTTGACGTGCTAATGCGTTGGTTTAACAGTCCGGGTGTGGCAGGCTTCCAATGTCAACTCGACTTGATTGGAAGACAATGAACGTATTTTAGCCCTAAATGAATTAATAGCAACCATGGTTTACATAAAATACATTTTTCCAAGAAAGTTTATAATAATACGATCTATAGTTGAAATCTGAGCCTACTTTAAAAATAAAGGAAAAACATTTTCAGAGAGCAATCACGCTGTGTTTATGTAGAAAAAGCGATTAGGTTTATGAGCAATCTATTTACCTATTCGCTTATAACGCTATATAAAATAAAGTTTATTTAGAGATGAATGATCAGTGTCGCAGTTTAAATAATGGGAGTCAGGAAACTAACACACAGCGCCACCGGATTTAATAACGCAATAAAAACGCTATAAAATAATGTGACTAGGCACAGAAAACGTTTACAGCACGGTACAATAATAAATACTGACCATGACTTTAGAAGCATAAATTACCTTACACTCAATTTAAACACAAGCTGTCTTTCTGTATGAACATCTAAGCTGGTTCATACAGAAAATGTAGAAATGCATTAGCCTGATTATGATTAAAAAACACATAATTAAACACGCGTTTGCGATTTAAATCAGAACACGATTTAAATCAGTATAAATGTTTATATTGTAACGCATACTGTCCAGCCTCCATTTCTCTATAAAAATTTACTCTGTTGCACACACACACACACAATAGAAGCAGGAACCGCTGTCAGAAGGGAAGATATGTTCAAAATATCGCAAATATCGATCATGTTGCGATATTTTTAAATATAAAAGTCAATTGATTGTCCATAATATCGCTATTCTATTTTTTCGAAGAAATGTTTATTAAAAGAAAAGTCCAGCACCAGCTGGAATCAAACACACAACCTGCCAGTTGGTAGTCACACACCTAGACCAGTAGGCTACAAGACAGCTCGCATGAACAGGCAGGCGAAACAGCCCTACACAGCCCTGTCGCAGCACACGAATACCATTATTAAATTCTTTACATACACGATTCCCTATTATATTAGCAGAAAAGCTTAAAACTACCACTTTTTCACACGCTATTTCACATGCCAGTTAAATACTTCGATGCTTAAAATCGTTAGGGAGAAATGGAATACCGGTGTGTATTTTTCCTTTAAAGTGCCGATTCCTGGAATCTGACGGGCTGACACCCCTCTGAAGTGGTTCCATAAAATCTGGTATACGGAAAAGAAAGCGTTGATAAATACAAGTGTCTTTTAATACACTCTTTGCTGTGCTCTTGAGGATCCTTGTGATATTTTAAGCTCTAGTTGAATGATAGGTGTCGCATTTTAAATCATTTTCGTAGTTAGAAATTATGAAACGCCCTGTTAAAAGCAAGGAAGTTTTTATGCCCGTTGAAGTAAAACAAAATCCCTGACAAAGTATGGCTTGGACAGATTCCAAGTGCTTGTACAAATGTGCTAAAGAAATTATACTTTGAGTATACAGCTTGTCCAAAGTCATCCATTATTAATACTAATAGTAATATCTTCAGTAAAGGCTTTGATGCATAAATATTTCTGATAAAGGTAGGTTGTGTACTTTTGTCCAACTGAGCAATCTTGCTTTCATAAAATATACCAACATTTTAATGACTGATGATTAACATGTTGTAATACACAGTTCAAAATTAAAGGCTCAAATGCTGTACATGAGAGGTTAAGCTCCCCCTGGCGGTTTTACAAGGCGACGCCGGATAGTTAACCACGTGACACACGTTAACTGCGTGATACCGCGTGATACTGCGACACGTCCACCGGGGTTTGCCGCGAAATACCTCACCCATTTTGAATGGCTGCATCTGTATCTTTGCTTTCTAAAAGTGTGCCCGAGATGACCGTTAAGTCTAAACGGTAATCGCAGACGTCACTTTGAGCACTTGGTGTTTTATAGTACAAATCATCACACGCTGCTCTACATGGGCGTGTCTTCAATATCGTTGAGAACCAAACCTTTTGCTTTCCGAGGCAAATGAATCAGTGAAACGAAAATCAAACACATGTACACACTCGCGTCCTAGCGTGAAAGAAAAATCTACACCCACTTTTTAACCCTGAAAATGATTCAGGAAGTACAGCAAAGTTCTAAAACCAGCGAATGCATCTGCATACATAAAATGTCAATTTTTCAAAAGTAAAATCTTCAGCTTTGAAAGATTGTCATCCATATATTTTCGTTTTTCTCTTTTTTTACATAACACGCTTTCGAGAAACAAACTGTCTTGTAATTAAGGCTGCATTAGAAAATGTGTATCTTGGTTTGCTAAGTTAAAATCGGCACATCCCAGTGGGCAAAAGATGTAGAATATACGACTGTCAAACACATACCTTAGATGTGTAAATGTGCTCCGTAACTGGTCTAGAATGAAATTCTAATATACGTATGTTGTGGGAAATCCTTCATCCAAGGAGCAGGACACAGTCTTTGTGGATTCAGTTGTTTTATTGAGCTCAATAATGACATCAACGCGCGTTGGGTCTGCCCCGCAGAACAGACAACACTGGGTTTCCCAGCTCTTATATACAGTGTGATCTCAGGAAGATGTTTTGTTTTACTGCTTCATGTGTATTCGTCTTGCCCTTTTGATATGTAGCATGAGTTGACCAGTTGGTCCTGTCCCGAGTCCTGTCCTTTGATATGTAGCATGAGTAGACCAGTTAAGTCCTGTCCTTTGATGTGTAGCTGTCCTTTGATATGTAGCATGAGTTGATCAGTTAAGTCCTGTCCTTTGATATGTAGCATGAGTTGACCAGTTTGTCCTGTCCCAAGTCCTGTCTTTTGATGTGTAGCTGTCTTTGTTGGAGCTGCTTAAGATATGCTAAGACAGCCGACACATTACACAACGTGCTTGATTTAATACCGTAGTGTCGAATACAGATAAATTATATATATATATTTTCCATCAATAATATATATATAAGTGTTTTATGTTCCACTTCACGTATATCATTATCCGTCAATTAGACATCTATGATTATATGTTTATTATACATAAATGGTTGGAGTTCTATTATACGGATGAATTTAGAGGACTATTATACATATATAGTTAAAGGTATATTATACATCAAAGAAAGATTTTTATAGGTGTAGAAACTAGTAAATAAAGACAATGATTTGTTTTAGAAATTTATTCTTAAAATATACAATTATTCACACCTGAAAAATATGTAGTTCAAATTATACATTATATACAATATTGTAATCAACAAATGTCTCATCATCATAAAAAACACAACTAGTAAACTTCAGTTACAAATTCTAGTAACATGGCAATATATATATATAGTAATGACAAACAAACTTATTATATGAACACGCTAATATTTAACTCAAAACCACATTTCGATTCAAATATAAATTTTAAAATTTACAACTTCTTTATTTCCACAAAAATATTATTAATGTAGCACAAACGCTACTTTCTAATAAAGACAGAAAGAAACTGTTTGTTTTGTGTCTCATGGTGATCCTCCTCTCGATACTAATGCAATGTTTAATATGATCCCTCGAGAAACAAAAAGGAGTCCATTTCCGCCTGGAATGATTGATGCCCCATCAAACATTTTGTAATATCCCTGGAAGTTTATACAGTAGAATCCTGGTTCGTGGCTTAAATTCAAGGTAAACAAGACTAAGGAAACAAGTTGGAAACTTGATGTCGAAGTGAGATTTAAATCATCCGGAACATTTCACTTCATTGGGTAGTATGTGCCTGAGAGCAATCTCTGACATCTCTTCGGTAGCTAAGTTGGTATAGCGGAGGAGTATAGTGGAATCAGAAAGGAATCCTTAGATCGCTGGCTCGATGGAAAGTGCTTTTTGTGTACTTTAACCAAAGCGTTAAAATAGCGAATCTGTTTCATTCAGACATTGATCAAAAGCTCAATAAATGACGAAGTAGAGGTTCCTGTTCCGAATTCAGCCCACGTCTGATTGTCTTGTTTTGGCTAAGATCTGATCTTTGAATTAAGGGACTACACTGTCTGCTTTGAAATTCAAAAATACATACAAATGTCAAGTTTTTTGTAGATATAAAGGTGTTCTCTGTTTTCAAATGATAGGTACTTAATTGGCATAATGGTTTGGTATTGATTTTGTATCGTTGTATTATAAAGTTTGTGCTTTCTGTGTTTTTATCGTATTGTGAACTTATTTTTTAAACAAATGCTTACAAAGGCAAACACGACACACATCTGTTTATACCAGCGGTGAATTGTACATTTTTATTAAGTACAAGCTACTGTGCACTTCTGGGAGTATAACAGGTTCGATATAAAGTGGCAAAAATATAAAAGGGGAAAATACCCCACACTGCGTGTAAAGCCCTCGTTGTGACTGTTTTAGATAAAAACGGCGTACTGTGCACGAAATGTTGCAGAAACACAATCTGATATTTTGATACAGGTAGGCCAGTGCTTCCAAAGCATGCAGGTGTAGAACAGGACTTAATGCATTTTTATACAAAAATTTGTATTCTATATTCTGGTCACTTGCAGATTAGAATGGCATATGTTTAGCAATAATATTATTTATGGTACCTGAAAGTTTCAGATTGTTGCACAAAGCTAAGGTATGCGTATACGTGATCTGACGACTGGAATCAATTTCCTGTCGTTAAACTCTGTTTATTTTTAAGTTGAGGCCCAGGATCCAAATTTTCAGTTCTGATTTTTTAAAGTGATATCTTTCCTTCCTGTCGTGGAAGTCACACGATGTGAGCAATTGTTTTTTTTACGTTGCGATCCAAAGAGCCTCAGACGCACAGTCTAACAATAACCAAACCAGAATGGATTCTGCTGGGAGCCGGGCTGAGCTCATTCTCACTCCCTGTGCTGAAAACAGAATTATTTCTTCCCCGAACATCGTCTACAGATCACTTGTGCGCTTTTAACCTTCTCGCAGCTACGGGCGAGACTGACGCTCATGATATGAAGGCACCCACAGGAACACATTCTCTAACTCTCACAATCGCGACAGACTTCGCTTTTTAAAAAAAAAAGTAGATATAGCACTGAAAAAAGCATTAGCTTTATCAGTTTTTACATTAATCTATTTTGAATCAAAGTTTGATTTTTTTATTGCATTTTACATTATAATTATAATAATCATTATTGCTTACACTTATATAGCGCTGTTCTGGATACTCCACTCAATGCGCTTTACAGGTAATGGGGACTCCCCTCCACCACCACCATTCTCCTGAATGATCACAGAGAGTCAGGACCTCGGTTTTACGTCTCAGCCGAAGGACGGCACCTATTTACAGTTTAGCGTCCCCGTCATTGTACTGGGGTATTAGGACCCGCATGGACCGCAGGGTGTGCGCCCAGCGACAAAAACCAGATGTGTGTCGGGCTCGGCTGCGAGCAGGACAATGACGTCACGGGGACAAAGTAGAGGAAATCAAAACGGTTCTATAAAAGACCTGTGTCAGCTGTTGGTTTTCACTCTGGACTCTAAATCCTCCGATCTGATTTTAAATCTCTCTAATACCTGAGCTGCAGCTTCTTCCGAGTATTTATTTGTATACTTATTATGTGTAAGTGTATAGATGAAACCTTTCATATATTGTTCAGTTTAAATCAAAATGCTTTACTAATACAAGAGGGAAGTATAGTATGAAGGATGTGACAAATGTATGATTTCTTGGAACAAAACGGTTTTTATTTGCATTCGAAATGAAGCGGAATTTTAGCACGACACACAAACCCTTTGTCTTTTTTAGAGAGTGATTTTTAAACAGACAAAAATGTAGAAAACGTGTTTTTTTAGCCCTGCAATAGCAGGGTCAGTGACGTAATGAATAACGCGTCAGGCCTCGCGTCAGAAAATTATAGGTTCGACTGCCGTCTGGCTTGTTGAGTTTATACCACTTACATTCTTTTATATAAATGAACTGCACCTGAAAGCTATAGAAAACACTTTGGGTAAGTTGTCTGCAGCCTCATGCGAATTTCGACAACTTACCCAAAACACTGTACTGTCTGGAGTTCAGCTCCAGCTCTGAACTCAATTGCAATGAAAAACCATGCGTAACAAAACTGGAGAACAGCTGAACTTGTGCTCAGTTCGGTGATGAAGGTTCAGAACTGCCCTTGTTGTAATTAGCACGAACTGCACAGGCTCTGAATCAGACCATGTCAATTAGTCTGATCAGTATAGGACACGTTAATGTAGAATTATTAATAGGTTTATTAGTTAGTTAGTTCAGGTTTACCCACCTGACCTAATGTAGAATTATTACTTGGTCTGTCTCTTGTTTGTATATAAATGAATGTCTCTGACAACTTAATGTTAGTTTTACGAGTTAGTCAGGCGTTGACATACGCACGAGTATACGAAATGTCTCACTCCTGATTCAACTCATGTTCTATAGGAGATTGGCGATTCCTCCTGTTTCTCGTACAACCATATCAGAACAGAAGCCCGTGTCACCCAGCTGTGATTCAAGATCGACTTGCATCTTTATCCCTTTTTTGTTCGTGATCATTATTTTCTTTAGTTATGATCAATATTGAACTTTTTCGAAATGAAATGACAATAATCAAACATGCAGGCAGATTTTTGAAAAGTATTCGGAATTGACAGGGTGCCCCTTTGGAACAGTCGTCAGAAAATGTGAGAAAAAGTTATGTAAGCTCTCACACAAAGCATTGAAGATTGGAATCTGAGTGTAAAAAAGCTACCCATCTCTCAATGAAAGGCAGGGATACACACCATGACTCGAATAGACTCAGCGAACTCTAACACCTATGATATTACGAGTGCTTTGCACGTGTCGAATTTCAAGAAGGAACTACTGCAACAGTTGTGGACATAATTCATTACCACCAGCAAAGTCCAATGCCGGCAACTTCTGAGAAAATAATGTTCACTCATGGAATTTGGTCTTTGAACGGCTGGCGGGAAAATTCATTTATACTCCTGTTGCACCCTCAGCTGAAACATGTTAAAATAACAACGCAGATTTGTTGGAGAACCTGACAAGAATTATTGGGTTAGCACTGTATGTATTCTGGTATATTTACTTTAATTTTAATATAAATGTAAACATGCATGCTGTATAATCTATTGTAATTTTAAAATATGTTAGCTGAGGATGCGAGGGGGGCTATTATACCTTGTGAAACACGCAAGGAACTGTAAACACAAGATCACAAGAAAACCAGAATTTATGTGGTATTATCATCAATATCCTTCAAAATCTATGTTCAAATGAAGGATTTAAAGAAACTATGAAAAAAGCAACAGTAATAGCAGAGGATTTTGATTTTTGCTCTTCAAGTCAGTAGATCACCATAGAGTTACGCCCCTACAAACAGCACAAAGGATGAAACCCACCTCTTTCGTTATTGCTATGTTTGTGCCGGTGAAAGTAGCATTTGTGCTATTGAAAGCATCTCGGAAGATGAAGGTGCAGTCACTTCCACATGTCATGATATCATTAGATCCGACGACAAGAGCTGAAGCCCCCGGCATTTTCCAAGCCAGCAATGTGAGGAAGATGGATTCGAAGGAAGGTAGCGTGGCTGAGCGGTCTAAGGCGCTGGATTTTAGGCTCCAGTCTCTCTGGGGGCGTTGGTTTGAATCCCACCGCTGCCAAATGTTAGTGTTTTAAGACCTGCAATACGATCAGTAAAAGCGCTTTTTGTTAGGTTGCGGGAGGTGTTTAGAGATAGACTTTCTAAAAGACAGGCTTAACATCAAGGCAGAAAAAATATTTTGTTTTCTCAACAGAAATTCTCTTTGGCACGTTCAGCTTTATGTAGGGACCAACATCTGCCGAGATCACTTTTGAGGCAGTGCACATGATAGTGTACCGGCAAGTACATTTAATATTGGCTGTGGTGGTGAGCTGCTTTTGTCTGTGAAACTTTTAATTCTTCACGCCGAATCGTTGGCAGGGGTAAAGCTTATTAAATCTTTGAACATAGCGCTTCATCAGAAATACTTTGTTCGTGCTCAAAAGAGATCAGAGGATTAACTTCATGAACTCACAAAGCATACCTTACAGGAAAGATTTAAAAGGGGAATTGATTGTGCTTCCTGATGTTGTTCCTGTCGTTTCTTTGGATACAAAGGTGAATGTTCTTTAAAGTTCTGCTAGAGTATCCACTGGGTGGGCTTTATCAATCAGCTCGGATAAGTCATCAGTGCTCCGTCTCCGGAAAATAATCAGCACTGTTGTTTTTTCCTGTGCTGTCTTTTAAAACATATAAGATCACGAGTTTACAGATTTCTCTAAATAACAACTATACATTTTAACCCAGCGGTTAGCATTCCTTCAATCCAATAGTTTTACTTCTGGTAAAAAGCAGCAAAATATATAGAGAGATGATATTCAAATATTTCAACATTCTTATTGGATTACCTGTATGGATATATCGCTCAGAATTCCTAATATGATTTTGAGTTCGGTTTTGCTTTACTGCTTTCAGAGTCTTTTATTGACCTTGCTGAAGCAGAGAAGTGACATAATCACAAATGCGACCTACCTGTGCTGCTGTTTTTGGTTAATAATGATAAAAAAAAAACAGCTCCTTGCATTAAGAGCAAGAGCAACGAACACGCTTGCTGGTTGTGTTTGGTATTTTCCGTGGTGCTCTTCCTCAGCTGCAAAGTTATTTGGCGAGCAAAGAACTCTGAGAAGGAGTCTGAATCCGTCAACAATACAGGAATTCTAAGATCGCACTGCCGTCTTGTGTACAGAGATCTGCCTTTTCCTTATAGAGTGTTTTGGTGTTTAAGAACACGTATCCTACCTTGAATGCTAGTTTCAAAAGATATGTTACCGGATCACAGATTTTCTTGAAAAGATTTGGGGATACGCTTACCGGGATTCAAACCCGGCTCAATTATTTAGAAGGCACTTATACCACCAACGCACTTCTGAGAAACACCGGCACATTTCTGCAATCCTCCCTCTCACCTACAAAGTTATGAAGAGACAGACGTCCAATGAAAACTAATTTGATTCACTCAAGGCTCCGCTCTTTTGTTGTTATGTCATTTTAATTAATGTTAGCTGTGATAAGGTGTCGTTTCTGTCTCTTAAAGTTTAAGTCTGCTCCTTTCTTCCTGGTTTAGAAATAATGTTCCATGATTGTTTACAAACATCACTATCAATTATTTGTCCAGCTCTAACGCCTGTGTGCGTTGACAAGGCATCTCCAAAGGACATATTAAATAACATGATCCTTCCTGTTACCATTCCTGTGGTTGGAGCGTTGTTTCGCCGTTTTTCGTTCTTCTACAATATTTGCAGACAGGACTTTTTCACTCGAGTTGAACAAAACAAGTCAGTCCATGAAAATCATCAGTACTGCTGTTGTTCTATGCGTAGTTTAATCAAGGTAGTCGAGTGAGGAGGTAAAAAAGCACTCCCCGTCGATAAATCAATCATCGTCGCCCGTGTGACTGGATATAAAAATAACGGATTCATTTTAACCAATCTCTGGAAGCTTCGATGCGGTTATTTTTCCTTCCTTATTTCTTCATTCCTATGAATTTACTCTGTAGTAGAGGAAACGCAAAAGTGGAAAACTGCAGGCATCCTTCGTTAGTGGTGGATTGTGTTCAGAGAGCATCAGCACATCTCAGTTACGTTAATAAGTCTGTTGGGGATATACCTCAGTGGTAGAGCGCATGCTTCGCATGTATGAGGTCCCGGCAGCTCCAGGTGCTTTATATTTCTGTGCTCACATTGCAGTCTTCTGTTGAATGTGAACTCTTTGCTCATGTTCATAGAGAGCCAAGTTCACACAATTAAACTCAGGCACACTCGAAGTGCTACGGTGTTGCTCTGCTGTTTTAAATGTACCTCTAATGCATTTAGTTCTGTTAACTACCAAATGATTTGAACTAATTTTATGTCATATTCAGGAAATCCAGAGGTCTTCAGACGTGTCGTGGCTGTTGAAGAAGACACCCGTTGAATCTCACCCGGGATTTCTTGAGAGATCATTCAGTGAGCGAGTCCTCTCTCTGGACTCCGCACTGAGCTGAAAACTGCGCGAATTCCATTGTACAACCGAGAAAAAAACTGATGGACCAAACAACGACATTTGATGATTACAAGAAATTCAAGAAACACAACAGTCCGAACACAGGTTTGAATCCCGAACGCTTAATTTAAAAGACAAAGCGAAGGATACGACCTGTAAACTCTCTTCGTGTCTTACAGTTTATGATATAAAAAAAACTTACTTTCATAATAATTTCTTGCTGCTGATAGACTATTTATTGAATTTTAAGAAATTCACAATTGCAAACATTTTGGGTTAAACAGTTACTGACATACTTTAACGAAGAGAAACGTTAGTGCCTTCCGGTGTGTGAGCCAATTTCTCAAAACAATATTTGTTAGTCTCTCGGGAGGCTGCGCAAGGTGTTTAGAGATAGAATTTCTAAAAGGCAGGCTCCCTGAGCTTAACATCAAGGCATAAAAAAATGTTTTTTCTCTACAGAAATGCTCTTTAAATTTCAGCATAGTTACAACTCCCTTTATAAAGGGTGTGCAGACATATACAACGAAGGCATTGAAAGTTTTTTTTAATTGTTGTTCCAAAAAATGTTCCATTTGTTTTCGTTCTTAATGTTGTTGATTAAAAGATCTTATTAAATGCGAAAAAATCTGAATGTGAAAAAAGGTCAAAATGCTATTGAAAAAATCAGTAATGTGAGGAAAGATGAATTGTGGGAGCCCCTTACCTCCCCATGTCATGCTGTATTTTTCACTCATTCTACTGGGAGTGGTGCCGTCGCTTCTGGATAAAGTCTGTCAGTTGACCTTCCAGACGGGTCAGGTACTGTATGACTGCGCTTCGGCACAAGAAGAGACATGTGACTTGCGAGGATCACAGCAGTATCATTCACTGTTCAGAGCCCGGATAGCTCAGTCGGTAGAGCATCAGACTTTTAATCTGAGTGTCCAGGGTTCAAGTCCCTGTTCAGGCGTTTGTGTTTTCCTTAAGTGTATTGTGAATTTCATTATTAATCGTATTTTATCTTCCACTCTTCTAGCTGTACTGTCGATATTTTAAAAGTTAATCACTTGTATTTTCTTTAGTGTTTCCTTTCACAAACCGAAAATGTTCAAGACTATTTTGTCACCACACTCCACGTAGATAATCACAGGAAAAGAAAAGGAAACGCAGTGAGGAGCTCACACAGTGAGTACTGTTGAATACAACAAGAGGAAAGGCACACTGTACATCTGCAGAACATCACATCCGAGTTTACAGTGACAGCTTCTATTTCCACTGATGAATGAGACAGATTCATGAGGAGATCCTACGCGCAACTAAGCGAACACATCGCTATTTTGGTCTGATGTAGAGGCTCCATGTGTGTCAGCAGTACTATAAATGTAAGTCTTATACACTTTCAGGGGCTGCATCTGTAGCGCTTCATCAAAGAAGACTGTTTTACTTTACCACACGGTTACATTCACCCACCCAATCTATTCTCAGAATACCCAATGGCTCAATAACCCTGTTTTCCCCTGGGAACCACCAGTGTACAGTCCCATTCCATTCAAAAATATAACAAATATATTAAATTAATATATTCAATGAACAAATATAGTCAATGAACTGTGTAACACAGATCTGCAACTGTTTTTTGGGATGGCTGAGTGGTTAAGGTGTTGGACGTAAGCCCACTAAACAAATGTCTATGTGAGTTCAATCCCTGCTCCTGTAATTTGCTTTTGAAGTGACAGAACACTTTGAAGATTTACACTCTATTAAAATATGTATTTACTAAATTTCAGTTCTCTTCACTCCCTGGGATAACTGAATTCTCACTATCACATACTCAAGGCTTTACATGCATTAGCTGTGATACAGCTCCTAATAAAGACAGAATGAAACTGTATCAATAATAAATGACATGTTTTAAACAAACGTGTATTGATAATCTTCATTATTAATAAAAGTCGTGTGACGGGAAAGCAAATTAAATATTACAATGATATTCCAAGCAACTGATGTGTGCCGGAACCAAATGTCATCCACTGTGGGCTTTGTAAATTGTTTAAAAATTGTAAGTGAAGTTGAGATAATTAACAATTTGTTGAATCCTGCAGTTACAGATTAAAATGTGAGAAGATTTTCTCTGGGTTTATCTCTGTCCGAGTGCCTGATGTGAATATGCTGAACGCAGTGTCTTTGATTTATGTACTCAAACAACCAAAGAATCCCATTCTTGTCATCCTATGGTTTGTCAAACGTGATTTTTTCAAAGTGGGTGAGATTTCGTTTAGTCTTTCGCTCTTTTACTAGAGCAGTAATGTTTCTAGATGCGCATGAGCATGGTATAGCAGGCTGACAGCAGGAACATGTGGCCCACAAGCAGTGACAGTATCAGAGGTGTCTGCAGTATGTTGGTTTGTGAGCAGCGATAAAATAAAATGCCGAGTAAGCAGGTGTGCCTGCATTAATAAAGCTCCACCGAGCGGAAAAAGTAACAGAAGAACCAACCTAAATCCAACAGAAAGTTTCTGCAGCTGAAATCACAGGCAAAACTGCCACAAGCTTGAACTCACAACCTCAGCATGACTTCACTATGTACTGCTATATAAGTACAAGGCACTGACCAACTGTGCCACTGGAGCTGCGCAATGGGCTTGTTACATGTCTTAGATGTATTTACTGGAAGGTTGCAGAAATCATAAATCACTGATTTCATTATCTGCATGTTTAATATCCAGGAGAGAGAACTCCTTCAGGTTCTACAGCTCATAAGTGCACTTTAAGAAGTCTGCTTTTGTGAGATGGATCTCCGAGGTGCAGCTTTTTTCTTATTACTAAAGATACCTCTACATTGTAAACTATTTGAAGACCTAGAAAAAGGAACATGGCGTTAGTTGAAATAAGCACTGAATGGGTTAAAACCCACGCTCTTTGAATTGCTAAAGCGATGCCTTGAGGAGAATAAATCAACATACTGTATTCACACAGGTCACTCGGCCACGGACAAGAATGATCAGCTACCACCACTATTATTATCATTATTATTATTATTCAACCATTTGGGGAACAATACAGTTGAACAATCCCACTGTTCTTATGGCAAGAAAAATAACATGAGACCACTGTAAGAGGACGAGTGTTGTAATTGTTTGAACAATTGATTTCTATTTTTCCCTCTTATGGGCGACCCTGTGGTATTTCTTTTTCTCTTCGTTGTTGTGCACGGGCTAGTTCTGCAGCGATATTTGTCGCAGAAATTTCTGCGCAGCTCTGTATTAAATCTGTTCTCAACTGCAATGGACAGAAGATGACTCCAGTAGATAGCTGTGTAGTTCTGTAGGACCACACACGACACAGTGATAGTGCAGCTCTTAATGGACCGGTACACAGACCACATGAGAGGCAAGCAAAACGCTTTTAAAATTCCAAAGGCTCACCAAGTCAGAGGAACAGCAATGAACTGAAAAGATCTGTTACAGATGTCTATGTCAACCTCTTTAGAGCTATAAATGCCATTTGTTTAATTTATCTGTAGATTAACACTCCCAAGTTACAGCACTTTACAGTATATTAATGTTAATTCCGCTGGTGGACATTAGCTGGTGTTTTTTGTAACAATTTGTTTGCTCTGCTGTAAGGAATAGTAATAATAACATCACTTTATTAACCCTTTACAATTTATTGCATTAGGAATGATCTTTTTGCATACCCCAGCTTGCTCTCCATGAGACACACAGATAAGGAGAGAGCCTGGGGTCAGAGCACAGGATCTGCCATTGTATGGTGCCCTGGAGCAGTTGGGGTTAAGGGCCTTGCTCAGGAGCCCAGTGGAGTAGGATTCCTCTGCTGGCAGAGGGATTTGAACGAGCAACCTTACAACCACAGGCGCAGATCCTTAGCCACAGAGCCACTGCTCCACCCTAAATATGGAAAGTAAAGTATAGTAAAGAATATACAGTATATAAAGCACGCAAACCTAAATGTTCAAAGTTTTCAGGCTCTTTAGCATTTTCCTTCACATATGGAAAAAGTTTGATGTGTTCTTGTCACATTTCTCCAAGTAGATAATCTACACAAGAGCGCATGTAACAGTAAAGGACATACAGTGAGGAATTCGCGCAGCTTTCAGCTCAGTGCAGAGTCCAGAGGGAGGAATCGCTCGCTGAACGATTTCTCAGGAAATTTCGGTTGAGATTCAACAGGTGCTTCTTCAACAGCTATGACAAGTTGGAAGACTCATTGAAGTCTGAAGAGATCAGCCTCTGTGACAGAGTGTCCAGTGACACTAACTAACTGTCCTACTGTTCTCTGCTAATGTAGAGGGTGAATGTTGATTTAGGTGAATGTAAGGTTTCTTTCTTGTAAAATATTTTCGAGCGTATTTTTGCTGCTGAAAATTAATCTTGTGTATTTGAATGAATTCTGATATTGTCACCTAATTCTATACATTGTTTCATCAGACTAGAACATTTAGAGGAGCTCAATTGCATTAATTAATTGCATAGTGATATTATTTCTTGCCGTTTAAATACTTCAGTCAAAACTGTAGAGAAGTTGCTCCTGTTTTCACCATTATAAGAACTGTGATGCACCAGTATTATTTACTCTCATAAAAGTATTGTAATTGTATTGTTCTGTTCCGTTACAGCCTTGAGTGACACAAATCTTCTCCTTTACTGCACTACACTTCTCCAGAGGCCAGTTCAGCACACAAGGATCCTCATTCAAACAAACACTGCAATCATTTGATAAATGCCATTTCTCATCCTTTCTCTTAGTGTTGGTGCTACTACTGTATGCAAAGGAGGCGACTTGACAATGAAAGGTGTAATCATCTTAAAGAGAGTCTTCATGAAGGAGTGTGTCGGCAAGCTCTCCTCTGGCAATTGACCGGGCTTGTGAAGAAACCAATCTCATTCAACAACCATACAAATTGCACAGCTTAAGGCACATGAAGCACAATTCGTGGGCTAACTGACACAAAACAATGTCACTTCACCTTATCCACAAAGCTGTTTTGCTTGTCTGACCACCTCTTCCTACATTACAGTGAGCACATACTGTATATTTCAGTATCTTTTATTTACCTTACTATTTTACTGTCCCTTTCACCCATGTGGAGATGTATCCACAGCGAAAACCCCGTGTTTCGCCCTACGTTTGTGCCAGTTTTACAATCGGTGTAGGAGCCTGCCTTACAGAAGTCCAGTAGCACAGTTGGTCAGTGTGTGGTATGCATGTAGCTGTGCACAGTGGAGTTATAATGAGGTTGTGTGTTCAAGCCTTCCCTGGAGCATTAAGTCTTTTGAACGTTTTCCACCCAAAAAACGTTCATTCGCTGTAGTAGTTTCACTGTGACTTTGCAGGTAAAATATTCTTAATGAGAATAATATTTCATATGCGATAAATAACTGAACTAGAAAATATTGGAGAGAAATGGCTAGTCACACTATTTGCAGCAGGCACTCAGACAGAGAAATGTCCTGTCATTAAAGAAAATTCATGAAGAAGAGGAGTGACATCATTGCAAAGGCGATATTTTCTGATGTCTGTCTTGGTTAATAATCATTTGCGTGGGAATTACTTCTGTCATTATTACTAATACTGATAAAAACAGAAAACTCACAGCTCTCTGGAAGTTGGCCTGGACTCTAGAAAGTGTTTTTATTTGCAAGCGGCTCTGGAACTCAACACCTGTTGATGGGTCACTTCTGTCAGACACATCAGTGGAACCCAAGCCCACCTACACACACATTCACACACACTAACAGATATACTGTACACCTACACTCTCACACACATTTACACTCACAGACACATCACACATTTATACACACAATAAGACACTCACACACTCACATATATACACTCACAGACTCACAGATACACAAATAGACACTATATACGCACAAAGACACCTACATACACTCTTAGGTACAGACACACTATAACTAACACTAATGCAGATACTGCTAATATTACAACAGTAACACAATCACCAAAACTTACACTATCATTGTTACTAACACTGACAAAAACTACTACTAGACTAATAATACTTATAATAACAGTAATACTCTCATGAAAACTAACATGATGATGATGAGTGTTAATACTCTGACACTAACACTATAAGTATCACTAATATTACATAAATACTAGCATTAAAACTAAAACTATCAGTAATGCTATCATCATTAATACTCACATAGACACTACACACACTGACAGACATGCCCACACATACACTTACAAATATAAAACTACACACTGACAAACACCACACACTCACGGACACAAACCATACACACACATTCTCAGCCATGCATTCACAGAAACAAATAGACACTATGCATACTCATAGACACACACTTATAGACACCAAACACTCAGAGACCCCACACGCTCACACACTAACAGACACAACAAGCTCACAGACACATACCTACACACTCACAGACACACAGCCCACACACACAGACACCACACACTTCCAGACACGCACCCACACACGCACAGATACTACAAACACACTTACCTACAGATACACTATAACACAAATATAAATACTACTAATACTACAACAGTAACACTATAATTATAATTAATATTAACATGAATATGAACATTAAAACTAAAACAATCAGTAGTGCCACTGTCATTAATACTCACATGAACACTAGCATTAAAACTACCAGTTGTAATCTCAGTAATATTAACATGAAGACACTGATATTAGTATTAGTTGCTGCTCGTTGCTCGTGACGTCACACCGCTCTCTGTGACAAATGCGAGACACTTAGACGCGTGCAGTGACGAGGCGCCTGTCGCCGTGGTTACCATTCTTATGATTTATAAACACTGGAAAAATGCATTTAAACTGTTACTTACATACATTTATGAACTTGAAATATCATTTTCTAGCTCTAGGATACAGTTACCTAAATAATAATATGAATAATCATTGTTTAATTTCGGATTGAACATTATTAACCCTAAACGCACTATGGTAATTGGTCGATACAGTCTTTATTAACTGTTCTCTAGATACTTAAACAGGGTCAAGAAAAGAATCAGTACTCACCAATCGGTGAAGTTAATCGATTTTTCTACGGTTCTTCTCCGTGCGCTCCGTGCGCCTCCCACGCTCTTTCTCTCTCTGATCCCGGTGCTCTGGCTGGTGTCTGTGACATCACAGCGCTTATTCTGACAGAGCAGAGCGCGTCTCTGCTGCTTTTGTGTGTCTTTTTCATGAATGCCAGAGGTACTCGAAATGTTGCAAAAAGAAAAGCGTTTTTTTTTTGTTTTGTAAAAAAGTGAGTGCTGATTTTTATTTTATACAGGAAACGCATGCATGTTGAAACACTATTTAAATTCTATAAATAACTGAGAAATAATAAAGCAAGGAAAACATGATATATGTAAAAATACAATTTGATCACATAATTTACTTCATTACCTCTGGTGGTTATATGTTTTTTTTTCTGTTGTGTTTTTTTCTCTTGTACATGTTTCTTAATCTTCTGGTTGTAGTTAAATTTGTAAATTCTATACGTTTAATAAAAAAAGTTTTAAAAAATAGTGCATCTCTGCTGGAGGAGACTCCTGGTTTTCATACAAATATAACATCTCCAAAAAACTAAACCGGTCTGTGAAGAGAGGCGATTTATAACAGTTGGAGAAGGAGAGCGACAAACCGAGGAATGAAAATCATTAAACAGAAAAAAAATAGTTTACTTCACAGATTAATGCGTTACAAAGCATACCCGTGTGGAGCAGTAGAGAACGAGCACGAGTCCCTGAAATAAGCGCTTTTAAGGGTTTTACACGAATCTTCAGAGTAAAAGAGCCAGGAGGATCAGACTCCTGATCCTGGAGGTGTATACTGGTTTTATTTCCACCAAGCTCTCACTTCTATAGGTAGTCTGATGATTTCACTTAACTTTATAATTGTAACTAGACTTCACCTAATTGTACATTTATAAGACTGTCTGTGAGACACTTGTGAGAGCAGCTGAATCCCAGGGCTGGTGTGGAATCACACACAGACAGATCTTCTGTGTGATCTGAGTCCCACTGCTCAGAGCTACAGACTGGTCAACTGGTCACTATTTTAGTCACGACCATCGGCCTTTGGCTACTAATAATCAATATACTGATCAGAGTGTCAATACTGGTGTTTATTACATAAATACAAAAATAATTCCACACTCACTTGTGTTATAAAACACTTAAAAAACATGTTTGGAGGCTGATATACATTAAAGAAAGTAATACTGAAGGGCTGGAAGTCCTGGAAAGGGTTTATTGAAGTTTCTTGCTTCTGCCCTGGAACAGAGCCCACAGCTGCCAGATCAGTGACCCCTGAGCCCAGTTCACAGAGAGGAGAATCAGGAGCTCTTTTATGTCTCTAAAAGGGCTGGGAGAAAGGGGAAAAGGGGGAAATGTGACTTGAGTCCAGGCTGTTCTGTCTGATATTGTTCATGTAGCAGCACTGATTGTCTGAATATCTTCTGGTTCTGGATTGTGAGGATAGAGAGCAGTACAGCATTGAGCTTCTGTCTGAGTGTGAGTCTGAGCTGTGAATCTGACTGAGAAGAGAATAATGATTTTTTATTCTGCCTCTGAGAATTTTTCTTCTTTGCCAAGTGGTGTTGCATCCCCTTCAGATACTCTGCACAGACTGCACAGAGTGAGAGAAGAGGAGAGAGAGATGGACAGATAAGAGCACACACAGCGAGACAGACATACGTCTTGATTTACTTTGAAGCAAGTTTCAAAGGTAAACGCAGACGTCACTTTGAGCACTTGGTCTTTTATAGTACAAATATCACACTGTGCTCTACATGGCCGTGTCTTCAAGATCGTTGTGAACCAACACAGTGGGCAAAAGACGTATAATATACGTCTATTAAACGCATACCTTAGACGTCTAAATGTGGTCTACAATTCGTCTAGAATGAAATTCTAATATACGTCTAAAGTTATACGTCAATTATACGTCTATGTTTAGACGTTCATTATACATAAATGGTTGGAGTTCTATTATACGGATAAATTTAGAGGACTATTATACTGTACATATATGGTTGGAGTTCCGGATAACTTTAGAGGACTATTATATGTATATGGTTAGAGGTCTATTATACGTATAACTTTAGAGGTCTATTATACGTATATGGTTAGAGGTCTATTATACGGATAACTTTAGACGTCTATTATACGTATATGGTTAGAGGTCTATTATATGTATATGGTTAGAGGTCTATTATACGGATAACATTAGAGGTCTATTATACGTATATGGGTAGAGGTCTATTATACATCAAAGATAGGTTTTATAGGTGTAGAAACAAGTAAACCAAGCCAATGATTAGGTTTAGAAATGTATTCTGAAAATACACATTCACACCTGAAACATATGTATTTCAAATTATACATTGTATACAATCAATCAACAATCAACATATGGGCAATAATCATAAAAAACACAACTAGTCTTAAACTTCAGCTACAAATTCTGGCAACATGGCAATATACAGTATAGTAATGACAAACACAAAACTAATTACATTAACACACTAACTCAAAACCACATTTTGATTCAAATATACATTTTAAAATGTACAACTTCTATATTTCCAAGAAAAAAAAATATTACAATGGAAGTTAAGACGATTTTTGTCCACTATTTGCAAACCCTGTCTAATTGTCCTAACAGTTAGAACCAAAAACCTATTATTTTCAGTGTCCAGATCTCCTGGCCCCCTGCCTTGCATATACATTCTTCACGTAACACATTGCGTGCTCCTTTATTTCTTTTTCCGTTGATGTAGGGTGGGACTTCAGCACCGCAGCTAGGAGAAAATTATATAATATTACTTCCCAAATAAATGATGATTAATATCTTCTTTAGTATAATCTAAAAAATGAACGGTTTACTAAGCTCAAAGCTGAAATAAATGTATAAAATTTGGCTTGCATCATAGCAGTTGAGCAATAAAGTCTGTCCTAATCAAAGAGTACCCAAAGTTTGAAAGTACAACATAGAATAAGAATAGAGAAATGGCAAAACGATTTTGTGTCATCTTCCCCATTCACACTATTTTTATGTGCCATTTTCTGCTTATTCACGTACTATTTTAATCAAAATAATATTAAGAAAGATCTGTATGTATTCAGATAGTATTATTATTGTTCATACTTACTCGTCAAAAGAGGATTGCTGAGATATTTGCGGATATACTTCTACGTTTGAAAAACGTGTCCAAAATGGTGACCAACGAATACTAGCAATGCATTGTGGTATATAACCGGAAAATATGCTGGGTTCGATATTTTCTCAACGTATGCGTTTATTAATGCTGTCGATATTATGGTTGGAATTTAACATTGATAATACATCGCGGCTATGTGCCCCCTGCTATGAGCTGATGTGCAATTATAACGCATACAGTTAGTAAGGATCGGTCACTGTTGTATGGTATTATATATAATGACATTATGGAATAGGATGGGGACAGGCCTGGCATCACGGGGGGAGGGAGAAATGTCGCCCCTTCAGTTTTGGGCAAAAAGATTTACCTAACTTAATTTGCACCCTAAAAAAATAGTTGTACTTTGTCAATGGTCAGACAACACTAAATGACACGAACAGTCACTCAGTCTGTTTGATGGGCAGGAGGGCTATCCGTCCAGGAACTGCACATATCAGTGTCGTTATTGAGTGTCAACATTACGATCCTGTTTGCTCAGGTGGACCGATTCCTTGCAGTAGTTTATCATTATACTTAAAATCGTTATATAACTAGGACTAGTTATAGCAGTCTGTGCTTTCTGTTGGTTTTACAACATTTTTTTCTTAACGATTCAGAACGTCCATGTAGCTGCAAAAATGAACGCTTATGGTACTTTTCGCTCCAGGCAATACAAACCGTGAGAGTGACGAAAAATGTGAAACTGAACTACATCGCAAATACCAGATTGCTAATCGTAATCTTCTATCATGGCATAGCTGCGAGATTTCATTTGGGTAGCTGCACCATACAGCTCCGTTTCAACCGAAATATCACCCCCCCTCAGAATTTCAGACGCCCCCCTAAAGATTTTTCCCCGGGCACCGCGCACTGATGGGGGACGGGGTGTCCAGGAAATGGTATCAACTTTTGTCAAGAAAATAAAAATAGAAACTCTATAGGCACTCAAACATTTTACTGTTTTTTTTCAGGCAGGTGGCAAGACCCCCTCAGCAAAACCCTTGTATGCCAAGCTGTGGGCATTGATTCGTCGAATATACGTATATTCACGGCGAAAATACGGCTATACGTATATATACGTCGCCTCGACGTATAATCAACGTCGAATTGCAACCGTAAAATCGACGACATTAATAAACGCATATATAACGTCGAAAACACATCTAACACAGTGCCTGAGGCTTTTTACAGTATGTATCGTGTGTGCCGCAACTAGGAGTATACGGCACTCTGCACAGTGTACGAAGTAAATTATTTTCGCAGTAATTAATTTACACGTGTATAATAAATATAGTAATAAATATAATAAATTAATT
Source organism: Lepisosteus platostomus (assembly GCF_059453375.1). Taxonomy (NCBI): domain Eukaryota; kingdom Metazoa; phylum Chordata; class Actinopteri; order Semionotiformes; family Lepisosteidae; genus Lepisosteus; species Lepisosteus platostomus. The sequence continues at coordinate 65,603,237 of NC_142615.1, read as the reverse complement.
ACTGCGAAAAAGTAATTAATTTACACGTGTATAATAAATATAGTAATAAATATAATAAATTAACTTCGTACACTGTGCTTTGATATGGATGTTCATTGGAAGGATTTGAGGAAACTATCAAGGATCTCAGAACAACCAAAGATACATTTGGGCATCTGCTATTGGTAAAGATTAACGAATACAGTAAGTGTGAAGTTTGCACACACACGAGAGAAAAAAATCAGTTTTAATTCACTTCATTAAACTGACGGTGTGTATAGCAGAGGATGGTTTCGATCCATCGACCTCTGGATTATGGGCCCAGCACGCTTCCTCTGCGCCACTCTGCTGACAGTTGCTGCAGCGTGATTCAACACAACTGCTCTATCTTTGCTTTCTAAAAGTGCGCCCGAGATGAAAAGTCTAAACGGTAAACGCAGACGTCACTTTGAGCACTTGGTCTTTTATAGTACAAATATCACACGCTGCACTACATGGGCGTGTCTTCAAGATCGTTGTGAACCAAAGCTTCTGCTTTCCAAGGCAACTGATTCTTTCGTCGTTAATTCCCAAATCTTCAATGAGAATCAGTGAAATGAAAACCAAACACATGTACACACTCGCGTCCTAGCGTGAAAGAAAAAAGATGGAAGCATTTGAGAAATAACGAGTAGTCTGAACAGCTCCAGCCTGTCAACTGCTCTTCAAAGTGATCGCTACCTCCACACCCAGTTTATAACACTGAAAATGATTCAGGAAGCATAGCAAAGGTCTAAAACCAGTGGTTGAAAAGCGTCTTGATACATAAAATGACAATTTCTCAAAAGTAATATCTTCATCTTTGAAATATTGTCATCCATATATTTTCGTTTTTCTCTTTTTTACATATCACGCTTTCGAGAAATAAACTGTCTTATAATGAAGGCTGCATTAGAAAATGTGTATCTAGCTTTGTTCAAATAAAACTGGCACATCCCAGTGGGCAAAAGATGTAGAATATACGACTATTAAACCCATACCTTTTAAATTGTAATCAGCAAATGGCTAATCATCATAAAAAAAACACAACTAGTAAACTTTAGTTACAAATTCTAGTAACATGGCAATATATATATAGTAATGACAAACACAAACTAATTACATGAACACGCTAATATTTGACTCAAAACCACATTTCGATTCAAATATAAATTTAAAAATTTACAACTTCTATATTTCCACGAAAATATTATTAATGTATCACAAACGCTACTTTCTAAAAAAGACAGAATTAAACTGTTTGTTTTGTGTCTCATGGTGATCCTCCTCTCGATATGAATGAAATGTTTAATATGATCCCTCGAGAAAAAAAAAGAGTCAATTTCCGCCTGGAATGATTGATGCCCCATCAAACATTTTGTAATATTCCCGGAAGTTCATACAGTAGAATCCTGGTTCGTGGGTAAACAAGACTAAGGAAACGAGTTGGAAACTTGATGTCGAACTGGGATTTAGATCACCCGAAACATTACGCTACATTGGGCAGTATGTGCCAGAGAGTGGCTTTTTCACTCAGACGTTGATCAAAAGCTCAGCAAACGGCTCACGTCTGATTTTCTTGTTTTGGCCAAGATCTGAACTTTGAATTCAGCGACTACTTGGTCTGCTTTGTAATTCAAATGTAGATACAAATGTCACGGTTTTTTTGTAGATATAAAGGTGTTCTCTGTTTTCAAAGGATAGGTACTTAATTGGCTTTATGATTTGGTTTTGATTTTGTATCGTTGTGTTATTAAGTTTGTGCTTTTTGTGTTTTTAACGTATCGTGAACTTATTTTTGAAACAAATGCTGACAAAGGCAAACATGGCACACATCTGTTTATACCAGCGCTGGATTGTGCATTTTTTTAAGTAAAATCTACTGTGCACTTTTGGGAGTATAATACTGTAGGTTCGATATAAAGTGGCAAAAATATAAAGGGAGAAAATACCCCAGACTGTGTGTAAAGGCCTCGTTGAGACTATTGTTCTCTTGTTAAATATGGCGTACTGTGCACGAAATGTTACAGAAACACAATCTGATATTTTAATAATTTATAATAATAATAATAATAATAATTTCTTACACTTATATAGCGCTTTTCTGGACACTCCACTCAAAGCGCTTTACAGGTAATGGGGTCTCCCCTCTACCACCACCAAGTGCTCTCGGATCCAAATATTAAGTTCTAATTTTTTTAAAGGTGATATCTTCTCTTCCTCTAGTGGAAATCACATGATGTGAGCAATTTTTTTTGTTTTTTTTTTTCACGTTGTGATCCAAAGAGCCTGAGACGCACAGTCTGACAGTAACCGAACCAGAATGGATTCTGTTGGGAGTCGGACTGAGCTCATTCTCACTCCCTGTGCTGAAAAGAGAATCGGATCTTCCCCGAGCACCATCTACAGCTGCTGGATGGTATTCTGCGTCCTGCTGCTCCAGCAAATATTTTGACGAAAGACAGATCACTTGTGCGCTTTTAACTTTCTCGCAGCTACAGACGATACCGAAGCTGGCGATATGAAGGCAACCGCTGGTACACCTTCTCTAACTTTCACAATCGCGATAAACATTTTTTTTTTTTAAAAAAAGACCTTTGAAGAACTAGATATAGAAATATATAACTAGATAAAAACATTAGCTTTATCGGTTTTTACATTAATCGATTTTGAATGTAATTTGATCTTTTTACATTGCATTTTACATTGAAAAAAAAAACGTGCATACCTAATCCACCAACGGACAGAGCAATATTTTACGTTGCCTTCCAGAGCTTCCAGCGTGTGATGGATTTGGATGGGCGTCTGTATGATACCACTACAGCACTGGCGCAGGTGCAAAATCGACTTTCACAGGACTTTTTCAGTGTCTTCTCCTCTCTCAAATGGACCGAAGCACAGGAGCCAATATTAGAGAAAACGACGGGTGTTTAAACAGAGTATGTCCCAATGTCTGCGACAACGTTTTGTCATTTTGTATAAACGCAAACGGTTCATCATTTAAAAGCCAACATCATTCTTTTTCTCACTGGCGCAAATACGCTACCACACATGCGAGCTGTTGTGTGAAAGAAAATTCATATGTGCGTAGGAAGGCAGAATAAAATCCAGAACTGTATTGGTGATATCGATAAACAGGGCTCATGTTCACAATAAAACTTTATTGTATAAAACGTAAAAAATCGTAAATATTTGTTTTAATCATGCAAAGTGTCTGTTAAACCATTCATGAAGGATTCTTAGACAAAAAAACACACCGTTATATGAGAAAATATATTTACTATATGTGCATTTAACTTACTTTTTAACAATTTTAGTTTCAAGGTCAATGAAAATTGTTTCCCTGCTTTTTTGTCATAAATACACAAGCTTGTTATGTCTTGTGTCAGAAATAAACTGCATGAAATTTGCTAAGACAAACATTTGCGTTTATAGTGCAATGTTATCTTGTGCCTTTAAAATTACTTTAAATGCAATTTGTTTTTCTCTGTAGCTCTAAGGCTTTGTCATTTAGGTGTGCTGTTTTTTTTACATGTTGTAAAAAAGTCGCTAAATCATACGAAACATAAAAACTCCAATTGTAAACAATTGACCATTCATATTCCTGAATTTTAAACCTATGGAGTATTTATACCTTGTCTTTGTATTTGTGCATATTACAGAGCTCCTTTTCAAAAGCTGTCAGTATAGATTAGTGCTTAGGTTTCCTGTTTTTTTATCCAGGTGGTCCAGATAAGACTCTTGGTATAGGAGCGCGTCTGTGTTGCCTTCTGGATTTCAAATGAGCAGCTCAGTGCAGAAAAGAACCCTGTAGATTAGCATGTACATTTGCATGGACAGTAGATTTTTCAGAAAGTGTAATTGGATTATAGCACGTGCCCCTGACGATGTTGTTGATACGTCATATGTGCTCTTTTTTGTATTATATGTATTTTTGTTGTTCAAATAAGAAATATTTTAAAAAAACTTTCAGGATGGTTGCTGCTGTAAAAATAAAATGACATCAAGGGCGCTGTATGCAGAGGTCTGAAACCTGCTCCACAGAAGAACTTTATCCAGAGGTGTTAAAGAAAATTGATTTATTTTCCTGACTGCAATGTATGGTGAAGCATAAAATCTAGCTGCATAAATCTCTATTACGTGTCATTTATGAAGGCGTTTCAAATAGCAGCCAGTGAAGGATTAACGCTTTTGGAGCATGTATTATGTTCTAAATACTCTTATTTAAATAAGCTTAAATTCGCATACTGTTATTTAGACATTGCAAACCAGTCTGACCTCATACAACATTCTGTGCCCGCTGAGTAGATCTTAAAGCAGCTTCAGCCAGAGTAGCAGTAATGGCAACACAGTGCTTGGAGTTCAGCTTTTCTTATTTCTTCTGCAGAACCACTGGTATCGGAATATACTGATCCGCATAAGAAGCTCTACCTGTTTCAGATAGTTTTTATTGAGCGCTGCTCTAAACTTTACATTTGCTCAGGCTTGTTTTCCCCATGAAAAAAGACATTTCCTTAATTACATTTAACTTTTTTTTCCCTTATCATCAAGTAGAAATAAATAAAACATATCGTTCCATTTAAGAGCCACATGCAGGATGGCTGGTGGTCCAAGGCGTTGCGTTCAGGTTGTAGTTTCCCCTAGAGATGTTTGTTCAAATCCCACTTCTGACAAAGAAGTTAGAGTAGAAACGATAACATCCCTAAGTAGAAAACATCTCACATTTCATGTGTTTAATGTTAAGTGTCTTAGTGGTTGCCTCGGTGGTTGATGGCTCTTCTCTCTTGCAGGGTGATGGCAAACTTCTTGAGAAAGGGAGTCTCCTACGTAAGGCTGCTCTTCGTCAAGAGCGGAGACAAAAGGAACAGACTTCAAACCGACATTAATTACTGAGAGCAGGCGAAAATGTCTTTGGAAAAGAGGAAATGACTGCTGACCGTAAACAGAGCACCAGACAAGCGCTCCTCGTTAGTATAGTGCTGAGTACCCCTGCTTGTTGCGCGGGAGACCAGGGTACGTTTCTGTGACAGGGCACAGTGTCCATGTGGGTTCAATCCCCACTCCTGGTAGTGTTGTAATAAGTTTTAAGTGACAGAACACTTTGATGATTTGCACTCTATTTAAATATGAATTTACTAAATTTCAGTTCAGTTCTCTTCACTCCCACTCCCTGGCATAACTGAACTCTCACTATCGCATACTGAAGGCTTTACATGCATTAGCTGTGATACAGCTCCCCAATAAAGACGGAATCAAACAGTTTGTTCTGTTTCTCATGGTGATCCTCTTCTCGATCCAAATGAAATGTTTAATATGATGCCTCAAGAAAAAAAAAGGAGTGAATTTCCGCCTGTAATGATTGATGCCCCATCAAACATTTTGTAACATCCCCGGAAGTTTATAAAGTAGAATCCTGGTTTGTGGCTTAAATTCAAGGTAACCAAGACTAAGGAAACAAGTTGGAAACTTGATGTCGAACTGGAATTTAATCACCCAGAATATTTCACTACTTTGGGTAGTATGTGCCAGAGTGGAGTTCTTTAGATCCGTTTGACAGCTCAGTTGGTAGAGCGGAAAACTGTAGTGGGAACAGTAAGGAATCCTTAAGTCGCTGTTTTGACTCCAGCTGGAAGGAAGGTGCTTTTTGTGAACTTTAATCAAAGAGTTAAAATAGCAAATCTTTTTCACTCAGACGTTGATCAAAAGCTCAATAAACGATGAAGCAGAGGCTCTTGTTCCGAATTCAGCTAACATCTGATTGTCTTGTTTAGGCCAAGATCTGATCTTTGAATTAAGGGACTACTCTGTCTGATTTGTAATTCAAAAGTAGATACAAATGTCACTGTTTTCAAAGGATAGGTACTTAATTGGCTTTATGATTTGGTATTGATTTTGTATCGTTATATTATTAAGTTTGTGCTTTCTGTGTTTTCTTTCGTATTGTGAACTACTTTTTTAAACAAATGCTTACAAAGGCAAACACAGCACACATCTGTTTATACCAGCGGTGAATTGTACATTTTTATTAAGTACAATCTACTGTATTTTTAGAAAAAAATGGCGTACTGTGCACGATATGTTGCAGAAACACAACCTGATATTTTCATAATTATTATTTTAATCATTTGACAAGTATGAGGTCCAGGATCCAAATCTTCAGTTCTGATTTTTTTTAAAGTGATATCTTCTCTTCCTCTCTTGGAAATCACAAGATGTGAGCAAATGTTTTTTGTTCTTTTTTTTTCACGTTGCGATCCAAAGAGCCTCAGACACACAGTCTGACAGAAACCAAACCAGAATGGATTCTGCTGGAGGCCGGACTGAGCTCATTCTCACTCCCTGTGCTGAAAACAGAATTATCTCTTCTCCGAACATCGTCTACAGCTGCTAGATATTGCTCTGCGTCCTACTGCTCCAGCAATTCCTTTGACCAAAGACAGATCACTTGTGTGCTTTTAACCTTCTTGTAGCTACAGGCTCTTTGATGGCTCATGCTGATCGTCCTCTGGATCCAAAAGAAAATTTTAAAGCTGATGCATTTTCGATTGTAATTTGCATCTAGCTACAACGTCCCTGGAAAAAAATATTTTATTAGTTGTGTGCAATCGGTATCTTTTACTTTACAGATGGTAGTGGAAATAGTTTTTAAAATGTTTTCTAAAGAAGATTGTATTGCCAGGACCTGCCTTTAGCGCTCAGTAGCGATTACACTGTTGATATAGATGGAGAAGAAATGTAAGATGAATTGATGATCTAAGTTAAAATAGCCATATCACGCCTCCTGTAACAGTGTTTGTATTCATAGCAAGTAATATTCTTTTTCAAACCCGAACGTTGCTTTTGCATTAAGTGTTACATAACAATTACCGGTTTCGGTAGCTTCTGAAGAGCGCACTTTTCCAAACTGAAGCCTATAAGAACATTATTCAAGATGCACCATGGCCCAGAATCGTGCATCGGGACAAGGATTAACATCAATTGAAAGAACTCGCAAATAAAAGATTTGACCGAAAAATTAAATGAGTAGGCAAGTATTAAAACAACACCATAACTTCTTGACTTCCAAACTCTTTCCTGGTTCAGGCCATGTAAAATGACATCATCAGTGGAGTCATGCCGAGGTTGTGAGTTTAAGCCTCACCTGGAGCAGCCTGGTTTTTTGTCTTGACAGGTAAACAGTGTTTTGTGTTATTTGCTAAATGGAGAGAGGATTCTGTGTTAATTGTGCTCCTCCTGGAAGAGGTCAAGATGAGATGTTCACGAGGCTGGTGGTAAATATCCTATCCAGGAATATTTTTTGTTCTTTATCGGGGAATATCGAATATCGGGGCTGTATAAAGGGGCTGTAGGGGGTCAGATCTATAGATGTAGTAAACACATCAGTGGAGACGGTGTGTCTGCTCTCTGTGAGAGAGACGGGCGGAAAGAATAATCTGTGGTCTGGGAAGAAGAGACCCTCTTTTGAAGAGCGGCGCTCCTCACGGAAGAGAATGAAAAAAATATTTTTCAGGGACGCTGATTTTTCTCTTTGGGGGAATTAATGTGTGACCTCGTGGCGCAATGGTAGCATGTCTAACTTCAGATCAGAAAGTTGTGAGTTCAAGTCATGTTGAGGTCAGCTGATGTGTTTGCAGGTGCTGCTGGTGCCGAACCCGGAAATTACACCACGCGGTTGGGTTTTATCTGTACACCACTTAGGTAATCTGAACAAAATAACAGAGCAGTACAGAACACGCAATAAGGAGCTTATGCAGCGAATAATCTTGAACACGACGAGAGAAAACTGCCCATCTGCGTAACATCATGTCCGACTTTAGAGACAGTAACATCAGAGAATGGAAGTTTCAGACCATGTTTTTGTTACAGGTTCAAGCAAACCTGAAAGTTAGGGAGTGTTTGGTATGAAAACGTGTCTGAAGCCTGTAATTATAATTCGCCCTTTTTTAATTGTGGTTGAAATCCACTCCTATGTACCAAGACCTTACAGTATATTCATGTTTACTTAAATGACTAACGCTATTGGACATTAGTTGGTGTCTTTTTTTGTAATGATTTGCTATTTCATGCAGGAAAGAAAGGAACCCAGACCCAACGTTTGCTTTCAGGTGCAGTTCATTTACATACCGGACATCTATTTCTGAGGAGCCTGATTTAAATCACACAACCCCGGAAGAAGTCGAATCGATAATCTTGTAAACCAAAATAAGACGCGTTATCCATTAAACCACTAGCCCGTCACGTAAATGAATTGCACCATGGTGAGTTCAGTGCCGCTACTAGTAATACCCCACCCCCATCTTAAATTTCTAAGTGAGAAACGTGTTTTTTACATTTTTGTCAGTTTTAAAACTAGGAGTATACGGCACTCTGCACAGTGTACGAAGTAAATTATTTTCGCAGTAATTAATTTATTTACACGTGTATACTAAATATAGTAATAAATATAATAAATTAATTAATTACTGCGAAAATAATTTACTTCGTACACTGTGCAGAGTGCCGTATACTCCTAGTTTCGGCACACACGATATATACAGTAAAAAGCCTCAGGCACTGTGTTAGATGTGTTTTCAACATTATATATGCGTTTATTAATGTCGTCGATTTTACAGTTGCAATTCGACATTGATTATACGTCGCGGCGACGTATATATACGTATAGCCGTATTTCGCCATGAATATACGTATATTCGACGATATATATATGTACGTATATTCGACGAATCACTGCCCACTGGGAATAGGTTTATTCCATGCTGAAAAGAGAAGAGAGAAAACATAGCTGTGAAACCTTCTTCAGGTTTGTTTTCTCTCTTCTCTTTTCAGCGTGGAATAAACCTACAGTATTACTTGTTCCTTTGCAGATACGAATGCTGACGTAGCTACCCACCTGAATATATTAAACGCTTCATCTATATGATTAACATAATGTTCTCCTGAATAACTACTCGAAAGAAGCCGTAGCTCAGGTGTTAGAGAGATTTGAAATCGGATCGGTGGATTTAGAGTCCAGACTGCGAACCGACAGCTGACACAGGTCTTTTATAGAACCGTTTTGATTTTCTCTACTTTGTCCCCGTGACGTCATTGTCCTGCTCGCAGCCGAGCCCGACACACGATACTGTCTGGTTTCTGTCACTGGGCGGGTCTGTGTTGGTTCTAATGCCCCAGTATTATGACGGGGACACTAAACTGTAAACAGGTGCCGTCCTTCGGCTGAGACGTAAAACCGAGGTCCTGACTCTGTGGTCATTAAAAATCCCAGGTCGTCTCTTGAAAGAGTAGGGGTGTAACCCCGGCATCCTGGCCAAATTTCCCATTGACCCTTACCAGTCATGGCCTCCTAATAATCCCCATCTCTGAACTGACTTCATCCCTCTGCTCTCCTCCCCACTAATAGCTGATGTGTGGTGAGCGTTCTGGCGCACTATGGCTGCCGTCGCATCTTCCAGGTGGGGCTACACATTGGTGGTGGTGGAGGGGAGTCCCCATTACCTGTAAAGGGCTTTGAGTGGAGTGTCCAGAAAAGCGCTATATAAGTTTAAACAATAATAATTATAATTATTATTATTATGTAAAATGCAATAAAAATATCATGTTTGAATAATGTAAAAACTGATAAAGCTAATGCTTTTTTCAGGGCTATATCTACTTTTTTTAAAAAAGAGAAGTCTGTCGCGATTGTGAAATTTGGAGAACATGCACCAGCGGGTGCCTTCACATCTCCAGCTTCAGTCTCGCCTGTAGCTGCAAGAAGGTTAAAAGCGCACAAGTGATCTGTCTTTGGTCAAAGGAATTGCTGGAGCAGTAGGACACAGAACAGTATCTAGCAGCTGTAGACGATGTTCGGAGAAGAGATAATTCTGTTTTCAGCACAGGGAGTGAGAATGAGCTCAGTCCGGCTCCCAGCAGAATCCATCCTGGTTTGGTTACTGTTAGACTGTGCATCTGAGGCTCTTTGGATCGCAACGTGAAAAAAAAAACAATTGTTCACATCGTGTGACTTCCACGAGAGGAAGGGAAGATATCATTTTTAAAAATATCAGGACTGAAGATTTGGATCCGGGACCTCATACTTATCAAATTATTAAAATAATAGTTATTAAAATATCAGATTGTGTTTCTGCAACATTTTGTGCACAGTACGCCATCTTTATCTAAAAATAAAACAACAGTCACAACGAAGCCTTTACACGCAGTCTGGGGTATTTTTCCCTTTTATATTTTTGCCACTTTATATCGAACCTGTTATACTCCCAAAAGTGCACAGTAGATTGTACTTAATAAAAATGTACAATTCACCACTGGTATAAACAGATGTGTGCCGTGTCTGCCTTTGTAAGCATTTGTTTAAAAAAGTAGTTCACAATACGATAAAAACACAGAAAGCACAAACTTAATAATACAACAATACAAAATCAATACCAAATCATAAAGCCAATTAAGTAGCTATCCTTTGAAAACAGAGAACACCTTTATATCTACAAAAAACTTGACATTTGTATGTATTTTTTAATTAAAAAGCAGACAGTGTAGTCCCTTAATTCAAAGATCAGATCTTGACCAAAACAAGACAATCAGACGTGAGGTGAATTCAGAACAGGAGCCTCTGCTTCGTCGTTTATTGAGCTTTTGTTCAACGCATGAATGAAACAGATTCACTATTTTAACTCTTTGATTAAACAAAGTACACAAAAGGTGCCATCCTTTGAGCCGGAATTGAACCAGCAACCTAAGGATTCCCTGCTATTACCCACTACAGTCCTCCACTTTACTAACTGATCTATCAAAGGGATGTCAGGATGTCAGGAGCTGCTCTCTGTCACATACTGCCCGATGTAGTGAAATGTTCTGGGTGATTTAAATCCCAGATTGACATAGTTTCCAGCTCGTTTCCTTTTTTTTAATTTGAATTTAAGCCGCGAACCAGCATTCTCTGTATAAACTTGCAGGGATATTAAAAAATGTTTGATGGGGTATCAATTATTCGGAAATGGACTCCTTTTTTTTCTTGGGGGATCATATTAAACATTTCATTTGGATCTACAAGAGGATCACCATGAGGAACAAAACTAAGTTTCATTCTGTGTTTATTAGAATCTGTATCACAGCTAATGCATGTAAAGCCTTTAGTATGCGACAGTGAGAGTTCAGTTATGCCGGAGAACTGAAATTTAGTAAATCCATATTTAAATAGATTGCAAATCTTCAAAGTGTTTTGTCACTGCAAATATTATTACAGGGGTTTACCAGCTGCCGCACGTGCTTGTTTTGGGATTATTTCCAATAAGTATCCCATTAGTAGTTGTGTGTCCTTACTGGTATCTTTTAAACATTCGATTATATACAAACGGGACAGAGACAAAGTAATAATCCCATTTTAAGGTGTCTTGCATTTTAATTTACTGAACAGATAAATTGAAATGCTCTGATTCAGAGCCCCTGCAGTTCGTGCTAATTAGAACCACAACAATGCTCCTGAGTCCTGGGCACTACACGTTCAGCTGGGCTCTGACTTTGTTAAGCACGACTTCTTGTTGCAGTTGAGCTCAGAGCTAGATATGATCTCCATATTCTACCGCAATAAGTAGTCTGAAACTTAGTAAATAGTACACAGTTTTTAACTGAAGTCAGGTTGTTAAAAAATTAAACCAGCACCCTGTCACCGAAACTTACCCCGGTCTTCCGCGCGACAAGCGGGGGTACTCAACACTGTACTAACAAGGAGCGGTTGTCCGCAGTTGAGCGTGAGCTCTGATTACTGTCAGCAGACATTTCTTCATTTCCAATGACGTTTTCTTCTGCTCTCAGCTTTTTACCGGTCATAAATGCTCAAGAAGTAATTCATTTGAGTTTGAAGTCTGTCTCTGTTACCTTCGGTCCTGATAAAGAAAAGCCGTGCGTGGGAGACTCCCTCTCTGAAGAAGTTTGCCGTCACCCTGCAAGAAAAGAGAGCCATCATTCACCGAAACAGCCACTAAGACAAATAACATTAAACACGTGAAATGCGAGATGTTGTGGAAATGTTTTCTACTTAGAGATTCTGTCGTTTCTACTCTAACGAGAGAGGCTCTTTGTCGGAAGTAAGATTTGAACAAACGTCTCCAGGGGAAACTGCGACCTCAATGCAACGCCTTAGACCACCAGGCAGCCTGTCTGTGGCTCTTATATTGCATTATATGTTTTATTTATTTCTACTTGTTGATAGGAAAAAAAGTGAAATCGTGTAATTTGGGAAATGTATTTTTTTCATGGGGAAAACTAGCCTGAGCAAATGTAAAGTTAAGAGCAGCGCTCAATAAAAACCATCAAAGCCGAAAGCGCTTCTTATGCGGATCAGTATATTCCGATGCCGGTGGTTCTGCAGAAGAAATAAGAAAAGCCGAACTCAAAGCACTGTGTTGCCATTACGGGTACTTTGGCTGCAGCTGCTTTAAGATCTACTCAGCGGGCACAGAAAGTTGTATGAGGTCAGACAGGTTTGCGCTGTCTAAATAACAGTGTGCAAATTTAAACTTATTTAAATAAGATTATTTACAATGTAATACATGCTCCAAAAGCATTAATACTGCACTGGCTGCTATTTGAAACGCCTTTAGAAATGACGCGTAATAGAGATTGATGCAGCTGGCTTTTATGCTTCACAATACATTGCAATCAGGAAAATAAACCAATTAGAAATATGCAATACAACGTCTTTGAGTTCGGCTATTCTTATTTCTTCTGCAGAACAACTGGTATGGGAATGTACTGATCTGCATAATTCGCGCTTTCGGTTTCTGATCGTTTTTATTGAGCGCTGCTCTGAACTTTACATTTGCTTGTGCTAGTTTTCTACATGAAAAAAAAAGAGATTTCCCTAATTACATGATTTCACTTTTTTTCTTATCAACGAGTAGAAATAAATAAATAAATTACATATAATTCAATATAAAAGCCACAGGCGAGTTGGCTGGGGGTCTAAGGCGTTGCGTTCAGGTCACAGTTTCCCCTCGGGTTTTTTGTTCGAATCCCACTTCTGAAAAAAAGGTTTTCTCGTTTTTCTCTGTGAAAAGACAATCAAGTTCTTAACAAATTTCATATATTAGACTTCCGCAATACGTTCTGGCTTTAACAGGAAACTGTGCGCTTCCACAGAAAGAGTAACAAGAGGAGACGTTTCCATGTTACTTGTAGACTTAGATAAAGGAACGTGACGGTGAATGAAAGAGGCACAGACGGGATTCGGACCCGCGATCTTCGGTTTACGAGACCGACGCCTTACCACTTGGCCACCGTGCCGTCGCTGGGAACTGGGTCAGCTTACTATATGTTGAATCAACCCTAGTAATTTTACTGTTGTAATAGAGGAACAAGAGGCGCAGTCGGTAGAGCTTGCGACCCTTAAGTTCAAAATCGTTGATTCATGGGTTGTTTGTGTCCTTTCTGATCCCTCTAATCTTTTAGTAGGACAGTGCAAGCAGGACGTGATAGGGTACAGTGACTCCCAATGTCATATGAGCTTTGTGTAATTTAGCTTTCTTAACGCTATGGGGCTCGATTCAAATATCGCTGTGAAAGGTTTTTTCTAGATTGAGGGTGATCTGCTCCCGAGTAATTATAAACACCTGAGCGTTTACTGTTTACTGTTGTGTTACTGTGATAAAGGAACACCGCACTTTATCAAAATACTGCTGCTTCCTAATTTTACATAATGGTATTTAGACCGGGGAGAGTGACTGCATTCCAAGAGGCTAAAAGTTGATTTCACAAAGCCCCCATTTAATAAAATACATTAGAAACCGCAAGGAAAACAGTATGTTTTAATAAGTCTTCTCCTGGTTTTATATTATTATAGTCTTTCACATTTGAATGCATACCTTACCGAAAATCTTACCTAGATTACAGGCAACACAAACAGTTCTTAATGCACAAAGTCTATTTATAGTTGACTTTCTGCTAATCACATCTAATAGTTCATGAATCTTCCTGCCCATCATGTGTCTGCTAAGCAGTTTCTCCATTTTCCTCCTCCTGTCATTGTCAGCAAGCACATCAAGATGGGAAAATGTAACAGGGAAAAAGAGTAGCTGGTAGGAGTGGGATTTGAACCAAAACCTCGATCTAGAGACAAGAATACCCATGAGAGCTAGAAAAACAGAAGTCCTTAATCAGGGTGCGTTAGAACACTCAACCATCCTGACAAGCAACTGGTAGGAGTGGGATTTGAACCCACACCTCGATCTGGAGACATGAATACCCGTGAGAGCTAGAAAAACACAAGTCTTTGATCATTGTGCTTTGGTGGTGGTGGAGGGGAGTCCCCATTACCTGTAAAGCGCTTTGAATGGTGCTTTAGAACACTCAACCATCCTGACAAGTGATGGATGAATGGAGGTGTATTGAATACACCAGTAGTTCACCAACCTGAGTTGCTTTGCTGGAGAAGTGCCATGTTACATGTTGTAAACGTCAAACGTACAAACGTGTTGTACTTTCCAACCTTTGAGTAATATTTTCCAGAGCTAGGGCGCAGTTGTCTTCACAATCTGGATTATCTCAAAAGCAATGATGTCTGTGTAAAACAGATTTTATTTTCGGGAACCGACGTTGTATTGCATATTTCTAATTGATTTGTTTTCATTATTGTAATGTATAGTGGAGCATAAAAAAACATCTGCAAAAATCTCTATTACGCGTCTTTGGCATTTCAAATAGTAGCGAGAGCGAGGATCAAACCCCCCTCTTGGCGATAGTTGCCTCACGCTCTGAACAACCAAGTCCTGCTTATTCCCGCTGTGGGTCGTGGATGGTGTGTTTTGGTATTTACTCGAAATTACGGAGGATACATGGGACTGCATTTACCTGATAACATACCATGATCTCTAGTACCTAATGAGCTTTGATAATTCAGCTTGCTTATCGCTTTGGGCTCAATTCAAAAGTTGCAGTGAAAGCAGGAGCTGAGCAGGATTCTGTTTAAATGGAGCCAGATCTGTTCACAAGCGGGGAAACACTTCAGCGTTTACTAATTGAAGACCACAATCCGCTAAAACACCCCTGTTTCTTAGACTAAAAGAAGCTAAAAGCATTTTTGAACATGGGTTATATTGTAAATACTGTTATTAAAAAGCTTATTCGCATACTGTCGGTTATTTAGACGGTGCAAAACAGGCTGCCCTTATAAAACTTTCTGTGCCCGTTTTGACCAAGGAGAAAGTATTTTCTGATGGAGCGCTATGCGAAAAGATTTAATTAGCTTTACCCCTGCCAATGATTCAGCATGAAGAAGTAAAAGTTTCAAAGGGAAAAGCAGCTCGCTAACACAGCCAATATTAAATGTACTTGCCGGCACACTATCACGTGCATTGGCTCAGAAGTGATCTCGGCAATGTTCCCAAAGTAAAGCTGAAAGTGCCAAAGAGCATTTCTGTTGAGAAAACTGCCTTGATGTTAAGCTTAGAAAGCCTTTTAGATGTTCTATCTCTAAACACCTTGTGCAGCCTCCCAACAGACTAACAAATATTTTTTTTGAGAAATGGGCACACACCCGGAAGACAATAACGTTTATCTACATTCGAGTATGTGAATAACAATTTAACAGAAAAAAGTTTGTAAATGAGATTTTGCAAAAATTCAATAAATCGTCTATAAACAGTAAGAAATTATTAAGAAAGTAAGATATTGTTTTATTTTATAAACTTTAAGACAATGAAGAGAGTTTACAGGTCATCCTTCGCTTTTGCTCTTTCAACTTAAGCGTTCAGGATCCAAGCCCATGTGCGGATGGTTGTATTTCTTAAAGTAACTTGTAATCATCAAAAGTTGTTGTGTAGTCCTTCAGTTCTTTCTCGAGTTGTACCATGGATATTTTATACGATCAATACTTTTCATGATCATTTGCATTTTCCGTTTCAAACGGAAAAAGTTCAAAGTGTCCTTATAACTGTGCTCCACATCTACACGAGAGCGCTTGTAAGAGTACAGGACATGCAATGAGGAGTTTGTGCAGCTTTCAGCTTAGTGCGGAGTCCAGAGGAAGGACTCACTCGCTGAATGATCTCTCAAGAAATTCAAAGGGTGTTTTCTGCAAAAGCCATGACAAGTGTGAAGAACAGAACGAAATGTTTTGGAGTTACATTTAAAACAGGAGAGAACACTGTAGCACTTCGAGTGTGTCTAAATTTAATTGTGTAAACCTAGCTGTCTATAAACACAGACAAGGAGTTCTCACACAACAGAAGATTGCGATGTGAGCACAGTAATATGAAACACTTGGAGATGCCAAGGATTGAACACAGGACCTCATACATGCAAAGCATGCACTCTACCATTGAGCTACATCCCCAACAGAACAGCTTGTGGAACTGACTTAGAGATGTGCAGATGCTCACTGACCACAATCCACCACTCACGAAGAATGTCTGCAGTTTCCCACTTTCGCGTTTCCTCTAATACAGAGTAAATTCATGGGAATGAAGAAATAAGGAAGGAAAAATAGTCACATCTAAGCTTCCAGAGACCGGTTAAAAATGAATCAGTTATTTTTATATCCAGTCACATGGACGACGGCCCAGTGGGCAAAAGACGTATAATATACGTCTATTAAACGCATACCTTAGACGTCTAAATGTGGTCCGCAATTCGTCTAGAATGAAATTCTAATATATGTCTATTGTTATACGTCTATGATAAGGTGTTCATTATACATAAATGGTTGGAGTTCTATTATACGGATAAATTTAGAGCACTATTATACATATATGATTGGAGTTCAGGATAACTTTAGAGGACTATTATACGTATATGGTTAGAGGTCTATTATACGGATAACTTTAGAGGTCTATTATACGTATATGGTTAGAAGTCTATTATACGGATAATTTTAGAGGACTATTATACGTATATGGGTAGAGGCCTATTATACATTACAATACAGATTTTAAAATGTACAACTTCTATATTTCCAAGAAAAAAAATATTACAATGAAAGTTAAGACGATTTTTGTCCACCATTTGCAAACCCTGTCTAATTGTCCTAACAGTTAGAACCAGAAACCTATTATTTTCAGTGTCCAGATCTCCTGGCCCCCTGCCTTGCATATGCATTCTTCAAGTAACACATTGTGTGTTCCTTTATTTCTTTAAAGGTAGGGTGGGACTTCAGCACCGTAGCTAGGAGAAAATTATATAATATTACTACCCAAATAAATGATGATTAATATCTTCTTTAGTATAATCTCAAAAATGAACCATTAAGGTTAACTAAGCTCAAAGCTATAATAAACGTATAAAATTTGGCTTGCATCATAGCAGTTGAGCAATAAAGTCTGTCCTAATTAAAGAGTACCCAAAGTTTGAAAGTACAACATAGAATAAGAATAATTAGAGAAACGGCAAAACGATTTTGTGTCATCTTCCCCTTCACACTATTTTTATGTGCCATTTTTTGCTTATTAACGTACTGTTTTAATCAAAATAATATTAAGTAAGATCTGTATGTATTCAGATAGTATTATTATTATTATTTATACTTACTCGTCAAAAGAGGATTGCTGAGATATTTGCGGATTTCTTCTACGATTGAAAAACGTGTCCAAAATGGTGACCAACGAATACTAGCAATGCATTGTGGTATATAACCGGAAAATATACCACAACGTATGTGTTTATTAATGTTGTCGATATTATGGTTGAAATTTAACATTGATAATACATCGCAGCTATGTGCCCCCTGCTATGAGCTGATGTGCAATTTTAACGCATGCAGTTAGTAAGGAAACGGTCACTGTTGTAAGGTATTATATATAATGACATTATGGAATAGGATGGGGACAGGCCTGGTGTCACGGGGGGAGGGAGGAGTGTCGCCCCTTCAGTTTTGGGCAAAAGGATTTACTTAACTTGTAATAAAAAAATAGTTGTACTTTGTCAATGGCCAAACATTAATTTATTTACACGTGTAAAATAAATATAGTACATATAGTAATAAATATAGAAAATACAGTAATAAATATAGTAAATTAATTAATTACTACGTAAATAATTTACTTCGTACACTGTGCAGATGGCTGTATACTCCTAGTTGCAGCACCCACGATATATACAGTAAAAAGCCTCAGGCACTGTGTTAGATGTGTTTTCGACGTTATATATGCGTTTATTAATGTTGTCGATTTTACGGTTGCAATTAGATGTTGATAATACGTCGCAGCGACGTATACACAGATGCAGCCATTCAAAATGGGTGGGGTATTTCGTGGTATACCCCGGTGGGCGTGTCACATTAAAACGCAGTATCATGCAGTATCACGCAGTGTATCGCGTCATTTGAGGTCATGCTGGAACCTCTCATGTACAGCATTTGAGCTTGGACAAAAGTTGGACAAAAGTACACAACCTACCTTTATCAGAAATATTTATGCATCAAAGCCTTTACCGAAGATATTACTAATAGTATTAATAATGAATGACTTTGGACAAGCTGTAAACTCAAAGTATTATGCTGGTCCACATTCTTTCTAACCATCATTTTAAACGAAAATACTTTTAGTTTTTTCTTTGACAAACACCACAGCATTTCGTGGATAATTTCTTAAGCACATTTGTACAAGCACTTGGAATCTGTCCAAGCCCTACTTTGTCAGGCATTTTCTTTTACTGCAACGGACATAAAAACTCCCTTGCTTTTAACAGAGCGTTTCATAATTTCTAACTACGAAAATTATTTAAACTGCAACACTTATCATTCAACCAGGGCTCAAAATATCACAAGGATCCTCAAGAGCACATCAAAGACTGTATTAAAAGATACTTGTATCAGATACATGAGAATCCAGGCTTTTTTTCTCAGCACTTTCTTTTCCGTATACCAGATATTATGGAACTACTTCAGAAGGCTGTCAGCCAGTCAGATTCCAGGAATCAGTACTTTAAAGAAAATTCGATTTCTCCCTAAACATTTTAAGCATCGAAGTCTTTAACTAACATGTGAAATAGTGGCAGTTTTAAGCTTTTCTGCTAATATAATATGGAATTGCGTATCTAAAGAAATTAATAACGATATGATTATATTTGTGTACTGCGACAGGGCTGTGTAGGGCTGTTTCGCCTCACAATCAGACAAATGCAACATAAATTGGGCTGTGTAGTCTTCTAAGTATCTTAATAAACTTTCAGCATAGCTTTCTCCCCATTTAGATTTATTTTTCTTGGGATCTTGGGATCAAACGTGGAAAGATTAGATTGTAATCGTTTTTATTTTTTAAATACATTTTAGAAAAGTGTAATCTATACTAAAAAGCTGTACACCACCTGCTATAAAGATACATATTGTAATACTTTCGGTCTCAGATAGGACGGACACAGAGTTAAAGCAAGTTAAAGCCTTGATTTTATATATCACCTTTAAAAGTGGCATCACCAAGCAATACAGATTACAAAGTAAATACCCAACACTGATTGCACCCATCTGTCATGTTAATAAAGACCTTTAAATTGAATTTAGTTTTATTACTTGTTTTTCAGGAAGTTAAAAAAAAACACTTGAATTACTTATCCAGTCTCTCGAACTAAAATTATTTTTCAATCAATGCAACTAACATCGGGCAACGTGTTTTTTTTAATCCAACATTGACAGCCACATCTTAAATCTTGTCAGTCAGCTCTTTTTTCTCTATCTGAATTGTGGCGATTCAAACAACCTGGGATAACAAGTGGTCTCAAAGTCACCGAGCTCACAGAGCTTCAACAACAGATGACAATTTCCTTAGTCCTTCCTTAGTCTTCCTGAAATTGTCAGATTATGAGTGAACAAAAGCATTTTATTAAAAACACGTTTGTGTTTGTTTGGGAGCTATATTATGTATTTTTCATATGTAAGAAATAATGATGTGTTCCTGCTTACACATTGCACGACTTTAAAAGCTAGAAAAACAGGTTTCGATTCACATTATCTGGCGAGCCTTGTTTTGTCAAAGGAAAATTCTATTCTACTCTGAGAATGTAGGGGGAGGAAGAATGTCCCTTGTCTTTTTACTTACTCCAATACACCAATGCATTAGCATGTTAAAGCGATTTCATTGAGGAGCCTAGCTTTCTTAACTAGTAAGTACTGTACTTACTGGGTTTTGAAGGGGGGGAGGTGTCTTTTGCTGGAAATCTCGCCCCCTTCTACTTTGAAAATACCTGTGAAACAGGTTTAATTCGTCACAGCCAGCACTCCCGCAGAGAGGGGGGTTGTACTTGCAGTGCATCGGTATAGATGGGAAAGCCAGAGCCGAGTCAAGTCTAGCCATGTGTGAGTCTAGTCTCACAGAGCTTCAACAGCAGATGACAACTTGTGAGTTTGATTAAGAATGAATAAAAACATTTCATTAATAACGCGTTTGCGTTTGTCTGGGTGCTGAAAAAGTAAAAAACAATTACTTTTTGACAATGAAGAACTGTGTGTGTGTCTCTCTCTCTGCTGGCGTTTGTAATCGTTTTTATTTTTAAATACATTTTAGCAAAGTAATGTACCATAAAAGTATTGTGAGACATATTTGGGTTAACATGTTCAGTGTTCAGTGTGTGGTAATTTGTTTGGTGCAAGTGAAGTTTTATTTAAAATCTGACCCAGGGAAAAGTGTGGTGTGGACGGCTGAGGAGAGAATGCAGGCTCGCGCTGTGTCCGTTCTTCTTTTTGTCTTTTTGAGCCAGTGAAAGCTCTGTTGTCCTTCACATGAATGCCTGAATCATTGTACTGAACCCAGGATTTTACAGTATTTTTTTCTTTAAAATACCAATAACAGCAACATACAGTTTACATAATATGTTGATGTTCCAAAATTAATATAGTTTATGACTTTTATGACCTTTGTTATGCTCTTCGTTAATGTCTAAGCCGGAACACATCATTATATCTCATTTTGTATTTCTTTAAAAAAAAAATCGTTTGCCCAGCCTAACAGTAATGTTGTTATTGTTTTTATCCTGTAAAGCGCTTTGAGGAGCCACCTTTAAAGGCGCCATATACAATAAAGTTCATTATTATTACTATTGTTAATTTGCTGGACAGAGAGGTGAACATTATTACGCAGAAGACAAAGATAGCGATTTACGTTGCATTGTGCATTGTGCTGCTATAATACAGTTTTAAATAATTAAAAGTCTAAACACTATCAGCTTTATTTATGGGTTTTAAATAAAGGCGATTTAAACGCGATTTAAATCAATATAAATGTTTATATTGCAATGCATAGGTGACTATTCATTGTTATTAAAATGACTTAAATTCGATCATGTTGTGATATTTAGAAATATAAATTTGTTTGGTGCGAAGTGAAGTTTTATTTAATCTCTGACCCAGGGAAATGTTTTATTTTTTCAAAGATGTGATATATAGTATATTCGACGAATCACTGCCCACTGGGTGTGTGGACCTTTTCTTATTTACCTTGTGCAATCGTGTTTCATAAAATGTAATTGTATTATAGCATGAACCCCTGGCGATTTTCTTGATACGTTATATGTGCTCTTGTTTGTATTGTATGTATTTTTGTTGTACAAATAAAAAGTAAAAAGCACAATTTTCCGGATGCAGCTGCTGTAAAAAAAATTACTCCAATACACCAATGAACAGACCCACTCACCTCTTAGTGTGCACAGTGCATGTCGCAGCGCTTCCTGCTTTCACTTCAATGCGCGTCCTGATGTACCCCGGTCTCCCGCGTGACAGGTGGGGATAATCACCACTATACTAACGAGGAAGACATCGCTCTCTCCGACCCCCGGCATCATATCCCGACCCACCATGCTGGAAGCCGACGCGTGCTGTGATTCCTTTATGGAGCAGAAATGAAAACCGAGGAGCCGAGAGATCATTTCAGCATTTCGCATGTGAATGGAAAACACAAACGACCAACTTGGAATGACTTGCTTTTGACGCTTTTCAAAGCATTCTTTGTGCATCAAACAGACCCACTCACCTCTTAATGTGGAGGGATCTGCACAGTGCATGTTTCCTGCTTTCACTTCAATGCGCGTCCTGATATTGATTTTTTTTCGTGTGCCGTGCGGAGGCTCTGAAAGCGAGAGCAATGAAAAGGTGCACGGCGCTGTGAAAGAAACGGAGGTAAAGACGTCTCTATACATGGATGACGTCACCCTCCTCCTCTCTGACAATGCCTCAATTAGCAGAGCACTGCAGTGTTGTGATCAGTTCTCTTTGGCTTCCTCTGCAAAAATTAACAAATCTAAGAGTGAGATTTTTTATCAGAACTGGAGGGAGCCAAAAGAAGGACATGATCTCAGGCTGCAAGAGAAGAGAATTAAGGTCCTGGGGGTGTATTTTGGAGAAGAGATAGGAACAGTAAATTGGCAGAACAATTTGCCAATCTTAAACAAAAAACTGATGCAATGGAAGGACCGAGACCTCACCATGACAGGGAAGGTGCTGGTCATCAAAGCCGAGCTCTTGCCTGTCTTGAATTTTCTGGCTTCTACCTTCCCAATCCAACACCGTGTTGCGGCGGCGCTGAGGAGATTGATGTTTCAATTTCTATGGGGTGGGAAGCAGGAAAGACTCAGAAGGGAAATAATGTACAGGCCGCTACCCTCAGGGGGGAAGTCTGTCCCAGATATTGCTACGAAGCTACGAAGCAGAAAATCTGTGGGAAATAGAGAGCATAGGTCAATATCTCAAGAAACTGTGAAAAACATTATCATGTTTAAGTAAAGAATGTGATTTGAACCAGAAAAAAAGAAATTGTTGCTATTTAACTGGTACCGTGTCAAAATGTAATGAGATGTGATCATATATACTGTTTTAAGTATGTATATTAATGTAAAGCTTTCTAATTTGTGATGTCCTGTATTTTTTTTGTGAAAAGAAAATAAAGTTCATAAAAATCGAAATCGGTTCACCCAGGGCGAGGCTCGGCCATTGCACTCCGGCTGTGCTGACCCCTGCGAATTCCCCAAATGTGGGAATCTCGACTGCATAATTTCTGGTAGTGGGGGACTGCGTTCGCGCTCTCCCCTGATGTGCTTGGTCCAATATCGGATACGGAAGAGTTACGACACCATGAGCTGCGATACGATCCCAGTTCGAAGGGAGTCGATTCCACTGCTGGTTCTCGGTTTCTTTTAGTTAGAGGTCCGGAGAAGCATTTCAAGCTCGTTGCACTACTCCTTCCAGACATTCATTCCCTTTTCAAAGTCAGTCGTTTTGCTGTAGTCTGCATTATTTAGGCTGATTATCGAGGTTAGCCTTTATTTGGTCATGGGGGCCTCGGTACTGTATGCTAATTCTCAAGACAGTTTCACCCGTTTTCTGATTGCTAGGTTCTGTACCAGAGCAGACATGTCAAACAGTGAATGGCTGTACCTCTATTGTATCCCTGCTCAATTAATGAAATCAGTAATAAATGAATATATGTATAGTTATACGAAAAACAAGGGGTTTATCGACTCATCTTCATTTGCAGATTTAGAGGCAGATTCGATATTCGTTTTACAAATGGGTTTTTTTTTATATGGGTCACACTCATGCCATAGCAACAAAACATCTCTAGAAATGAGGCTATAGATCACCTTTCCATCCTCCAGGTTTTCTTCCCAAAGCCTAAGGCACCAACGGTGACCCCTGCTGGCCGAGAGAGAGCAAAAGCTTGCAGCACCTGGTATTCCCAGGCAGTCTCCCATGCAAGCACTAACCAGGCCTGACCCTACTTGGCTTCAGAGATCAGACGCGTTCAGGGTGGTGTGGCCGCAGGCGAAAGTAATAGCACCTGACTCGCTACTTGAAGCTGTGTGTGGCTGGGGTTCCGTGCCCCCCGAGCTTGACTGAAGTATCGTTCGTGTGCAACTCTTTGGAAAGGAGCTGCTTTCCAAATTGCATTGCGTACCTGGATGTTGGCGAATGTGCTCCCTTGTGTTGGCTTGTCCCGCACTGGAGGAGAACAAACAAACTGCTCGGAGGAGCACAAGGCAAGTCTTCACAAGACAAAAACCTCCAGTGCACACATGTCAAACAGTGAATGGCTGTACCTCTATTGTATCCGTGCTCAATTTGGGTGGGCAAAACGAGAAAACGAGCGCGCCGTTTCCTACACATCTGCAGTCACCAATGCACATTCGCAGCATTTCCCGGGACGCAATTTGGCCTCATTTGCATAACACCAGACCGGCAGATCGCTACGCAAGCTCGCGTCGTGCACCTGCCATACACCGAACAAACACCGGAGCCTTTTCAGCAATTTCCAAAAAACGGGCCTGCTCGCCTGCCCACAAGGCTCCATCTCTTACCCGCTCTCCAGAGCCTGCTGTCTTCTGTGCTGTTCTCTCGGCACCGCTGCAGCGCACACAACTCCTGTAGCGCGGGGAGAAAGTTTCCACGCTCCGCCGCAGGGAAGGCTCGCTCCGTGCGCACACGTCCTTTCAATGCCAGTTCAACAAGTGCTCCGCATTAGCAGCGTCGGGGCTCCGGCGTGTCGCACCTCACCTCGCACAGCCCCCTCCTTGAATGTCTCGCGCTGGGCATGCCCCGCTCTTCTCCACCTCATCTTATCGCGTGTGACCACCGACAATGGCCACAATGCCGGGGAATGGCACCTGTAAAGTGTTAATTGGGGCACAGGAACAGCCCGTCTCGTCTCGGGGGCCGGCTTCAAAGACAATACAGCAAACACAGCGGGGCGGGGGAAGTAGACGACACGACACATGCAGGTACATTCAGCTCCGGTGGGAACGAGTCATTTGTCGGTCTTTTAGTGTTCCCCTTTACCAATCAGTCGGGGTCTCCTCCTAATCCCCGTCTCATATGTAACAATCAATGACGAGGCCCCCCTGTCCCGCGATATTGTATTTGTCTCCTGGCCGCTGGCTGGCGCCGTGAGATTTAGTACTCGCGCAAGAGACCGGGGGCAGAGCGCCCCCCACAAAGTGTGCGCTCCAGGTTCCCTCTCGGGGCTCTGCAACACAGCGGAAAGGCAGCGAGAAGGAGCCTCTTGCTCTGACGCCGCAAGCCACAAGAGGGCGGAGGCGCCGCGCGCCCGGCCGACGTGTTGGACTGGTGTGCTTTATGTGCTGAAATAAACACGCGACAGCCCAGAAATGTTTTCAGAGTGCTGTGCACTGGAGGTTTTTGTCTTGTGAAGACTTGCCTTGTGCTCCTCCGTGCAGTTTGTTTGTTCTCCTCCAGTGCAGGACAAGCCAACACAAGGGAACACATTCGCCAACATCCAGGTACGCAATGCAATTTGGAAAGAGGCTCCTTTCCAAAGAGTTGCACACGAACGATCCTTCAGTCCAACTCGGGGGGCACAGAGCCCCAGCCACACACAGCTTCAAGTAGCAAGTTAGGCGCCATGGTTTTTGCTTGTGGCCACACCACCCTGAATGTGCCCAATCTCATCTGATCTTGGAAGCTAAGCAGGGTTGGGCCTGGTTAATACTTGGATGGGAGACTTCCTGGGAATACCAGGTG
Organism: Lepisosteus platostomus; assembly: GCF_059453375.1. NCBI lineage: Eukaryota > Metazoa > Chordata > Actinopteri > Semionotiformes > Lepisosteidae > Lepisosteus > Lepisosteus platostomus. The sequence continues at coordinate 65,577,793 of NC_142615.1, read as the reverse complement.
CTGCAAGCTTTTGCTCTCTCGGCCAGCAGGGGTCGCCGTTGGTGCCGTAGGCTTTGGGAGGAAAACCTGGAGGATGGAAAGGTGATCTATAGCCTCATCTCTAGAGATGTTTTGTTGCTATGGCATGTGTGTGACCCATATAAAAAAAAACCCGTTTGTAAAACGAATATCGAAGCTGCCTCTAAATCTGCAGATGAAGATGAGTTGATAAACCACTTGTTTTTCGTATAACTATACATATATTCATTTATTACTGATTTCGTTCATTGAACACGGCTACAATAGAGGTACAGCCATTCACTGTTTGACATGTCTGCACTGGTACAGAACCTAGCAATCAGAAAACGGGTGAAACTGTCTTGAGAATTAGCATACAGTACCGAGGCCCCCATGACCAAATAAAGGCTAACCTCGATAATCAGCCTAAATAATGCAGACTACAGCAAAACGACTGACTTTGAAAAGGGAATGAATGTCCGGAAGGAGTAGTGTAACCAGCTTGAAATGCTTCTCCGGACCTCTAACTAAAAGAAACCGGGAACCAGCAGTGGCATCGACTCCTTTCGAACTGGGATCCTATCGCAGCACGTGGTGTCGTAACTCTTCCGTATCCGATATTGGACCAAGCACATCAGGGGAGAGCGCGAACGCAGTCCCCCACTACCAGAAATAATGCAGTCGAGATTCCCACATTTGGGGAATTCGCAGGGGTCAGCACAGCCGGAGTGCAATGGCTGAGCCTCGCCCTGGGTGAATCGATTTTTTAAGAACTTTATTTTCTTTTCACAAAAAAATACAGGACATCACAAATTAGAAAGCTTTACATTAATATACATACTTAAAACAGTATATATGATCACATCTCATTACATTTTGACACGGTACCAGTTACATAGCAACAATTTCTTTTTTTCTGGTGTAAATCACATTCTTTACTTAAACATGATAATGTTTTTCACAGTTTCTTGAGATATTGACCTATGCTCTCTATTTCCCACAGATTTTCTGCTTCCTCCCTCCTTTCTCTCCACAGATCTCTGAGGTAATAGTTCTCTTGGGTGATGAACAGGGCCAGGCTACCTGCTGCCTTGACTGGGACCTCGATGCCTTTGAACAGCCCCATGTTCCTCACTCTCCACAGGGCGTCTTTCCCACTGTTCACCACGGCCCAGATCCTGTCAAACAAGTCAGGAGGAAGTTTGACAGGAGAGATGCCGTTGTAGTGGCAATGCTTGTTAATAAGACAGAATTAAGCGGTGGTATGCTGTCCTAAATGAGGCCCCATCTCACCTTCCATCTCTGTGGTGCAGCCACAGAGAAAGTATTCATGCAGGCTGATTTAAGATGTTTTCTTTTGATAAGGGACAGCTCCCAGATGGGGATGCACTTAGCTAAGCCTGGCTATCATGATCAATGGTCATCCATTGGCGCCTATCTGTCTAGGGAGTGCCAAATGGACATCTGGACTGCATTCCTAAGTGTCAAGAGTAAGTGACTCATATCTCACCTTGATCAACCAATCAGGGACTGGCAGGGTGTGGTAATACCACGTGGGTCTCCAATGCCCGCCAAACTCTCAACCAATCAGCACACATCTGTGTCTTGGTCAAAAAGTGAGAGCAAGCTCAGATCGGGGCTCTCCTTGGCCATTGTCGCACATCCTCAGAGACAATCATGTGAAAACTGCTGTTGTCTGCAAAGGGACTTGGACTTTGTTATAAGCGCAAGGCCGAGGATCCCGTACGTACTCAGAATTCAGAAAGCTTTTAAGCGCAGGAGGCGCCCTATCCCCGCTCGCTTGTTCATTCCCCTGTTCACACGTGCAGTGCGGCTTGTCCGTCTGTTTATGTGTCAGCTTTGGCGAGACACGGGTGCTTGTGTATTAGCGTGAGCGTTTTTTATTCTGATCAGGAACAGTTTTACAAGTCCGCAAAGGATCGAGGAAAGGTTTATCGCCAGCTGAAAAGAGACACAGCGCTTCGGCTGTGGAGACTTGTTCGGCTGGCGTTCGGAGAGTCGCGTTTTTCAGAATTGTATTGAGATCGTTTTCCACAGAGCTCAGATCTCAAACCACAGCAGCAGCTCTCCACAGCGATCCTCTATAGCGCCCTTTCTCCCGCAGCTCCGTCCTCATTGGAAGGAAGCAAGAGTGAAAGGCTGAAGTGAAATAGAGCGGGGACGAAGGCAGTGAAGAGAGAGAACGTGGGAAGAAGAGAAAAACGCAAGGGAAAAAAAGCAGCGTCGTAAAAGAGGTGACGGAGCTGTCCTCTCAATAAGAAGGGTGCCAGCGAGCCTTGCTCTCGCTTACGGCCACACCCCCTTGAGCACGCCTGATCTCGTCTGATCTCGGAAGCTAAACAGGGATGGGCCTGGTTAGTACTTGGATGGGAGACCGCCTGGGAATACCAGGTGCTGTAAGCTTTTAAGCGCAGGAGGCGCCCTATCCCCGCTCGCTCGCTCATTCCCCTGTTCACACGTGCAGTGCGGCTTGTCCGTCTGTTTATTTGTCAGCTTTGGCGAGACACGGGTGCTTGTGTATTAGCGTGAGCGTTTTTTATTCTGATCAGGAACAGTTTTACAAGTCCGCAAAGGATCGAGGAAAGGTTTATCGCCAGCTGAAAAGAGACACAGCGCTTCGGCTGTGGAGACTTGTTCGGCTGGCGTTCGGAGAGTCGCGTTTTTCAGAATTGTATTGAGATCGTTTTCCACAGAGCTCAGATGTCAAAGCACAGCAGCAGCTCTCCACAGCGATCCTCTATAGCGCCCTTTCTCCCGCAGCTCCGACCTCATTGGAAGGAAGCAAGAGTGAAAGGCTGAAGTGAAATAGAGCGGGGACGAAGGCAGTGAAGAGAGAGAACGTGGGAAGAAGAGAAAAACGCAAGGGAAAAAAAGCAGCGTCGTAAAAGAGGTGACGGAGCTGTCCACTCAATAAGAAGGGTGCCAGCGAGCCTTGCTCTCGCTTACGGCCACACCCCCTTGAGCACGCCTGATCTCGTCTGATCTCGGAAGCTAAACAGGGATGGGCTTGGTTCGTACTTGGATGGGAGACCGCCTGGGAATACCAGGTGCTATAAGCTTTTAAGCGCAGGAGGCGCCCTATCCCCGCTCGCTCGCTCATTCCCCTGTTCACACGTGCAGTGCGGCTTGTCCGTCTGTTTATTTGTCAGCTTTGGCGAGACACGGGTGCTTGTGTATTAGCGTGAGCGTTTTTTATTCTGATCAGGAACAGTTTTACAAGTCTGCAAAGGATCGAGGAAAGGTTTATCGCCAGCTGAAAAGAGACACAGCGCTTCGGCTGCGGAGACTTGTTCGGCTGGCGTTCGGAGAGTCGCGTTTTTCAGAATTGTATTGAGATCGTTTTCCACAGAGCTCAGATGTCAAAGCACAGCAGCAGCTCTCCACAGCGATCCTCTATAGCGCCCTTTCTCCCGCTGCTCCGTCCTCATTGGAAGGAAGCAAGAGTGAAAGGCTGAAGTGAAATAGAGCGGGGACGAAGGCAGTGAAGAGAGAGAACGTGGGAAGAAGAGAAAAACGCAAGGGAAAAAAAGCAGCGTCGTAAAAGAGGTGACGGAGCTGTCCTCTCAATAAGAAGGGTGCCAGCGAGCCTTGCTCTCGCTTACGGCCACACCCCCTTGAGCACGCCGGATCTCGTCTGATCTCGAAAGCTAAACAGGGATGGGCCTGGTTAGTACTTGGATGGGAGACCGCCTGGGAATACCAGGTGCTGTAAGCTTTTAAGCGCAGGAGGCGCCCTATCCCCGCTCGCTCGCTCATTCCCCTGTTCACACGTGCAGTGCGGCTTGTCCGTCTGTTTATTTGTCAGCTTTGGCGAGACACGGGTGCTTGTGTATTAGCGTGAGCGTTTTTTATTCTGATCAGGAACAGTTTTACAAGTCCGCAAAGGATCGAGGAAAGGTTTATCGCCAGCTGAAAAGAGACACAGCGCTTCGGCTGTGGAGACTTGTTCGGCTGGCGTTCGGAGAGTCGCGTTTTTCAGAATTGTATTGAGATCGTTTTCCACAGAGCTCAGATCTCAAACCACAGCAGCAGCTCTCCACAGCGATCCTCTATAGCGCCCTTTCTCCCGCAGCTCCATCCTCATTGGAAGGAAGCAAGAGTGAAAGGCTGAAGTGAAATAGAGCGGGGACGAAGGCAGTGAAGAGAGAGAACGTGGGAAGAAGAGAAAAACGCAAGGGAAAAAAAGCAGCGTCGTAAAAGAGGTGACGGAGCTGTCCTCTCAATAAGAAGGGTGCCAGCGAGCCTTGCTCTCGCTTACGGCCACACCCCCTTGAGCACGCCTGATCTCGTCTGATCTCGGAAGCTAAACAGGGATGGGCCTGGTTAGTACTTGGATGGGAGACCGCCTGGGAATACCAGGTGCTGTAAGCTCTTAAGCGCAGGAGGCGCCTATCCCCGCTCGCTCGCTCATTCCCCTGTTCACACGTGCAGTGCGGCTTGTCCGTCTGTTTATTTGTCAGCTTTGGCGAGACACGGGTGCTTGTGTATTAGCGTGAGTGTTTTTTATTCTGATCAGGAACAGTTTAACAAGTCCGCAAAGGATCGAGGAAAGGTTTATCGCCAGCTGAAAAGAGACACAGCGCTTCGGCTGTGGAGACTTGTTCGGCTGGCGTTCGGAGAGTCGCGTTTTTCAGAATTGTATTGAGATCGTTTTCCACAGAGCTCAGATGTCAAAGCACAGCAGCAGCTCTCCACAGCGATCCTCTATAGCGCCCTTTCTCCCGCAGCTCCGTCCTCATTGGAAGGAAGCAAGAGTGAAAGGCTGAAGTGAAATAGAGCGGGGACGAAGGCAGTGAAGAGAGAGAACGTGGGAAGAAGAGAAAAACGCAAGGGAAAAAAAGCAGCGTCGTAAAAGAGGTGAAGGAGCTGTCCTCTCAATAAGAAGGGTGCCAGCGAGCCTTGCTCTCGCTTACGGCCACACCCCCTTGAGCACTCCTGATCTCGTTTGATCTCGGAAGCTAAACAGGGATGGGCCTGGTTAGTACTTGGATGGGAGACCGCCTGGGAATACCAGGTGCTGTAAGCTTTTAAGCACAGGAGGCGCCCAATCCCCGCTCCCTCGCTCATTCCCCTGTTCACACGTGCAGTGCAGCTTGTCCTTCTGTTTATTTGTCAGCTTTGGCGAGACACGGGTGCTTGTGTATTAGCGTGAGCGTTTTTTATTCTGATCATGAACAGTTTTACAAGTCCGCAAAGGATCGAGGAAAGGTTTATCGCCAAATGAAAAGAGACACAGCGCTTCGGCTGTGGAGACTTGTTCGGCTGGCGTTCGGAGAGTCGCGTTTTTCAGAATTGTATTGAGATCGTTTTCCACAGAGCTCAGATGTCAAAGCACAGCAGCAGCTCTCCACAGCGATCCTCTATAGCGCCCTTTCTCCCGCAGCTCCGTCCTCATTGGAAGGAAGCAAGAGTGAAAGGCTGAAGTGAAATAGAGCGGGGACGAAGGCAGTGAAGAGAGAGAACGTGGGAAGAAGAGAAAAACGCAAGGGAAAAAAAGCAGCGTCGTAAAAGAGGTGACGGAGCTGTCCTCTCAATAAGAAGGGTGCCAGCGAGACTTGCTCTCGTTTACGGCCACACCCCCCTTGAGCACGCCTGATCTCGTCTGATCTCGGAAGCTAAACAGGGATGGGCCTGGTTAGTACTTGGATGGGAGACCGCCTGGGAATACCAGGCGCTGTAAGCTTTTAAGCGCAGGAGGCGCCCTATCCCCGCTCGCTCGCTCATTCCCCTGTTCACACGTGAAGTGCGGCTTGTCCGTCTGTTTATTTGTCAGCTTTGGCGAGACACGGGTGCTTGTGTATTAGCGTGAGCGTTTTTTATTCTGATCAGGAACAGTTTTACAAGTCCGCAAAGGATCGAGGAAAGGTTTATCGCCAGCTGAAAAGAGACACAGCGCTTCGGCTGTGGAGACTTGTTCGGCTGGCGTTCGGAGAGTCGCGTTTTTCAGAATTGTATTGAGATCGTTTTCCACAGAGCTCAGATGTCAAAGCACAGCAGCAGCTCTCCACAGCGATCCTCTATAGCGCCCTTTCTCCCGCAGCTCCGTCCTCATTGGAAGGAAGCAAGAGTGAAAGGCTGAAGTGAAATAGAGCGGGGACGAAGGCAGTGAAGAGAGAGAACGTGGGAAGAAGAGAAAAACGCAAGGGAAAAAAAGCAGCGTCGTAAAAGAGGTGACAGAGCTGTCCTCTCAATAAGAAGGGTGCCAGCGAGCCTTGCTCTCGCTTACGGCCACACCTCCTTGAGCACGCCTGATCTCGTCTGATCTCGGAAGCTAAACAGGGATGGGCCTGGTTAGTTCTTGGATGGGAGACCGCCTGGGAATACCAGGTGCTGTAAGCTTTTAAGCGCAGGAGGCGCCCTATCCCCGCTCGCTCGCTCATTCCCCTGTTCACACGTGCAGTGCGGCTTGTCCGTCTGTTTATTTGTCAGCTTTGGCGAGACACGGGTGCTTGTGTATTAGCGTGAGCGTTTTTTATTCTGATCAGGAACAGTTTTACAAGTCCGCAAAGGATCGAGGAAAGGTTTATCACCAGCTGAAAAGAGACACAGCGCTTCGGCTGTGGAGACTTGTTCGGCTGGCGTTCGGAGAGTCGCGTTTTTCAGAATTGTATTGAGATCGTTTTCCACAGAGCTCAGATGTCAAAGCACAGCAGCAGCTCTCCACAGCGATCCTCTATAGCGCCCTTTCTCCCGCAGCTCCGTCCTCATTGGAAGGAAGGAAGAGTGAAAGGCTGAAGTGAAATAGAGCGGGGACGAAGGCAGTGAAGAGAGAGAACGTGGGAAGAAGAGAAAAACGCAAGGGAAAAAAAGCAGCGTCGTAAAAGAGGTGACGGAGCTGTCCTCTCAATAAGAAGGGTGCCAGCGAGCCTTGCTCTTGCTTATGGCCACACCCCCTTGAGCACGCCTGATCTCGTCTGATCGTGGAAGCTAAACAGGGATGGGCCTGGTTAGTACTTGGATGGGAGACCGCCTGGGAATACCAGGTGCTGTAAGCTTTTAAGCGCAGGAGGCGCCCTATCCCCGCTCGCTCGCTCATTCCCCTGTTCACACGTGCAGTGCGGCTTGTCCGTCTGTTTATTTGTCAGCTTTGGCGAGACACGGGTGCTTGTGTATTAGCGTGAGCGTTTTTTATTCTGATCATGAACAGTTTAACAAGTCCGCAAAGGATCGAGGAAAGGTTTATCGCCAGCTGAAAAGAGACACAGCGCTTCGGCTGTGGAGACTTGTTCGCCTGGCGTTCGGAGAGTCGCGTTTTTCAGAATTGTATTGAGATCGTTTTCCACAGAGCTCAGATGTCAAAGCACAGCAGCAGCTCTCCACAGCGATCCTCTATAGCGCCCTTTCTCCCGCAGCTCCATCCTCATTGGAAGGAAGCAAGAGTGAAAGGCTGAAGTGAAATAGAGCGGGGACGAAGGCAGTGAAGAGAGAGAACGTGGGAAGAAGAGAAAAACGCAAGGGAAAAAAAGCAGCGTCGTAAAAGAGGTGACGGAGCTGTCCTCTCAATAAGAAGGGTGCCAGCGAGCCTTGCTCTTGCTTATGGCCACACCCCCTTGAGCACGCCTGATCTCGTCTGATCTCGGAAGCTAAACAGGGATGGGCCTGGTTAGTACTTGGATGGGAGACCGCCTGGGAATACCAGGTGCTGTAAGCTTTTAAGCGCAGGAGGCGCCCTATCCCCGCTCGCTCGCTCATTCCCCTGTTCACACGTGCAGTGCGGCTTGTCCTTCTGTTTATTTGTCAGCTTTGGCGAGACACGGGTGCTTGTGTATTAGCGTGAGCGTTTTTTATTCTGATCATGAACAGTTTAACAAGTCCGCAAAGGATCGAGGAAAGGTTTATCGCCAGCTGAAAAGAGACACAGCGCTTCGGCTGTGGAGACTTGTTCGGCTGGCGTTCGGAGAGTCGCGTTTTTCAGAATTGTATTGAGATCGTTTTCCACAGAGCTCAGATGTCAAAGCACAGCAGCAGCTCTCCACAGCGATCCTCTATAGCGCCCTTTCTTCCGCAGCTCCGTCCTCATTGGAAGGAAGCAAGAGTGAAAGGCTGAAGTGAAATAGAGCGGGGACGAAGGCAGTGAAGAGAGAGAACGTGGGAAGAAGAGAAAAACGCAAGGGAAAAAAAGCAGCGTCGTAAAAGAGGTGACGGAGCTGTCCTCTCAATAAGAAGGGTGCCAGCGAGCCTTGCTCTCGCTTACGGCCACACCCCCTTGAGCACGCCTGATCTCGTCCGATTTCGGAAGCTAAACAGGGATGGGCCTGGTTAGTACTTGGATGGGAGACCGCCTGGGAATACCAGGTGCTGTAAGCTTTTAAGCGCAGGAGGCGCCCTATCCCCGCTCGCTCGCTCATTCCCTTGTTCACACGTGCAGTGCGGCTTGTCCGTCTGTTTATTTGTCAGCTTTGGCGAGACACGGGTGCTTGTGTATTAGCGTGAGCGTTTTTTATTCTGATCAGGAACAGTTTTACAAGTCCGCAAAGGATCGAGGAAAGGTTTATCGCCAGCTGAAAAGAGACATAGCGCTTCGACTGTGGAGACTTTAATAAGGCCCCTCAGTAGTTGAGATCTCTGTTATACCCATCTAGAAACATGCAATCAGCATGTTATTGCTGAAGCAATAGTCACAACATTATTCCACACCTGGGTCAGATGCGGGTTATGATGACAGTCATGCTTTCTACACCTTATACTGAGCTCAGAAATGGACCAAGCGGACATCTCACGAGCAGATTCCTCCGCGTATAAGAAAGGCAACTTGTCTCAGCAAAAATACCACGGATTCACATCCAAAATATGATAAAAAGGCAAAAACCCCACCCCCGTATATATGCACAATATGAAACGTATATACACTAAATCTCACGTGTGAGTCACATAATATACATTTCTTTACGAAAATTAGGAACACTTACTACAATTATCAACCCCCCATGACGAGGCAATATTTCATACCTTTGTTTCTTTGTGGGTTCAAAGTTCTGTCCTGTCGTTTCACACGTAATGTTTTGGTAGTTATCTCAATTTTCCTTTGCAATTATCTCCAAGATCATCATCAACTTTTTGTAAAACGCTATGCACAACTGATATTTAAAGAAAGTCCTGTACCAAAACGTCTTCGTAGGGAAAGACAACTTTTTTTTCCTTACGTTAGTCGCTACACGGTTACTCAGAAAATCCATTCACCGCCTTTAAAAAAAAAGTTTCGTTTTTTATTGTGGTTCACTGACATTTCTGTCACAATTCTTAGGGACCCCAAATAAAATTCACTTGCCGGTATAAAGACTCCGGCGAGGATAAGACAGGTATCGAGCCACCTGCGTATCTAGCGGACGTTTGAAATAAAAAAAATGGCGTGTAATGTTGCGAAGGGCTACTGTTTTTTTATAGTTTGTCGATTGTAAGGGACGTGGGCCGCGACAGAAATACTGGACGGGGTGGGAAAAGCTTGATTGATGGTTTGTTGTACCGCAACGGTCACAATTGACTCACCAGCAAAGATGGCGCCGAGGCCACATCGACTCCCTCCCGCCCTGCCTCGCACCGAAGCTCGAGCTGCGGAGCGCGACGCCAAACCGCCGGTCCACGGGCGCGGGCGCCGGACATAGACATCATAAACCCTTCCGAGGCGCAGGAATTATAGATCACGGTAGTTTCTTCTGGACCCGGGTTAGGAACAGTGTGCCCTCCGTGAGAGTCTTCTGAGGAAGCCAGTGTCTCATGGGTGTCCAGGCTTGGTACCATCTGTCCATCACAGGACACACAGACACACACACTCACTCACACACCCTGGACAGGACACCAGTCCATCACAGGACATACACACACCCTAGATAGGACACCAGTCCATCACAGGACACACACACACTCACACACCCTGGACAGGACACCAGTCCCTCACAGGACACACACACACAACCTGGATAGGACACCAGTCCCTCACAGGACACTCAGACACACACACTCACACAACCTGGACAGGAACCAGTCCATCACATGACAAACACACACTCACTCACACACCCTGGACAGGACAGCACTCCATCACAGAACACACACACACCAGGGCCAGTTTTCCCAGAAGCCAATTAGCCCAAAAGCCTGTCTTTGGACCCGAAGAACACAGGGAGAACATGCAGACTCCACACAGACAGTCCCCCCGGGTCCAGACCCGAGCCCGGAGCCCCCCCGCGCTGAACCCCTCCGTACAGACGTCCGCACACAGCTCCGTTGTTCCCGATTCCCGAGGTGATCTGTTAAAAGAAGCCGGTGTGTTGCCTCCAGGTGACATTTCCTACTGGAGTCAGGACAGGAGGCTCTTCTGTACACAGAGGGTGGCGGGGGTGTGGAACAACTCCTTTGTTCGGGGCCTTGGGGCATTCTTGTTGTGAAAGGCGCTATATAAAAAAACTGAATTGAAATTGAATCTTACAGGTTTGGGTTTTTCGGAGATCTTGTCAGAGATCTTGTCTGACATGCCATTTCAAAAACATAACGACACTCCTCACGTCCGAGCGCCGCCTGTCTGTGACGTAACGTATGCTTACACAACCATGACGGTTTCATCATGGACAGCACGAAAGCCCGAAAAGTGGTTGACGTTTTAATTTGGCAACGCCACGATGGATCCCAGTTTTTTTTTTATTTTGGGGGCCAAAGAGGACAAAAAAGGAAACGTCTGGAGGTGGATCGATGGTCATCTCTGCGGTTGTTCTGATGTTCTGGAAAAAACAAAACAAAAAAAAAAACGGCTCGCTTGCCCGGTCGTGTAGTGTTTCCACACCCCACGCAAATCAACTTCTCTTCGCCCCCTGGGGCTCGTCGCCCGCCGCACCCCTCTCACGTGATAGGGGCTTCCCCCGGCTGTGACGTACTTCGGGCCGCGGCGATGTTGACGGACTGTCTTGTAGCGTGAGAAGGGTTTAAATTTCAACTTAAGGAGTTGGCCATCGTTATATTTCGCGAGGTATCATACGGGGGGAAAAAGAACATTTATATTTATCAACCTACTAGTAATACTGGGTGGATGTCACGTTCCCCAAAGTTCAGTGCCTCTCTCTAATAAAGTAGAAACGCGACATTAAAAAAAAGAACTCCTATTCCCATTTGTAATGACCCCATCGTGTTTTTCCCGGTGTGCGCTTATCTTTCGGAGACCGTTTCTCTCTGGTGTTGTTTTGCTGTTGGAATAAATGCCGAGGTGACCCTTCTGTGTGGAGTCTGCGTGTTCTCTCCAGCGGGTCGTTTCCTCCACCGCAGGGGCTGGTCGAACCGGGGTCTCCCAATCGTCACAGAAGTGTGTGTCGTTTTGGGTGGTGGTGGGGGGGTGCATCGGGGATACTGCGCCCCGAGGGGGTGACCTCTCACCTTACTCCGGACAAAGGGAGAAGACCTGTACCTTCACGAGTCCGGGTTGTGAAAACTTCTTCTGGCAGTTCAAAACGTTTCGAAGGGACTACAGCGCTACCCTGCTTTCCATTTGTATCGTGTATTATTAGACAGTCATAAGTATGAGTATGAGTATGAGTCCCCCTCTCACTGCCAGGACTGAAGACCAGTGCAGCACGAATAATAATAATAATTAATAAGTCTGGACTCTCCACTCAGAGCTCCTCCCAGGTCAGGGGGATCCCCTCCAGCCCCCCCAGTGTGCAGCCCCTACCTGGATGATGCTCCAGTCCGCTCAGCACACAGCAGCTCTTAGTGGGGAGGAGAGCAGAGGGATGGAGCCAGTTCAGAGAGGGGGGTGATAAGGAGGCCATGATGGGTCAAGACCAGGGGGGGAATCAGGCCAGGACACTGGGGTAACACCCCTACTCTTCTCCAGAAACACCCCGGGATTGTTAACGAGCACAGAGAGTCAGGACCTCGGTTTTACGTCTCATCCGAAGGACGGCGCCTGTTTACAGTCCAGTGTCCCCCGTCACTATACTGGGGTATCAGGACCCACACAGACTGCAGGGTGAGAGCGCCCCCTGCTGGCCCCACTCACACCTCTCCCAGCAGCAACCTTGGGGGGGGGGGGAGGGAAAAAACCAAAAGCTAAACAGATTTTTTTTCAAATTTATTGATGCTTAACAAAAGGTCATCAGTCCAGTCTGGGGCCCCTCAGCTTCAGTTCAGACCAGTCTGGGGCCCCCCAGCTTCAGTACAGTCTGGGGCCCCTCAGCTTCAGTCCAGTGCAGTCTGGGGTCCCTCAGCTTCAGTCCAGACTGGGGTCCTTCAGCATCGGTCCAGCACAGTCTGGGGTCCCTCAGCTTCGGTCCAGCACAGACTGGGGTCCCTCAGCTTCGGTCCAGTCTGAGGTCCCTCAGCTTCGGTCCAGCACAGACTGGGGTCCCTCAGCTTCGGTCCAGACTGGGGTCCCTAAGCTTCGGTCCGGCACAGTCTGGTGTCCCTCAGCTTCGGTACAGCACAGCCTGAGGTCCCTCAGCTTTGGTCCAGTCCAGTCTGGGGCCTCTCAGCTCCAGTCTAGTCCAGTCTGGGGCCCCTCAGCTCCAGTCCAGTCCAGTCTGGTGTCCCTCAGCTCCAGTGCTGTCCAGTCTGGGGTCCCTCAGCTTCAGACCAGCACAGTCTTGGGTCCCTCAGCTTCGGCCCAGCACAGACTGGGGTCCCTCAGCTTCGGTCCAGCATAGACTGGGGTCCCTCAGCTTCGGTCCAGCACAGTCTGGGACCCTTCAGCTTCGGTCCAGTCTGGTGTCTCTCAGCTCCGGTCCAGTCCAATTCAGTCCAGTCCAGTCCAGTCCAGATCTTAGCAGGCACAGAACCAGGAAAGGAACCTGGAAAGATATTGTTATTGCAGGTGTGAGGGACACAGACACAGACGTCACCATGACATCAAACAGCAAGAGGAGACTCCTCCTTGAATCACAGACACGACCGGGCGGCGCCCCCCTGTCTGCTCACCTGCACCTCCTCTTCCTCTTCTTGTCCTTCCCGGCAGCCTGCTCCTCCTCTCCCTCGCTCTTCCTCTCCTGAGCTACGGTCTCCGCCGCCTCCATCGGCTCGTCCTGATCTTCTGTCTCCACTGACACGCAGCTCAGGGACTTTAAAAAGACGCATCGGCGCTTCTGAAGCAGAGACAGGAGAGTCACGTTAAGAGTCGGACTGGACACTCCAGTACATGAACACTGCACTGAGAGAGAGAGGGGTTGATACAGACACACTGACTAGACACTCCAGGACATGAACACTGCACTGAGAGAGAGAGGGGTTCATACAGACACACTGACTGGACACTCCAGTACATGAACACTGCACTGAGAGAGAGAGGGGTTGATACAGACACACTGACTAGACACTCCAGGACATGAACACTGCACTGAGAGAGAGAGGGGTTCATACAGACACACTGACTGGACACTCCAGGACATGAACACTGCACTGAGAGAGAGAGGGGTTCATACAGACACACTGACTGGACACTCCAGGACATGAACACTGCACTGAGAGAGAGAGGGGTTCATACAGACACACTGACTGGACACTCCAGTACATGAACACTGCACTGAGAGAGAGAAGGGTTCATACAGACACACTGACTGGACACTGGACAGGAGTAAAGAGAGGATCAGAGCATTACCCACCTTCTTTTTCTTCTGTCTCACAGGAGGTGGTGATTGGACCTCCTCCAGCTGGAGTCCGTGGAGGGAGAGAGGGGGCAGGAGAGGGACAGCACAGGGAGAGAAAGAGAGAGACAGGTGAGTCAAGTGTCCCAAGAGCACAGAGACTCTGCTGAGATCACACTCGCAGTGAGTGAGCCTGGGTGTAGCCCACTAATACTGACCCACTGGACACCACATGACAGACAGGAGGAGGAGGAGAAAGACACACCGCCTGGACACCACAGGACAGAGAGGAGGAGAGAGACACACTGAGGACAGAGAGGAGGAGGAGAGAGACACTGACAGACAGGGCTGAAAGAGAGAGAGACAGAGAGGCAGGGACAGGCAGACAGCAGGCCGAGAGAGACACTGACAGACAGGGCTGAAAGAGAGAGAGACACTGAGACCCAGGGACAGACAAGACGGCAAAACTCCACCACAGACAGGACAGGGGGCAGGGTGGGACCAGCACTGACCTCCTTACTCTCTCCTGCCGGAAGAGCTGTCTCCACCTCCTCTTCCTCCTGCAAGTCAAGAGACAGGCTGAGAGAGTGACGGGCTGGCGGGACATCGGCGAACAGAGCTGAAGGCAGAGAGCAGAGGAGACAGGCCCAGCTGGGACAACGCAGGACAGACAGAGAGACAGACAGGGAGACACACGGAGAGACACAGGGAGAGAGACCCAGCTGGGACAACGCAGGACAGACAGAGAGCAGGGAGACACACGGAGAGACACAGGGAGACAGGCCCAGCTGGGACAACGCAGGACAGACAGAGAGCAGGGAGACACACGGAGAGACACAGGGAGACAGGCCCAGCTGGGACAACGCAGGACAGACAGAGAGCAGGGAGACACTCGGAGAGACACAGGGAGACAGGCCCAGCTGGGACAACGCAGGACAGACAGAGAGCAGGGAGACATGGAGAGACTCAGACAGAAGGACAGAAAGACAGAAAGAGAGAAGTACAGACGGACAAAAAGACAGAGAAAAGGACAGATGGACTGATGGACAGAAAGGCAGAGAAAAGGACAGAAAGACAGATGGACAGAGAAAAGAACAGAAGGACAGAGGGACAGATGGACAGATGGACAGAGGGACAGATGGACTGAAGGATAGACGGACAGAAGGACAGATGGACAGACAGACGGACAGACTCTGCCCCACTTGCCTCGTCAGACATCTCAGCCTCTCTCCTTGCCCTCCGCACTGGACAGGTGAGTGTGTACAGTGTGTCCAGTAAGAGTCTGGACAGGTGAGTGTGTACAGTGTGTCCAGTAAGAGTCTGGACAGGTGAGTGTGTCCAGTGTGTCCAGTGAGAGTGTGGACAGGTGAGTGTGTACAGTGTGTCCAGTGAGAGTCTGGACAGGTGGGTGTGTACAGTGTGTCCAATAAGAGCCCAGACAGGTGAGTGTGGACAGTGTGTCCAGTGAGAGTCTGGACAGGTGGTTGTGTACAGTGTGTCCAGTAAGAGTCTGGACGGGTGGGTGTGTACAGTGTGTCCAGTAAGAGTCCGGACAGGCGAGTGTGTCCAGTGTGTCCAGTAAGAGTCCGGACAGGCGAGTGTGTCCAGTGTGTCCAGAAAGAGTGTGGACAGGTGTGTCCAACAGTAAGAAGCTGTCTTACCCTGTAACCTAGCTCAGGGGTGTTAGGGGGTGCTCTGTCTCCTCCCCAGATCTCACCTTCAGCTCTGGTGAAATGACGGACCACTAGGAGATGCTGGAAACGAGGACACAAGACAGAGGTTAGGTCCACAGAGCTCACTCAATCACTACAGCAAGCAGAGACCTCTCGGCCATCAGGACTGTGGGGGTCAGAGTGGGGAGCTGTAGGGTATCGGGAGTTTAGGGGTCAGAGTGCGGAGCTGTAGGGTATCGGGAGTTTAGGGGTCAGTGTGGGGAGCTGTAGGGTATCGGGAGTTTAGGGGTCAGTGGGGGGAGCTGTAGGGTATCGGGAGTTTAGGGGTCAGTGTGGGGAGCTGTAGGGTATCGGGAGTTTAGGGGTCAGAGTGGGGAGCTGTAGGGTATCGGGAGTTTAGGGGTCAGTGGGGGGAGCTGTAGGGTATCGGGAGTTTAGGGGTCAGTGGGGGAGCTGTAGGGTATCAGGAGTTTAGGGGTCAGTGGGGGGAGCTGTAGGGTATCGGGAGTTTAGGGGTCAGAGTGTGGAGCTGTAGGGTATCGGGAGTTTAGGGGTCAGTGTGGGGAGCTGTAGGGTATCGGGAGTTTAGGGGTCAGTGAGGGGAGCTGTAGGGTATCGGGAGTTTAGGGGTCAGAGTGTGGAGCTGTAGGGTATCGGGAGTTTAGGGGTCAGTGGGGGGAGCTGTAGGGTATCGGGAGTTTAGGGGTCAGTGGGGGGAGCTGTAGGGTATTGGGAGTTTAGGGGTCAGTGGGGGAGCTGTAGGGTATCGGGAGTTTAGGGGTCAGTGAGGGGAGCTGTAGGGTATCGGGAGTTTAGGGGTCAGTGGGGGGAGCTGTAGGGTAGATGTGGGGCACCGGGCCCACCACAGGGCGGCCGGTCCAGTCTCGCGGAAGGCGACCGGGTCAGACTTACGGAAAAGCACCGGGACTTGGGCCGGTACCTCTCCCGCTGCCAGTCCGGGTTCGGCCTGACCGGTGTGACCTGTGAAGACGCCAAACAGCCCATTTCCGAGACAGCTCTGACCAAATAGCCCAGCCCAGTCGTGTCGAGACTAGGGGCCTTGGGCAGTCTCTACAGTGTGTCCAGTGAGAGTGTGGACAGGTGAGTGTGTACAGTGTGTCCAGTGAGAGTCTGGACAGGTGAGTCTGACCAGTGTGTCCAGTAAGAGTCTGGACAGGTGAGTCTCTACAATGTGTCCAGTGAGAGTCTGGACAGGTGAGTCTGACCAGTGTGTCCAGTAAGAGTCTGGACAGGTGAGTGTGTACAGTGTGTCCAGTAAGAGTCTGGACAGGTGAGTCTCTACAGTGTGTCTAGTGAGAGTCTGGACAGGTGAGTGTGTACAGTGTGTCCAGGAAGAGTCTGGGTCATCCAGAGGCAATCTGTGCTCTCAGAAGGCCATACTGGACACGTGACCCTGTCTCTTGAGCCGAGGGCGTGTCCTCAGTCAAGATCACCACTGGAAGTGTCTCTCCTCGTCTGGAGGTGTTACCGTGAGACCTGGTCTGTCAAGCGCTTTGCGCTGCTATGTGTGTGAAAGGTGCCCTATCAGTGAAGTTTATTATTATTATTGTTATTATAATACAGCGAGCGCTACTGGGGGCGGAGAGGTCAGTTGGAGGAGGGCTGGATGCTGGACGCTGGACGGCGGGCGGGAGGGGTGGACTTACGACGCCTCGCCAGGCCCTCGTCCTGCTGCGACCGCGCACGGCCATGCGGCATCTCTGTCGGTGCATCGTCCTGCCGAGACAAGCAGAGTCACAGAGGGGAGGGGAGGGGGCGGAGCCACACAGCTGGGCGGCTTGTTCCCCACCCCCGCCCCCCTCTGTGTATAGTAGAGCCTCCTGTCCTGACTGGAGGAGCTCACCCAGCTGTGTCTGGAGAGAAGCCAGGGTATCGGCTTCAACCACAGGGCTGGGCAGCTTGTTCCACACCCCCGCCACTCTCTATGTAGAGGTGCACCTCCTCTCAATATCTTTTTACAGCACGATCACACCCATAAGAGTGGAGTAACGGTAAAAAAACAATTTATTTCTCCACTTATTTTGTTATTTCTCGCCAGCGGCACTTTTGACTGACTTACCGATTTCACGGGGATACTGAAGAGCGATTCTGAAGCTTAAACTAATGATTGAAGTCGAAGTAACTTTATTGGAAGAAACACGTGTTTAGAAAGGACTATATAGCGCTTTCCTCCTCTTCTCTCTTCACTCCTCTGAGCTCATGGGGCTCCGGCGCCGCCCCCCGCTAGAATCCGCCGCTCTGTGACGTCAGGCGGCTCATTGTGACGCCTCCGTGACGTCGCCCCCGACGCGCTCACGGCTCGGCCGCGAAACAAAAATGGCCGACATTTTTCACGGTTGTTGTTTTTTTTTTGGGTGGACATTTTATTTTTCCAACTCTCAGCGGCCAGCCGGGTGTCCCTGTACGACCCCGGTAGTCGCCACCTCGGACAGGCAGGGGAAACGGGTCCAGCTGTTTCCGGCCCAAAGGTTACAAAAGCTGCACTTGAATTTAAAGACAAAATCACGTCGAGGGCGCATTCAGCACCCCCACGTCCAACACGGGTTTCCGTGGGGTTTGGTTCAGTGAAATTAGCACCCCCCCCGACCCCAAAATCAAAGAAAGACCAACATCCACTCCCCTCTAGCGCCCAAGGGCGTAAATTTCCAAAAAACACGGGTTCCCCCCCCCCCCCCGTCCTGCGGGGAAAAGAAACGCCATTTTCTTTTCCGAGCGCTGCGTGGGACCTCACGACCCCCCCCCCCCCCCAAAAAAAACGGGCTTCGCAGACGAGGAAAACCAGGCACGTCGACCTCTCTACAACACCACCCGGCTGTTTCTGTTTCAAACCGTGGGAAAAAAATAAATAAAATTTCGCCTCTCACCGACCGCCGCGCAAAAAAACACAACTTCACGCTACAGAAACGGCCTGTGTGAGGGGGGGCACGGGAAAAAAATAAAACCTGCGTGTTTTTGGCAGAGTAAGCTCAGCGGGGAAACTCCCTGAATCTCGGGGTTGCTTCTTGAACCCCGAAAACGACCTTTTATCTCTCTCTCGTTTTCTTGGTGTCTGGGACGTTCACAAACTCCACCGCGTCGGTGGGATTCCCAGCGGGACTTGAACATAACCCCCCCCCCCCCCGTGGAGCCACAGCGCCCCCGTGTGGCCGAGAGGACCACCACCCGCAGGGCTGAGCTTTTACTGCCGTGTCCCGCTTTCACTCTGGCGATGAAGGAGGGAATCAAGGAGGAGAATTAATATTGTGATCCACCAGTCCATCACAGGACACACACACACCCTAGACAGGACACCAGTCCATCACAGTACACACACACACCCTGGACAGGACACCAGTCCATCACAGGACACACACACACCCTGGACAGGACACCAGTCCTTCACAGGATACCAGTCCATCACAGCCAGTGTCTCATGGGTGTCCAGGCTGGGTACCATCTGTCCATCACAGGACACACAGACACACACACTCACACACCCTGGACAGGACACCAGTCCATCACAGGACACACACACATATTATATTTCGAGTTGGCCATCGTTATATTTCGCGAGGTATAATACGGGGGGAAAAAAACATTTATATTTATCAACCTACTAGTAATACTGGGTGGATGTCACGTTCCCCAAAGTTCAGTGCCTCTCTCTAATAAAGTAGAAACGCGACATTAAAAAAAAGAACTCCTATTCCCATTTGTAATGACCCCATCGTGTTTTTCCCGGTGTGCGCTTATCTTTCGGAGACCGTTTCTCTCTGGTGTTGTTTTGCTGTTGGAATAAATGCCGAGGTGACCCTTCTGTGTGGAGTCTGCGTATTCTCTCCAGCGGGTCGTTTCCTCCACCGCAGGGGCTGGTCGAACCTGGGTCTCCCAATCGTCACAGAAGTGTGTGTCGTTTTGGGTGGTGGTAGGTTAAACTCCATTCGAAACGGGAGAAATCACCAGGACATGCTACACCTTGCTCCGGACGATGGGAGAAGACCTGTACCTTCACGAGTCCGGGTTGTGAAAACTTCTTCTGGCAGTTCAAAACGTTTCGAAGGGACTACAGCGCTACCCTGTTTTCCATTTGTATCGTGTATTATTATACAGTCATAAGTATCTGTACTGATCACAGAGTCCCCCTCTCACTGCCAGGACAGGAGCCCAGTGCAGCACGAATAATAATAATAATTAATAAGTCTGGACCCTCCCCTCAGAGCTCTTCCCAGGTCAGGGGGATCCCCTCCAGCCCCCCCAGTGTGCAGCCCCCACCTGGATGATGCTCCAGTCCGCTCAGCACACAGCAGCTCTCAGTGGGGAGGAGAGCAGAGGGATGGAGCCAGTTCAGAGAGGGGGGGTGATAAGGAGGCCATGATGGGTAAAGACCAGGGGGGGAATCAGGCCAGGACACTGGGGTAACACCCCTTCTCTTCTCCAGAAACACCCCGGGATTGTAAATGAGCACAGAGAGTCAGGACCTCGGTTTGACGTCTCATCCGAAGGACAGCGCCTGTTTACAGTCCAGTGTCCCCGTCACTATACTGGGGCATCAGGACCCACACAGACCGAAGGGTGAGCGCCCCCTGCTGGCCCTACTAACACCTCTCCCAGCAGCAACCTCAGTTTTTCCCAGGAGTCTCCCCTCCAGGTACTGACCAGGCTCCCACCTGCTGGGCTCCAGTGGGGAGGGGGCTGCCAGCTGGGAGCTGCAGGGTGAGATGGCTGCTGGGCAAACGATGGCTAAAGAGCTTCCTAGGACACCCTGGACTTCGTGGTCGACTTCCTTCTCTTCAGACGGAGGTGGCTTGAAATCTGTCTCGTTTCAAGGAGTATTGGACACGATGCTCCCCCTGCTATATCCCCGCCAACTGGTGGCACGCCGACGACGAGGGCTCTCGGCCTCAATCCGTCAACCACAAACTCTCCGGGATGAAAGAGAAGGACAGACTCTGTTCGTTCGTTTCGGTGGGGGGGGGGAACCAAAAGCTAAACAAATTTTTTTTTAATTTTTTTATTGATGCTTAACAAAAGAACAAAAATTACAATACAGATTAATGTCAAGGGTTTATTTAGTGACCCCCCCTCCATCTTACGATCATCACAGGACCTTAAAATAATACTTAATAATACAAGGTCATGCAGACGATCTGAGGACTCAGGTGGGGATAATGTGAAAGTTTTCCACAGTCCAGTCTGGGGTCCCTTAGCTTCAGTCCAGACTGGGGTCTGGGGTCCCTCAGCTTCAGTCCAGTCCAGTTTGGGGCCCTGCAGCTTCAGTCCAGTTTGGGGCCCCTCAGCTTCAGTCCAGTACAGAATGGGTCCCCTCAGCTTCAGTCCAGTATGGGGCCCCTCAGCTTCAGTCCAGTCCAGTCTGGTGTCCCTCAGCTCCAGTCCAGTCCAGTCTGGGGCCCCTCAGCTTCGGTCCAGCACAGACTGGGGTCCCTCAGCTTCAGTCCAGACTGCTGTCCCTCAGCTCCAGTCCAGTCCAGTCTGGTGTCCCTCAGCTCCGGTCTAGTGCAGTCTGGGGTCTCTCAGCTTCGGTCCAGCACAGTCTGGTGTCCCTCAGCTCCAGTCCAGTCCAGTCCAGTCCTTGGTGGGGAAGGCGACTCCGATCTTAGCTGGCACAGAACCAGGAAAGGAACCTGGAAAGAATATTGTTATTGCAGGTGTGAGGGACACAGACACAGACGTCACCATGGCATCAAACAGCAAGAGGTGACTCTTCCTTGAATCACAGACACGACCGGGCGGCGCCCCCCTGTCTGCTCACCTGCACCTCCTCTTCTTCTTCTTGTCCTTCCCGGCAGCCTGCTCCTCCTCTCCCTCGCTCTTCCTCTCCTGACCTACAGTCTCCACCGCCTCCATCGGCTCGTCCTGATCATCTGTCTCCACCGACACGCAGCTCAGGGAGTTTAAAAAGACGCACCAGCGCTTCTGAAGCAGAGACAGGAGTGTCACGTTAAGAGTCGGACTGGACACTCCAGGACATGAACACTGCACTGAGAGAGAGGGGTTCATACAGATACACTGACTGGACACTGACTGGACACTGGACAAGAGTAAAGAGAGGATCAGAGCATTACCCACCTTCTTTTTCTTCTGTCTCACAGGAGGTGGTGATTGGACCTCCTCCAGCTGGAGTCCGAGGAGGGAGAGAGGGGGTAGGAGAGGGACAGCACAGGGAGAGAAAGAGAGAGACAGGTGAGTCAAGTGTCCCAAGAGCACAGAGACTCTGCTGAGATCACACTCGCAGGGAGTGAGCCTGGGTGTAGCCCACTAATACTAACCCCTGGACACCACAGGACAGAGAGGAGGAGGAGTAGAGAGACACACTGCCTGGACACCACAGGACAGAGAGGAGGAGGAGAGAGACACACTGCCTGGACACCACAGGACAGAGAGGAGGAGGAGAGAGACACACTGAGGACAGAGAGGAGGAGGAGAGAGACACTGACAGACAGGGCTGAACGAGAGAGAGACACTGAGACCCAGGGACAGACAAGACGGCGAAACTCCACCACAGACAGGACAGGAGGCAGGGTGGGACCAGCACTGACCTCCTTCCTCTCTCCTGCCGGAGGAGCTGTCTCCACCTCCTCCTCCTCCTGCAAGTCAAGAGACAGGCTGAGAGAGAGACGGGCTGGCGGAACATCGGCGAACAGAGCTGAAGGCAGAGAGCCGGGGAGACAGGCCCAGCTGGGACAACGCAGGACAGACAGAGAGACAGACAGAAAGGAAGGAGAGAGAGAGACAAAGATGAAGGCACAGAAAGACAGCGGGCAAAGAGAAAGATTGAGATTGAGAGACAAACAAACCGAGAGAGAGAGAGGAAGGAGAGAGAGAGAGACAGAGATCGAGGGACAATAATTTGGTTTCGAAATTTATTCTGAAAATATACAATCATTCACTCCTGAAAAATATCGAGTTCAAATTATACATTATGTACAATATTGTAATCAACATATGGCTAATCATCAAAAATAAAAAAAAACTGTACTGGGGGACACAGCTGGCTGTGCTGCTCTGGACAGAACACACTGAGGTCCAGTTTCCACCTCCTGCAGGATCAAACAGCACCTCAACTGGCTCTCCAGTGAACAGAGGGACAGACAGAGAGGCTTCAGGCTGCAGGGTGACAGTGTCTCTGTGAGCTGAAAGACAATCAGGACAGAGGATGATAGAAGAACACACTCTGTCAAGAATATAGAGCCCTCTAGTGACCCTACTGTAGACCTGCTTACCACCCACAGTGACGATCACAGTGCTGATACTGCTTCCCTTAAGGTCCCTCACTGTGTAGTTGCCCTGATCAGCTGGAGTGAGGGAGCGGAGTGTCAGAGAGCTGTTCTGCACTGACACTCACTGTTCGTACCTGGGGCCAGGGAGCCCTGCGCTGCTCAGTAAGACTATACAAGACTGGACAGATCCTGCAGGATCAAACAGCACCTCCACTGGACCAGCAGTGTGGAAGGGGAGAGACAGAGAGGCACCAGGCTGCAGGCTGTGGACTTCTGAGTGAGCTGAAAAGGGACAGGTAGAAACATGTTGAATATTTAGTTTTACAACAATACCTTGAGTTTGGACTGCGATCAGCTTCATTTTGTATTTCAGCTGTGAAAATGCAATTTCAAAAATGCACGCCCCAGTCATGTTAGGTTCAAGTTACAGTTGCATCACAACTCAATACATTTGCAATTCACTTCAAATGTTGTTTTTGTTTGATCCAGTCTGTCCTCACCTAAAGGAGATACTTACTTTTAACACCTTTTATTTCTTCTGGGAGGTTAACTGGCTTCTGAGAAAATTGTTCCTGGTGTTTGTGTTGTGTATGCCTTGCAATGGAGGGGTGAGAAATAATGGACTTATTACATTATAATGAATAATAATTGCTTACACTTATATAGTGCTTTTCTGGACACTCCACTCAAAACGCTTTGCAGGACATGGGGACTCCCCTCCACCACCACCAATGTGCAGCATCCACCTGGATGATGCGACGGCAGCCATAGTGCGCCAGAACGCTCCCCACACACCAGCTATCAGTGGGGAGGAGAGCAGAGTAATGAAGCCAATTCATAAATGGGGGTTATTAGGAGGCCATGATTGGTAAGGGTCAATGGGAAATTTGGCCAGGACACTGGGGTAAAACCCCTACTCTTTTCGAGAAACACCCTGGGATTTTTAATGACCACAGAGAGTCAGGACCTCGGTTTTACGTCTCATCCGAAGGACGGCGCCAGTTTACAGTCCAGTGTCCCCATCACTATACTGGGGCATTAGGACCCACACAGACCGCAGGGTGAGCACCCCCTGCTGGCCCCATTAACACCTCTTCCAGCAGCCACCTTAGTTATTATTGTCGAGAAGGAAAGAATATTAGGAACATGAAAAGGCTGAATTTCTTAAATGCATTTTTTATACTGAAACAGAGAGGCACACACACGTCATTACAAACGCACACCCGCACAGAGACGTCCTCAAGCGCCTTGTTCACAATTATGGGCTCCAACAGGAACAAAAAACGCCAGCCTGACAACTCGAGCATTCAAACCAAGAACCCAACACGTACTCACGTTGGCAGCCTGTGCAGAAAAGCAAAAGAACCACAAGCCTTCTCTTTTGGGAGGAAAAACACACAGTCCCTCTCTCACACTCCTGATTTCCTTAAATAGCTCATTCTTCATCTCTGGCTCCTACATACAGTATAGCAGCGCTCAGTCTGCTTTGAATAAGCCATAAATCCAAGATTTGTTTTATCTGTTCCTCTTGTCTAGGCCTAGAGCTGCTTTTCATAAAAGAGCTGTTTGCATAAATAGCTAGGGTTACAGCTGAAGACACCAGCTTCATCCCCCAGTGTGTTGTACGTCGAGAGCAAGAGAAGAGGGCCAGGCCGTGCCTTTTCATAGACTTTTCTTCTGAAAAGTCGGGTTCTCGGAGGCAGATTTAGCCCTTCATGCAGTGTAGAGAGATAGACAGGCCAGCGCGCGCACAGTTAGAGCTGCACCCTCACACAGAGTCAGACCCGCACAGACACATCCTCTTGTTTAAACAAATACACAAACCTGACGGCGCTCACAATGATCCAGACACACACAGACACACACACACAAACACACACAAACACACACACACACACACGACATCAGCAGTCACTCTCGCACCCTGGACCCCAGCTCAGTCCTCACCTCCAGCTCCTGCGAACCGCTTCGAACAAACTGCATTAAGAAAATTAGGTTGCGTTCCGGTAGCAGGCCATCCTGGGCACCAGTGTGAGTTACACACTCATTTGTAAAAGCCCTTCCGCATCGTCGGGCATGCTTCACAGTTCTGGACCTGGGGTGTGGGTGCTGTCTGTGTGGAGTTTGCATGTTCTCTCCCTTGTCTGTGGGGGTTTCCTCCGGGTGCTCCAGTTTCCACCCACAGTCCAGGGACAGGCTGCCACTTTCACTGGGCAGTGCACCGTCGCCGTGGCAGCATGGTGGGTCAGATCTGATTTCAGTCTTTATTTCCTTTTTTAGAGATCCTGTAACCAGGACCTGTTCACTGCCACGACGGACAGGGAAGCACGTAATCACTGGACATCCTCTTACCTCCTGTGGCAAAGGGCAGCTGATGAAGTTTTGTGCTCGCCAGATCATGGCAATCGCCACTCCACCCTGATCCTGGCTCAGCACAGGGCACCTGGGTTCACTCCCTTCAGACTAAAGAGACTCAGTTTCTTCAATCTGTCAGTGTGAGACACTCCCTTCAGACTAAAGAGACTCAGTTCCTCCGGCCTGTCAGTGTGAGACACTCCCTTCAGACTAAAGAGACTCAGTTTCTTCAATCTGTCAGTGTGGGACGCCTACACCAGCTTCGAACGCCTGTACACAATACCGCGGACCGCCTGCCAGACCAAATTCTGGGCTTACAGCAAACCACCTATTACATACACCGGTGTCTTCCCCGGGCCAGAGGAATTCAGGAACTCACGTTTACTCTGTCATCTCGGGGGATTCTCGCAGGGAGCAGAGATTTCCCTATCGATCAGAGAGAGTCGGGACTTTTTTTTAAAAAAAAGAGGAGTCCTTACCTCTTAGTAATGTGAGCGCTGACCGTCTCTCCT
This sequence comes from Lepisosteus platostomus, assembly GCF_059453375.1. NCBI lineage: Eukaryota > Metazoa > Chordata > Actinopteri > Semionotiformes > Lepisosteidae > Lepisosteus > Lepisosteus platostomus. The sequence goes on along the minus strand of NC_142615.1, from coordinate 65,552,435 downwards.
ACCGATGGGAAGTTCTGCGCCTTCTGGAGCATCCGCCGACTAAGCCAAATTCGTTGTAACAGAAAGAATAAGGTTCTGGATCCCGAGATGACGTAAAACAGATGAGTGTATTGCATGCAAGGAACAATAAAGCCGAAGTCTTGTTTCCCGCAAGAAACAACAAAACCGAAGTATTGTTCGATGTGCCGGTACAAACTTTTAGGTTATATAGTCCTTCCTTGCTGCTTCAGACGTCATTCGGTGTTATGGTAAGGGGGGGGTCATGGTATTTGGCCAGTTAAGAGACCCTGGCCAAATGGTCAGTTTAAGATTATGCCCCCTCGCATCTGGAATCCTTATCAGTTAACCCCCTTTCCTGCCATAAACCCCTGTTGCTTAGAAGTCTAATTTTCAGGCAAAACTGACTTAAGTTAACCCTTTTTACATCTTGTCTCTTACTTCAGCCCTCTTCCATTTGCTAGTTCAAAGTTGTACAACCCATTTGTATCTGCTAAGCGGCGCAGTCATCGTGCACAAAGAACGCTTTGAAAAGCCTCAAAGGCAAGTCATTCCGAGTTGGTCGTTTGTGTTTTCCGTTCAGACGCGAAATGCTGAAATGATCTCTCGGCTCCTCGGTTGTCATTTCTGCTCCGTAAAGGGATCACAGCACGCGTCGGCTTCCAGCACGCTGGGTCGGGACACGATGCCGGGGGTCGGAGAGAGCGATGTCTTCCTCGTTAGTATAGTGGCAAGTATCCCCGCCTGTCACGCGGGAGACCGGGGTTCGATTCCCCGACGAGGAGTAGCTTTTCTTTCACCTCCTTAGAGAAAGGACTGCCTTTCACTTCTCTGTTTTCTTTCACAGCGTCGTGCACCTTTTCATTGCTCTCGCTTTCAGAGCCTCCGCACGGCACACGACTCGACATCAGGAAGCACATTGAAGTGAAAGCAGGAAGCGCTGCGACATGCACTGTGCAGATCCCGCCACACTAAGAGGTGAGTGGGTCTGTTCGATCACAGCGCTAGGCGAATCCCCAATCCCCTTTTGTGCCTGGCGACAAAGGATGTCTGTTTCCGCCCGCTTTCGAACCGGGGACCTTTCGCGTGTGAGGCGAACGTGATAACCACTACATAACAGAAACGGTGGTAAGACGTGCCCAGCGGCCCAGCGCTGAGCTTCGCCAATGCGATTCAGCTGCTTCCAGTGCCTTTATTGGAGTGCGCTGATGGACCGTGCTCTCTCTCCAGAGACCAGCACGCCTGTCATGGACGGAGCAGGAAAGGCGGCGCCACATTCTACAGCCCTCTCCACGCAATCGACGAAATCGGGCTACTGAAGTGGAGAAAATCGCCTCTCCAGAAAGTGCAAATATCATCTTGGAGAGTATAAATCCTATTGCCGAAGGTCAGCCCTGTCTACCAGAGTAACCCTCCCACAGCGATGATCAGCTCGTCTCACACGCGAGAAGTTTCGGTTGGAAACAAGCGCCCCCTCTTCTCGCACGTTTTGCACGTTCGAGTAGTTTTAATGCGGCTCTTTCGTACATGGTGCTGATCTTTTGGAAAGCAGGAGGCAAAACCGAGTCGAACCGCCTGGGTGAAAACCAGGAACCCTAACCGCTAGACTATATGGCAGCGAACAACCATGCAGTTCCCGGCATCATGCAAGTAAACTACATAAATATGAGAAAACACGCAAGAGAGTTGTCACTCAGAGTGTCGAAGGGTCGATGTATACTGGGGCTCAGTTGAAATGAAACGTCAGGACTTTTCCGAATTATGTCACACGAAGAGAGCACAGCCCTTTCCACCCTGCCGCGTGTGTCTTGGTAACTCGCTGTGATCGTATAGTGGTCAGTACTTTGCGTTGTGGCCGCAACAACCTCGGTTCGAATCCGGCTCACGGCAGAATAGGGGCGTCTGCTTTTACTACTCGCACGAATGAAGGCAAAAAAAAGCCAATCGATGTGAACGAACGGCGCTTTACAGAGGAGTACTGCCTGACTGGATCGTTGATGAACGACAGAGGCCACTCCGACCTCTTCTCGGTTTTCTTCAATGACTTACTAAGGATCTTCTTCACATTCGCCCATGCAGGGGAAGCCAGTTACACCAAAGCAAACGCAGGAAAGTGCATTTCAAGCAGAGACCAGGAGGGACTTGTTTACACCGAGAGTGGTCGGAGAATGGAACAATGCGTCCAGCCCTGTTGCTGGAGCCGATTCTTGATGAGCTCTTGGGCTCACTAAGAGGCCCCCGCTGGATGCTAATCTTTCTGTTGTTCTTGCAGGTCTTGCGCTGCTTTTGAGCCGACAGAGCTCGTCCTGGTCTGTGGGCACAGCCCAATTGCAAATGATCGGCTCCGCGTACAGAAGGAACGTGCGTTTGGTACAAGAGTGCACGAAGGCACCGGAAATACATTGGGAACAAATGACCGGTCGGTCAAGACCTCTGTGAAGTACAGGAGCGTGCAAAACAAGGCTGCTTCAACCCGGTCTCGAACCGGGGATCTTTCACGTGTTAGGCGAACGTGATAGCCGCTACACTACAGAAACCTGCAGGGACCGCTGCTGGTGTCTCGCTTTCGTTTCGGGCTGAGAAAGGGACGCGTCACTTTAGGCAGGGGGCGCTGGAGAGAGGAACAAAGGGCGCGATGAAACAAGATGCCGAAACCCGGGATCGAACCAGGGACCTTTAGATCTTCCTGAGGAACAGACAGTGAGCCTGTCTCTCAATAATAATAATCCAGTGTGTGATCTCCTATTCAAGCCCAAGCGAAGACACAGTGAGCCTATCTGTCAATAATAATAATACAGTGTGTGATCTCCTGTCCCAGCCTGAGAAACAGACAGTGAGCCTGTGTCTCAATAATAATAATACAGCGTGTGATCTCCTGTCCCAGCCTGAGGAACAGACAGTGAGCCTATCTCTCAATAATAATACAGTTTGTGATCCTCTGTCCCAGCCTGAGGAACAGAGAGTAAGCCTGTCTCTCAATAATAATAATTCAGTGTGGGATCTCCTGTCCCAGTCTGATGAACAGACAGTGAGCCTCTCTCTCAATAATAATAATACAGTGTGTGATCTCCTGTCCCAGCCTGAGGAACAAACAGTGAGCCTGTCTCAAAATAATAATAATACAGTGTGGGATCTCCTGTCCCAGCCTGGGGAACAGAGTGCCAGACTCTCAATAATATTAATAATAATAATACAATGTGATCTACTGTCCCAGATTGAGGAACAAACAGTGAGCCTGTCTCAATAATAATACAGTGTGTGACCATCTGTCCCAGACCGAGGAAAAGACAGTGAGTCTGTCTCTAAATAATAATAATACAGTGTGGGATCTCCTGTCCCAGCCTGGGGAACAGTGAGCCAGACTCTCAATAATAATAATACAGTGTGATCTACTGTCCCAGCTTGAGGAACAGACAGTGAGTTTGTCTCTCAATAATAATACAGTGTTATCTCCTGTCCCAGCCTGGGGAACAGACAGTGAGCCTGTCTCTCAATAATAATAATACAGTGTGTGATCTCCTGTCCCAGACTGAGGAACAGACAGTGAGACTGTCTCTCAATAATTATAATAATACTGTGTGAGCTCCTGACCCAGCCTGGGGAACATACAGTGAGCCTGTCTCTCTATAATAATAATTCAGTGTGGGATCTCCTGTCCAACTCTGAGGAACAGACAGTGAGCCTGTCTCTAAATAATAATAATACAGTGTGTGATCCTCTGTCCCAGCCTGAGGAACAGACAGTGAGCTTGTCTCTCAATAATAATAATACAGTGTGTGATCTCCTGTCCCAGCCTGAGGAACAGTGAGCCTGTCAATCAATAATAATACAGTATGTGATGTCCTGTCTCAGCTTGAGGAACAGAGAGTAAGCCTGTCTCTCAATAATAATAATACAGTGTGGGATCTCCTGTCCCAGCCTGGGGAACAGTGAGCCAGACTCTCAATAATATTAATAATAATAATACAGTGTGATCTACTGTCCCAGCCTGAGGTACAGTGAGCCTGTCTCTCAATAATAATATAGTGTGTGACCACCTTCTGTGGTCTGTTTCAAATCCGCCCGCGATGAGACACCGAGGAGAAATGAAGAGCCCCAGTCGCGCTAGAAAATCACCCGGGAAAGAGACTTTCAATGTAGGAAAAAAAAGTCGTTAGTAACAGACATAATATGTTTGTTTTGTTTTTTTAATCGCTGCGATGTGTGACTAAGCTCATACGACTAAGAGTTGCCCCCTTTGTCTAGATCTGGTAACCTGCTCGTCGCTGGTGGGCCAGATCGTGTCCCCCGTCACTACACTGGGGCATTAAGACCCACACAGACCGCAGGGTGAGTGCCCCCTGCTGGCCCCACTGAGAGGTCGTATCCCCCCTCCTCCGCTCTCTCCGAAAAGCAGTATCTTCAGGCCCTGACATCCCACCCCTGCCACTCTCTGCGTAAATAAGTATCGTCAGGCCCTGACATCCCACCCCTGCCACTCCCTGCGTAAAGAAGTGTCGTATGACCCTGACATCACACCCCCACCACTCTCTGCGGAAAGCACTGTTGTATAGCCCTGACACCAAACCCTCCACTCTCTGCATTAAGCACTGTCGTATAGCCCTGACACCCACCCCTCCACTCTTTGAATAAAGCAGTGTCGTCAGGCCCTGACATCCCACCCCCGCCACTGTCTACGTAAAGTAGTATCGTCAGGGCCTGACATCCCACTCCCGCCACTCTCTGTGTAAAGTAGTGTCATATGGCCCTGACACCAATCCCTCCACTCTCTGCATAAAGCAGTGTCTTATGGCCCTGAAACCCTCCCCTCCACTCTCTACATAAAGCAGTGTTGTCAAGCCCTGACATCCCTCCCCCGCCACTCTCTGTGTAAAGCACTGTCGTATGGCCCTGACATCACACCCCCACCACTCTCTGCGTAAAGCACTGCCGTATAACCCTGACACCCACCCCTCCACACTCTGCGTTAAGCAGTGTTGTCAGGCCCTGATATCCCACCCCCGCCACTCTCTGTGTAAACCAGTGTCATATGGCCCTGACATCTCACCCCCACCACTCTCTGTGTAAAGCACTGTTTTATGGCCCTGACATCACACCCCCACCACTCTCTGCGGAAAGCACTGTCGTATAGCCTTGACACCCACCCCTCCATTTCTTGCATAAAGCAGTGTCGTCAAGCCCTACCACTCTCTGCGTAAAGAAGTGTCATATGGCCCTGACATCCCACCCCCACCACTAACTGTGTAAAGTAGTATCGTCAGGCCCTGACATATCACCCCTCCACTCTCTGTGTAAAGCAGTGTCATATGGCCCTGACATCCTAGCCCCACCACTCTCTGTGTAAAGCAGTGTCATATGGCCCTGACATCACACCCCCACCACTCTCTGCCGAAAGCACTGTCGTATAGCCCTGACATCCCACCCCTCCACTCTCTGCCGAAAGCACTGTCGTATAGCCCTGACATCCCACCCCTCCACTCTCTGCATAAAGCAGTGTCGTCAAGCCCTGACATCCCACCCCCACCACTCTCTGTGTAAAGCAGTGTCATATGGCCCTGACATCCTAGCCCCACCACTCTCTGTGTAAAGCAGTGTCATATGGCCCTGACATCTCACCCCCACCACTCTCTGTGTAAAGCACTGTTGTATGGCCCTGACATCACACCCCCACCACTCTCTGCGGAAAGCACTGTCGTATAGCCTTGACACCCACCTCTCCACTCTCTGTGTAAAGCAGTGTCATCTAGCCCTGACATCCCACCCCCTCCACTCTCTGAATAAAGAAGTGTCGTATGGCCCTGACACCCACCCCTCCATTCTCTGCATAAAGCAGTGTCGTCAGGCCCTGACATCCCACCCCTCCACTCTCTGCGTAATGCGGTATCGTCAGGCCTTGACATCCAACCCTCGCCACTCTCTGCGTAAAGCAGACATGTTACAGACATTTACAACAAAGGCATATTATAAAATATTGACATATACTGTAGGCGGCTGGAGCATTATTGGGAGACAGACTCACTGTTCCTCAGGCTGTGACAGGAGATCACATACTGGGCTGCCAGATCAACTGAGTTCCCTCCTCCCTCTTCCAGTAGGATTGGGACCCGTTGTGATTCTGGAAGGTGTGGGAACTCTGGGATTAGATTTCTGAATTTCGGGAAGAATGTTTCTCTAATCCCAGAGTATCTGTCACAGTGCAGTAGGAAGTGCACCTCTGTCTCTATTTCTCCCCGCTGGCAGTGGGAGCACAGCCTGTCCTCTCTGGGCAGCCAGGTCTGCCTGTGTCGCCCAGTTTCTATGGCCAGGTTGTGGTCACTGAGCCTGTACTTCGTCAGGGTCTGTTTCTGTTTGTTAATTTTTATTTTGGTCAAATATTCAGCTAGTGTGTATTGTCTGTTTAAGGTTCTGTAGCATTCCAGTTTATTTTGTGTTTGTGTGTGTCCCAGTGTGTGAGATATTGCTGTTTGATCTGTGCTGTGATGTGGTTGAGTCTGGGTTGTGGTGCTCTAGCACTGCTGTCCTGAGGCTGGTTAGTGTCGGTGTCACTCACTGCGAGTGTGATCTCAGCAGAGTCTCTGTACTCTTGGGACACTTGACTCACCTGTCTCTCTCTTTCTCTCCCTGTGCTGTCCCTCTCCTGCCCCCTCTCTCCCTCCTCGGACTCCAGCTGGAGGAGGTCCAATCACCACCTCCTGTGAGACAGAAGAAAAATAAGGTGGGTAATGCTCTGATCCTCTCTTTACTCCTGTCCAGTGTCCAGTCAGTGTCCAGTCAGTGTGTCTGTATGAACCCCCCTCTCTCTCAGTGCAGTGTTCATGTACTGGAGTGTCCAGTCCGACTCTTAACGTGACACTCCTGTCTCTGCTTCAGAAGCGCTGGTGCGTCTTTTTAAACTCCCTGAGCTGCGTGTCAGTGGAGAGAGATGATCAGGACGAGCCGATGGAGGCGGCGGAGACCGTGGGTCAGGAGAGGAAGAGCGAGGGAGAGGAGGAGCAGGCTGCCGGGAAGGACAAGAAGAGGAAGAGGAGGTGCAGGTGAGCAGACAGGGGGGCGCCGCCCGGTCGTGTCTGTGATTCAAGGAGGAGTCTCCTCTTGCTGTTTGATGTCATGGTGATGTCTGTGTCTGTGTCCCTCACACCTGCAATAACAATATTCTTTCCAGGTTCCTTTCCTGGTTCTGTGCCAGCTAAGATCTGGACTGGACTGGACTGGACTGGACTGGAGCTGAGGGACGCCAGACTGGACTGCACTGAAGCTGAGGGGCCCCAGACTGGACTGGACAGGAGCTGAGGGACACCAGACTGGACTGGACTGGAGCCTAGGGACACCAGACTGGACTGGACCGGAGCTGAGGGGCCCCAGAGTGGACTGGACCGGAGCTGAGAGACACCAGACTGGACTGGACTGGAGCTGAGGGACCCCAGACTGTGCTGGACCGAAGCTGAGGGACCCCAGTCTGTGCTGGGCCAAAGCTGAGGGACACCAGACTGTGCTGGACCGAAGCTGAGGGACCCCAGTCTGTGCTAGACCAAAGCTGAGGGACCCCAGTCTGGACTGCACTGGAGCTGAGGGACACCAGGTTGGACTGGAGCTGAGGGGCCCCAGACTGGACTGGATTGAAGCTGAGGGGCCCCATTCTGGACTGGACTGAAGCTGAGGGGCCCCAGACTGGACTAAAGCTGAGGGGCCCCAAACTGGACTGGACTGAAGCTGAGGTACCCCAGACCCCAGTCTGGACTGAATCTTGTAATTTTTGTTCTTTTGTTAAGCATCAATAAAAAAATTTAAAAATAAATCTGTTTAGCTTTTGGTTTTTTCCCTCCCCCCCCCCCCCAAAGTTGCTGCTGGGAGAGGTGTGAGTGGGGCCAGCAGGGGGCGCTCTCAACCTGCGGTCTGTGTGGGTCCTGATGCCCCAGTGTAGTGACAGGGGACACTGGACTGTAAACAGGCGCCATCCTTCGGATGAGACGTCAAACCAAGGTCCTGACTCTCTGTGCTCATTAACAATCCCGGGGTGTTTCTGGAGAAGAGTAGGGGTGTTACCCCAGTATCCTGGCCTGATTCCCCCCCTGGTCTTGACCCATCATGGCCTCCTAATCACCCCCCTCTCTGAACTGGCTCCATCCCTCTGCTCTCCTCCCCACTGGATCCCCCTGACCTGGGAAGAGCTCTGAGTGGAGAGTCCAGACTTATTAATTATTATTATTATTCGTGCTGCACTGGGCTTCAGTCCTGGCAGTGAGAGGGGGACTCTGTGATCAGTACAGATACTTATGACTGTATAATAATGCACGATAGAAATGGAAAACAGGGTAGCGCTGTAGTCTCTTCGAAACGTTTTGAACTGCCAGAAGAAGTTTTCACAACCCGGACTCGTGAAGGTACAGGTCTTCTCCCATCGTCCGGAGCAAGGTGTATGGTGTCCTGGTGATTTCTCCCGTTTTGAACGGAGTTTAATGTTAAGTTTGTAATTTATTAGAGAGAGGCACTGAACATCCTGTGATGGACTGGTGTCCTGTCCGGGGTGTGTGAGTGTGTGTGTGTCCTGTGATGGACTGCTGTCCTGTCCAGGAGGTGTGAGTGTGTGTGTGTCCTGTGATGGACTGGTGGATCACAATATTAATTCTCCTCCTTGATTCCCTCCTTCATCGCCAGAGTGAAAGCGGGACATGGCAGTAAAAGCTCAGCCCTGCGGGTGGTGGTCCTCTCGGCCACACGGGGGCGCTGTGGCTCCACGGGGGGGTTATGTTCAAGTCCCGCTGGGAATCGCACCGACGCGGCGGAGTTCGTGAACGTCCCAGACACCAAGAAAACGAGAGAGAGAAAAAAGGTCGTTTTCGGGGTTCAAGAAGCAACCCCGAGATTCAGGGAGTTTTCCCGCTGAGCTTACTCTGCCGAAAACACGCAGGTTTTATTTTTTTCCCGTGCCCCCCCTCACACAGGCCGTTTCTGTAGCGTGAAGTTGTGTTTTTTTGCACGGCAGTGGGTGAGGGGCGAAATTGTATTTATTTTTTTCCCACGGTCTGAAACAGAAACGGCCGGGTGGTGTTGTAGAGAGGTCGACGTGCCTGGTTTTCCTCGTCTCCGAAGCCCGTTTTTTTTGGGGGGGGTCGTGAGGTCCCACGCAGCGCTCGGAAAAGAAAATGCCGTCTCTTTTCCCCGCAGGACGGGGGGGAACCCGTGTTTTTTGGACGTGGCGTGGCCCGAAATTTCCGCCCTTGGCCGCTAGAGGGGTGTGGAGGTTGGTCTTTCTTTGACTTGGGGGTAGGGGGGGTACTAATTTCACTGAACCCCACCCCACGGAAACCCGTGTTGGACGTGGGGGTGCTGAATGCGCCCTCGACGTGATTTTGTCTTTAAATTCAAGTGCAGCTTTTGTAACCTTTGGGCCGGAAACAGCTGGACCCGTTTCCCCTGCCTGTCCGAGGTGGCAACTACCGGGGTCGTACAGGGACACCCGGCTGGCCGCCGAGAGTTGGAAAAATAAAATGTCCACCTAAAAAAAAAACAACCGCGAAAAATGTCGGCCATTTTTTTTTCGCGGCTGAGCCGTGAGCGCGTCGGGGGCGACGTCACGGGGGCGTCACAATGAGCCGCCTGACGTCACAGAGCGGCGGATTCTAGCGGGGGGCGGCGCCGGAGCCCCGGGAGCTCAGAGGAGTGAAGAGAGAGGAGGAGGAAAGGACTATATAGCGCTTTCTAAACACGTGTTTCTTCCAAAAAAGATTCGTGGGTTACTTCGACTTCAATCAAATAATAGTTTCAGCTTCAGATTCACTCTGAAGTATCCCCGTGAAATCGGTAAGTCAGTTAAAAATGCCGCTGTCGAGAAATAACAAAATAAGTTGAGAAATAAGTTGTTTTTTTTTCCCGTTACTCCACTCTTATGGGTGTGATCGTGCTGTAAAAAGATATTGAGAGGAGGTGCACCTCTACACAGAGAGTGGTGGGGGTGGGGAACAAGCTGCCCAGCCCTGTGGTTGAAGCCGATACCCTGGCTTCTCTCCAGACACAGCTGGGTGAGCTCCTCCAGTCAGGACAGGAGGCTCTACTATACACAGAGGGGGGCGGGGGTGGGGAACAAGCCGCCCAGCTGTGTGGCTCCGCCCCCTCCCCTCCCCTCTGTGACTCTGCTTGTCTCGGCAGGGCGATGGACCGACAGAGATGCTGCACGGCCGTGCGCGGTCGCAGCAGGACCCGGGCCCGGCGAGGCGTCGTAAGTCCACCCCTCCCGCCCGCCGTCCAGCGTCCAGCGTCCAGCCCTCCTCCGACTGGCCTCTCCGCCCCCAGCAGCGCTCGCTGTATTATAATAATAATAATAAACTTCACTGATAGAGCACCTTTCACACACATAGCAGCGCAAAGCGCTTGACAGACCAGGTCTCAAGGTAACACCTCCAGACGAGGAGAGACACTTCCAGTGGTGATCTTGACTGAGGACACACCTCGGCTCAAGAGACAGGGTCGCGGGTCCGAGGAAAACCAAGCTGCAGGTCCATTATGGCCTTCTGAGAGCACAGATTGCCTCTGGACGTCCTACACTCTTCCTGGACACACTGTAGAGACTCACCTGTCCGGACTCTCACTGGACACACTGTAGAGACTCACCTGTCCAGACTCTTACTGGACACACTGTACACACTCACCTGTCCAGACTCTCACTGGACACACTGTAGAGACTCACCTGTCCAGACTCTTACTGGACACACTGTACACACTCACCTGTCCAGACTCTTCCTGGACACACTGTAGAGACTCACCTGTCCAGACTCTCTCTGGACACACTGTACACACTCACCTGTCCACACTCTCACTGGACACACTGTAGAGACTCACCTGTCCGGACTCTCACTGGACACACTGTAGAGACTCACCTGTCCAGACTCTCACTGGACACACTGTACACACTCACCTGTCCAGACTCTTACTGGACACACTGGTCAGACTCACCTGTCCAGACTCTCACTGGACACATTGTAGAGACTCACCTGTCCAGACTCTTACTGGACACACTGGTAAGACTCACCTGTCCACACTCTCACTGGACACACTGTAGAGACTCACCTGTCCACACTCTCACTGGACACACTGTACAGACTGCCCAAGGCCCCTAGTCTCGACACGACTGGGCTGGGCTATTTGGTCAGAGCTGTCTCGGAGATGGGCTGTTTGGCGTCTTCACAGGTCACACCGGTCAGGCCGAACCCGGACTGGCAGCGGGAGAGGTCCCGGCCCAAGTCCCGGTGTTTTTCCGTAAGTCTGACCCGGTCGCCTTCCGCGAGACTGGACCGGCCGCCCTGTGGTGGGCCCGGTGCCCCACATCTACCCTACAGCTCCCCCCACTGACCCCTAAACTCCCGATACCCTACACCTCCCCCCACTGACCCCTTAACTCCCGATACCCTACAGCTCCCCACACTGACCCCTAAACTCCCGATACCCTACAGCTCCCCCCACTGACCCCTAAACTCCCGATACCCTACAGCTCCCCACACTGACCCCTAAACTCCCGATACCCTACAGCTCCCCCCACTGACCCCTAAACTCCCGATACCCTACAGCTCCCCACACTGACCCCTAAACCCCCGATACCCTACAGCTCCCCACTCTGACCCCTAAACTCCCGATACCCTACAGCTCCCCACTCTGACCCCTAAACTCCCGATACCCTACAGCTCCCCACTCTGACCCCTAAACTCCCGATACCCTACAGCTCCCCACTCTGACCCCTAAACTCCCGATACCCTACAGCTCCCCACTCTGGCCCCTAAACTCCCGATACCCTACAGCTCCCCACTCTGACCCCCACAGTCGTGATGGCCGAGAGGTCTCTGCTTGCTGTAGTGATTGAGTGAGCTCTGTGGACCTAACCTCTGTCTTGTGTCCTCGTTTCCAGCATCTCCTTGTGGTCCGTCATTTCACCAGAGCTGAAGGTGAGATCTGGGGAGGAGACAGAGCACCCCCTAACACCCCTGAGCTAGGTTACAGGGTAAGACAGCTTCTTACTGTTGGACACACCTGTCCACACTCTTTCTGGACACACTGGACACACTCGCCTGTCCGGACTCTTACTGGACACACTGGACACACTCGCCTGTCCGGACTCTTACTGGACACACTGTACACACCCACCTGTCCAGACTCTTACTGGACACACTGTACACAACCACCTGTCCAGACTCTCACTGGACACACTGTCCACACTCACCTGTCTGGGCTCTTATTGGACACACTGTACACACCCACCTGTCCAGACTCTCACTGGACACACTGTCCACACTCACCTGTCTGGGCTCTTATTGGACACACTGTCCACACTCACCTGTCCAGACTCTCACTGGACACACTGTACACACTCACCTGTCCACACTCTCACTGGACACACTGGACACACTCACCTGTCCAGACTCTTACTGGACACACTGTACACACTCACCTGTCCAGACTCTTACTGGACACACTGTACACACTCACCTGTCCAGGCGTAGTCTCTGCTCCTCATCCCCCCTGCGTTGTGTCTCCCTCTCTCCCCGCTGGACAGAATCCCGTGGTGTCTTCGTGTTTCCCCGAGCTCGTCCAGAAGCTGGAGAGGGCGGCCGAGCTGCAGCTGGAGCTCCCGGGGTCGCCCGGCTCGTCCCGCTCGGGCTCGCCCAGCTCGTTCGGCTCGGTGCCCCCCCCCCCTCGCCCAAGAGCCCCCTCCGCTCCCCGCCCCCGGCCCCCCCCTCCGGCCCCCTCAGGCCCCTGCCCGCCCCGCCCCGACGCCCCCCCTTCATCCCCACCATGCCCCGCGAGCCCCCCCTGCTGCCCGGGGCGGTGCCCCTACCCCTGCCCCCGCCCGTCCTGCCCCCCATCGCCCGCCCGGCCCCGCCAGGCCTGCCTGGGGCTCCCCAGTGCGGAGGGCAAGCAGAGAGGCTGAGATGTCTGACGAGGCAAGTGGGGCAGAGTCTGTCCGTCTGTCTGTCCATCTGTCCTTCTGTCCGTCTATCCTTCAGTCCATCTGTCCCTCTGTCCATCTGTCCCTCTGTCTTTCTGTTCTTTTCTCTGTCCATCTGTCCATCTGTCTTTCTGTCCTTTTCTCTGTCTTTCTGTCCATCAGTCCATCTGTCCTTTTCTCTGTCTTTTTGTCCGTCTGTACTTCTCTCTTTCTGTCTTTCTGTCCTTCTGTCTGAGTCTCTCCATGTCTCCCTGCTCTCTGTCTGTCCTGCGTTGTCCCAGCTGGGTCTCTCTCCCTGTGTCTCTCCGTGTGTCTCCCTGCTCTCTGTCTGTCCTGCGTTGTCCCAGCTGGGCCTGTCTCCCTGTGTCTCTCCGTGTGTCTCCCTGCTCTCTGTCTGTCCTGCGTTGTCCCAGCTGGGCCTGTCTCCCTGTGTCTCTCCGTGTGTCTCCCTGCTCTCTGTCTGTCCTGCGTTGTCCCAGCTGGGTCTCTCTCCCTGTGTCTCTCCGTGTGTCTCCCTGCTCTCTGTCTGTCCTGCGTTGTCCCAGCTGGGTCTCTCTCCCTGTGTCTCTCCGTGTGTCTCCCTGTCTGTCTCTCTGTCTGTCCTGCGTTGTCCCAGCTGGGCCTGTCTCCTCTGCTCTCTGCCTTCAGCTCTGTTCGCCGATGTCCCGCCAGCCCGTCACTCTCTCAGCCTGTCTCTTGACTTGCAGGAGGAAGAGGAGGTGGAGACAGCTCTTCCGGCAGGAGAGAGGAAGGAGGTCAGTGCTGGTCCCACCCTGCCCCCTGTCCTGTCTGTGGTGGAGTTTTGCCATCTTGTCTGTCCCTGGGTCTCAGCGTCTCTCTCTCTTTCAGCCCTGTCTGTCAGTGTCTCTCTCGGCCTGCTGTCTGCCTGTCCCTGCCTCTCTGTCTCTCTCTCTTTCAGCCCTGTCTGTCAGTGTCTCTCTCCTCCTCCTCTCTGTCCTCAGTGTGTCTCTCTCCTCCTCTCTGTCCTGTGGTGTCCAGGCGGTGTGTCTCTCTCCTCCTCCTCCTGTCTGTCATGTGGTGTCCAGTGGGTCAGTATTAGTGGGCTACACCAAGGCTCACTCACTGCGAGTGTGATCTCAGCAGAGTCTCTGTGCTCTTGGGACACTTGACTCACCTGTCTCTCTCTTTCTCTCCCTGTGCTGTCCCTCTCCTGCCCCCTCTCTCCCTCCACGGACTCCAGCTGGAGGAGGTCCAATCACCACCTCCTGTGAGACAGAAGAAAAAGAAGGTGGGTAATGCTCTGATCCTCTCTTTACTCCTCTCCAGTGTCAAGTCAGTGTCCAGTCAGTGTGTCTGTATGAACCCCTCTCTCTCTCAGTGCAGTGTTCATGTACTGGAGTGTCCAGTCAGTGTGTCTGTATGAACCCCTCTCTCTCTCAGTGCAGTGTTCATGTCCTGGAGTGTCCAGTCATGTGTCTGTATGAACCCCTCTCTCTCTCTCAGTGCAGTGTTCATGTCCTGGAGTGTCCAGTCAGTGTGTCTGTATGAACCCCTCTCTCTCTCAGTGCAGTGTTCATGTCCTGGAGTGTCCAGTCAGTGTGTCTGTATGAACCCCTCTCTCTCTCAGTGCAGTGTTCATGTCCTGGAGTGTCTAGTCAGTGTGTCTGTATCAACCCCTCTCTCTCTCAGTGCAGTGTTCATGTACTGGAGTGTCCAGTCAGTGTGTCTGTATGAACCCCTCTCTCTCTCAGTGCAGTGTTCATGTACTGGAGTGTCCAGTCAGTGTGTCTGTGTGAACCCCTCTCTCTCTCAGTGCAGTGTTCATGTACTGGAGTGTCCAGTCCGACTCTTAACGTGACTCTCCTGTCTCTGCTTCAGAAGCGCCGATGCGTCTTTTTAAAGTCCCTGAGCTGCGTGTCAGTGGAGACAGAAGATCAGGACGAGCCGATGGAGGCGGCGGAGACCGTAGCTCAGGAGAGGAAGAGCGAGGGAGAGGAGAAGCAGGCTGCCGGGAAGGACAAGAAGAGGAAGAGGAGGTGCAGGTGAGCAGACAGGGGGGCGCCGCCCGGTCGTGTCTGTGATTCAAGGAGGAGTCTCCTCTTGCTGTTTGATGTCATGGTGACGTCTGTGTCTGTGTCCCTCACACCTGCAATAACAATATCTTTCCAGGTTCCTTTCCTGGTTCTGTGCCTGCTAAGATCTGGACTGGACTGGACTGGACTGAATTGGACTGGACCGGAGCTGAGAGACACCAGACTGGACCGAAGCTGAGGGACCCCAGACTGTGCTGGACCGAAGCTGAGGGACCCCAGACTGGACAGGACAGGAGCTGAGGGACACCAGACTGTGCTGGACCGACGCTGAGGGACCCCAGACTGTGCTGGACCGAAGCTGAGGGACCCCAGTCTATGCTGGACCGAAGCTGAGGGACCCCAGTCTATGCTGGACCGAAGCTGAGGGACCCCAGTCTGTGCTGGGCCGAAGCTGAGGGACCCCAGACTGGACAGCACTGGAGCTGAGGGACACCAGACTGGACTGGACTGGAGCTGAGGGGCCCCAGACTGGACTAGTCTGGAGCTGAGAGGCCCCAGACTGGACTGGACCAAAGCTGAGGGACCTCAGGCTGTGCTGTACCGAAGCTGAGGGACACCAGACTGTGCCGGACCGAAGCTGAGGGACCCCAGTCTGTGCTGGACCGAAGCTGAGGGACCTCAGACTGGACCGAAGCTGAGGGACCCCAGTCTGTGCTGGACCGAAGCTGAGGGACCCCAGACTGTGCTGGACCGATGCTGAAGGACCCCAGTCTGGACTGAAGCTGAGGGACCCCAGACTGCACTGGACTGAAGCTGAGGGGCCCCAGACTGTACTGAAGCTGGGGGGCCCCAGACTGGTCTGAACTGAAGCTGAGGGGCCCCAGACTGGACTGATGACCTTTTGTTAAGCATCAATAAATTTTTTTAAAAAAAAATCTGTTTAGCTTTTGGTTTTTTCCCTCCCCCCCCCCAAGGTTGCTGCTGGGAGAGGTGTGAGTGGGGCCAGCAGGGGGCGCTCTCACCCTGCAGTCTGTGTGGGTCCTGATACCCCAGTATAGTGACGGGGGACACTGGACTGTAAACAGGCGCCGTCCTTCGGATGAGACGTAAAACCGAGGTCCTGACTCTCTGTGCTCGTTAACAATCCCGGGGTGTTTCTGGAGAAGAGTAGGGGTGTTACCCCAGTGTCCTGGCCTGATTCCCCCCCTGGTCTTGACCCATCATGGCCTCCTTATCACCCCCCTCTCTGAACTGGCTCCATCCCTCTGCTCTCCTCCCCACTGAGAGCTGCTGTGTGCTGAGCGGACTGGAGCATCATCCAGGTAGGGGCTGCACACTGGGGGGGCTGGAGGGGATCCCCCTGACCTGGGAGGAGCTCTGAGTGGAGAGTCCAGACTTATTAATTATTATTATTATTCGTGCTGCACTGGGCTTCAGTCCTGGCAGTGAGTGGGGGACTCTGTGATCAGTACAGATACTTATGACTGTCTAATAATACACGATACAAATGGAAAACAGGGTAGCGCTGTAGTCCCTTCGAAACGTTTTGAACTGCCAGAAGAAGTTTTCACAACCCGGACTCGTGAAGGTACAGGTCTTCTCCCTTTGTCCGGAGTAAGGTGAGAGGTCACCCCCTCGGGGCGCAGTATCCCCGATGCACCCCCCTACCACCACCCAAAACGACACACACTTCTGTGACGATTGGGAGACCCAGGTTCGACCAGCCCCTGCGGTGGAGGAAACGACCCGCTGGAGAGAATACGCAGACTCCACACAGAAGGGTCACCTCGGCATTTATTCCAACAGCAAAACAACACCAGAGAGAAACGGTCTCCGAAAGATAAGCGCACACCGGGAAAAACACGATGGGGTCATTACAAATGGGAATAGGAGTTCTTTTTTTTAATGTCGCGTTTCTACTTTATTAGAGAGAGGCACTGAACTTTGGGGAACGTGACATCCACCCAGTATTACTAGTAGGTTGATAAATATAAATGTTCTTTTTCCCCCCGTATGATACCTCGCGAAATATAACGATGGCCAACTCCTTAAGTCGAAATTTAAACCCTTATCAGCTACAAGACAATCCGTCAGCATCGCCGCGGCCCGAAGCGCGACCTTCGGTATGACGTTAACGGAAGGGGGTAGGGTAAGTACGTCACAGCCGGGGGAAGCCCCTATCACGTGAGAGGGGTGCGGCGGGCGACGAGAAGTTGATTTGCGTGGGGTGTGGAAACACTACACGACCGGGCAAGCGAGCCGTTTTTTTTTTGTTTTGTTTTTTCCAGAACATCAGAACAACCGCAGAGATGACCATCGATCCACCTCCGGACGTTTCCTTTTTTGTCCTCTTTGGCCTCCAAAATAAAATAAAAAACTGGGATCCATCATGGCGTTGCCAAATTAAAACGTCAACCACTTTTCGGGCTTTCGTGCTGTCCATGATGAAACCGTCATGGTTGTGTAAGCATACGTTACGTCACAGTTTTTTTATATAGCGCCTTTCACAACAAGAATGCCCCAAGGCCCCGAACAAAGGAGTTGTTCCACACCCCCGCCACCCTCTGTGTACAGAAGAGCCTCCTGTCCTGACTCCAGTAGGAAATGTCACCTGGAGGCAACACACCGGCTTCTTTTAACAGATGACCTCGGGAATCGGGAACAACGGAGCTGTGTGCGGCCGTCTGTACGGAGGGGTTCAGCGCGGGGGGGCTCCGGGCTCGGGTCTGGACCCGGGGGGGGGGGGGACTGCCTGTGTGGAGTCTGCATGTTCTCCCTGTGTTCTCCGGGTCCAAAGACAGGCTTTTGGGCTAATTGGCTTCTGGGAAAACTGGCCCTGGTGTGTGTGTGTCCTGTGATGGAGTGCTGTCCTGTCCAGGGTGTGTGAGTGAGTGTGTGTTTGTCATGTGATAGACTGGTTCCTGTCCAGGGTGTGTGAGTGTGTGTATGTCCTGTGATGGACTGGTGTCCTGTCCAGGGTGTGTGAGTGAGTGTGTGTGTGTCCTGTGATGGACTGGTGTCCTGTCCAGGGTGTGTGAGTGAGTGTGTCTGTGTCCTGTGATGGACTGGTGTCCTGTCCAGGGTGTGTGAGTGTGTGTGTCTGTGTGTCCTGTGATGGACAGATGATTCCAAGCCTGGACACCCATGAGACACTGGCTTCCTCAGAAGACTCTCACGGAGGGCACACTGTCCCTAACCCGGGTCCAGAAGAAACTAAAGTGATCTATAATTCCTGCGCCTCGAAAGGGGTTTATGACGTCTATGTCCGGCGCCCGCGCCCGCGGACCGGCGGTTCTGCGTCGCGCTCCGCAGCTCGAGCTTCGGTGCGAGGCAGGGCGGGAGGGAGTCGATGTGGCCTCGGCGCCATCTTTGCTGGTGAGTCAATTGTGACCGTTGCGGTACAATAAACCATCAATAAACCTTTTCCCACCCCGTCCAGTATTTCTGTCGCGGCCCACGTCCCTTACAATCGACAAACTATAAAAAAAACAGTAGCCCTTCGCAACATTACACGCCATTTTTTTTTATTTTAAACGTCCGCTAGATACGCAGGTGGCTCGATACCTGTCTTATCCTCGCCGGCGTCTTTATACCGGCAAGTGAATTTTATTTGGGGTCCCTCAGAATTGTGACAGAAATGTCAGTGAACCACAATAAAAAACGAAACTTTTTTTTTAAAGGCGGTGAATTGATTTTCTGAGTAACCGTGTAGCGACTAACGTAAGGAATAAAAAGTTGTCTTTCCCTACGAAGACGTTTTGGTACAGGACTTTCTTTAAATATCAGTTGTGCATAGCGTTTTACAAAAAGTTGATGATGATCTTGGAGATAATTGCAAAGGAAAATTGAGATAACTACCAAAACATTACGTGTGAAACGACAGGACAGAACTTTGAACCCACAAAGAAACAAAGGTATGAAATATTGCCTCGTCATGGGGGGTTGATAATTGTAGTAAGTGTTCCTAATTTTCGTAAAGAAATGTATATTATGGGAGTCACACGTGAGATTTAGTGTATATACGTTTCATATTGTGCATATATACGGGGTTAAAAAGTGGAATGAGTATGATTATAAACTCGTGTGTCCTATAATCAGATAATTTTTGAACAAGCTTTGATTAGACAGGTGAAAAACAACATCAGATCCTTTTTTTTAATATATTCTCACGTCTGAATCTCAGCTTCTCCCCTCTGGCCAACAATTCAGGGCTCCCAGGTGTAGATCCCAAATTGAAACAAATATTAATTTGTTACCCAGTTAAACAGTTAATAGAAGTGAGTGACCAGGGTAAATAAAGGTGGGTCAGTGTAAACTGTTTATTCTGGACCAGACTTCGTCATGTGTGATATGTCATGACTTCTTATATTAAGTTTTATCTTTATATTTAGTTCTACATGTGTAATAGATGCGATGTGTGTCCATAAAAAGGTTTCTCCAGGGGAAAATCAAGTTTGTTTTAAAACCGTGTTTCCTTTTTAGGGTACGTTTGCATGCCAAGTATGGGGTTTTTGCCTTTTTATCATATTTTGGATGTGAATCCGTGGTATTTTTGCTGAGACAAGTTGCCTTTCTTATACGCGGAGGGATCCGCTCGTGAGATGTCCGCTTGGTCCATTTCTGAGCTCAGTATAAGGTGTAGAAAGCATGACTGTCATCATAACCCGCCTCTCACCCAGGTGTGGAATAATGTTGTGACTATTGCTTCAGCAATAACATGCTGATTGCATGTTTCTAGATGGGTATAACAGAGATCTCAACTACTGAGGGGCCTTATTAATAAAGTCTCCACAGCCGAAGCGCTGTGTCTCTTTTCAGCTGGCGATAAACCTTTCCTCGATGCAGTCCAGATGTCCATTCGGCACTCCCTAGACAAATAGGCACCAATGGATGACCATTGATCATGATAGCCAGGCTTAGCTAAGTGCATCCCCATCTGGGAGCTGTCCATTATCAAAAGAAAACATCTTAAATCAACCTGCATGAATACTTTCTCTGTGGCTGCACCACAAAGATGGAGGGTGAGATGGGGCCTCATTTAGGACAGAATACCACCGCCTAATTCTGTCTTATTAACAAGCATTGCCGCTACAACGGCATCTCTCCTGTCAAACTTCCTCCTGACGTGTTTGACAGGATCTGGGCCGTGGTGAACAGTGGGAAAGACGCCCTGTGGAGAGTGAGGAACATGGGGCTGTTCAAAGGCATCGAGGTCCCAGCAGGTAGCCTGGCCCTGTCCATCACCCGAGAGAACTATTACCTCAGAGATCTGTGGAGAGAAGGGAGGGAGGAAGCAGAAAATCTGTGGGAAATTGAGAGCATAGGTCAATATCTCAAGAAACTGTGAAAAACATTATCATGTTTAAGTAAAGAATGTGATTTACACCAGAAAAAAATAAATTGTTGCTATATAACTGGTACTGTGTCAAAATGTAATGAGATGTGATCATATATACTGTTTTAAGTATGTATATTAATGTAAAGCTTTCTAATTTGTGATGTCCTGTATTTTTTTGTGAAAAGAAAATAAAGTTCTTAAAAAATCGATTCACCCAGGGTGAGGCTCGGCCATTGCACTCCGGCTGTGCTGACCCCTGCGAATTCCCCAAATGTGAGAATCTCGACTGCATGATTTCTGGTAGTGGGGGACTGCGTTCGCGCTCTCTCCTGATGTGCTTGGTCCAATATCAGATACGGGAGAGTCAGGACACCACGAGCTGCGATAGGATCCCAGTTCGAAAGGAGTCGATGCCACTGCTGGTTCCCGGTTTCTTTTAGTTAGAGGTCCGGAGAAGCATTTCAAGCTGGTTACACTACTCCTTCCGGACATTCATTCCCTTTTCAAAGTCAGTCGTTTTGCTGTTGTCTGCATTATTTAGGCTGATTATCGAGGTTAGCCTTTATTTGGTCATGGGGGCCTCGGTACTGTATGCTAATTCTCAAGACAGTTTTACCCGTTTTCTTATTGCTAGGTTCTGTACCAGTGCAGACATGTCAAACAGTGAATGGCTGTACCTCTATTGTATCCGTGCTCAATGAATGAAATCAGTAATAAATGAATATATGTATAGTTATACGAAAAACAAGTGGTTTATCGACTCATCTTCATTTGCAGATTTAGAGGCAGCTTCGATATTCGGGGGAGGCGTAAAACATGGTGCTGATCTTTGGAAAGCAGGAGGCAAAACTGACACGTTCTCATACAAGGAGCTGAAACCAGGCCACCTGGGTGAAGATCAGGTATCGTAACCGCTAGACCATATGGGAGCATACAGCCATGTTGTGCGTGCGTCATGTAAGCAAACTGTAATTGCTGCCTTCATGACCTGCTTGATGGAGAAAACACACAAGAGAGTTGGCACTCAGAGTGTCGAAGGGTTGATGTATACTAGGGCTCAGTTGAAATGCAGCGTCAGGACTTTTCCGACTAGTGTCACACAAAGAGAGTACATCCTTTCCTACTGGCTGTGTATGTCTCGGTAACTCGCTGTGATCGTATAGTGCTCAGAATTTGTGTTGTGGCCGCAACAACCCCGGTTCGAATCCGCATACTGGCAGAATAGGAGGAGTACTGCCTGACTGGATCATTGATGAACGACAGAGGCCACTCCGACCTCTTCTCGGTTTTCTTCAATGACTTACTAAGGATCTTCTTCACATTCGCCCATGCAGGAGAAGCCAGTTACACCAAAGCAAACGCAGGAAAGTGCATTTCAAGCAGAGACCAGGAGGGACTTGTTTACACCGAGAGTGGTCGGAGAATGGAACAATGCACCCAGCCCTGTTGCTGGAGCCGATTCTTGATGAGATCTTGGGCTCACTAAGAGGCCCCCGCTGGATGCTAATCTTTCTGTTGTTCTTGCAGGTCCTGCGCTGCTTTTGAGCCGACAGAGCTCGTCCTGGTCTGTCGGCACAGCCCAATTGCAAATGATCGGCTCCACGTACAGAAGGAACGTGCGTTTGGTACAAGAGTGCACGAAGGCACCGGAAATACATTGGGAACAAATGACCGGTCGTTCAAGACCTCTGTGAAGTACAGGAGCGTGCAAAACGAGGCTGCTTCCACCCGGTCTCGAACCGGGGACTTTTCGCGTGTTAGGCGAACGTGATAGCCGCTACACTACGGAAACCTGCAGGGACCGCTGCTGGTGTCTTGCTTGCGTTTCGGGCTGAGAAAGGGACGCGTCACTTTAGGCAAGGTGCGCTGGAGAGAGGAACAAAGGGCGCGATGAAACAAAATACCAAAACCCGGGATCAAACCAGGGACCTTTAGATCTTCAGTCTAACGCTCTTCCAACTGAGCTATTTTGGCGGTGCGGAGAGCCCACAGCCACCTGCTCCAGCCTTCCTGTGTTGCGGCATGAGCGCACCAAGAGTAGCGGGAGAGTGTTGCAGGAATGTCACTCTGAAGGAAAGCCACCCAGGTGCACCCTCTGAGCTCTGTTCAGCGCATCTTCCTCGCATGGACTCCTGCCTGCGACAGGCAGGAAACAATTAGCAAGAACAGAACGACACCCTGTGGGTGTCTCATGACCACACCTTAGGTTGTGACACGTGCAGGTGTGAGGGGTTGCCGGGCTACTTTGGAGCAGAGCTTGGGCGGAGGGGGGGCGGGAAAGCAGACAAAGAGGTGACACCTCAAGGTCTGCACGATCACAGCTCTCCGCCGCCCCAGGCTTCCGCTCGATAAGCTACTGGACACACCCGCCCCTCCTCACACAGACCGTGGAAAAGCCCCCGAGTCGGAGGGCTGTCTCTTCCTCCCAGGAGCTCTTGGACACGACGCACAGACAGGGCGCGGGGAGCCGCCGCCTGCAAACACGGCTCCAGGCAGGACTCCACTCCGCAGGAGCCGCAGAGCAGAGGAGATGGGTGCAGCTTAGCTCCTGTGCAGAGACCTGAGCTGTTGTTGCTGTGGATGCTGTCTTTTCTGTTCTCCGGGTAGGACATCAGGAAGCACATTGAAGCGCTGCGACATGCACTGTACAGATCCCGCCACTACTGGGCCCGATTTCCCCGGAACGAAACCGGGCGGAAACAGGCCCGTTTCGTTTGTTGTCACGCACACTGTTTGGGGATTCGCCTAGCGCTGTGATCGAACAGACCCACTCACCTCTTAGTGTGGCGGGATCTGCACAGTGGATGTCGCAGCATATCCTGCTTTCACTTCAATGCATGTCCTGATGTACCCTGGTCTCCCGCGTGACAGGTGGGGATACTTGCCACTATACTAACGAGGAAGACATCGCTCTCTGCTTAGTGTGTAAAACACTTACATGCAGCATTGTGGGTGCTGTGGTTTAAATGCTATTGGTTTGTGAACAGAATACCCCTATCCCAGTACATTGTGCCACATTAAATAAACACACGAGAAAAAGAGATTCAGAACGCAAAGCTGTGTCAGTGTTCTGTGTAAAAAATCGGTTTGAACATCATGGGAGCTGTTTTTAATAAGCTGCTGAGTAAAGAATATTTTAATCTTCCTGCTGTCAGTAGTATTGTGCATATAGTTGACTCTTACCTGAATGAAAACAGGACGCAAAGGAAGGGTTTCAGAATTCAGACAAAGCTTTATTCCCGTGCTTACAGTCTGGGTAATTAGAGACTGCGCTGTTATGCTTCCTATGGTCATATACGGGTTTTTCGCATGAAACCGTATTGAACAGTATTTCTCGCGTTGTGAACTTGTGTATCCATCAGTCCCCCGGGTTCCAGTTAGTGCGTAATTACGCATCGATGAAAAACCGGAGGTTTAAAAAAAGATAATTAGCTCACTGATACTTTGATGTAGAGGCTGTGGAAATATCCACGTCGTGGTCTTTAAAATGCATTTGGTTTGAAGGCGTTCTGTGCTTCCGTTGCGAAGATATGGACAAAAGAATATTCGTGCTTGGTCCAAAAAATGTAATATAAACGAAAAAGTAAAGGCTGAGAAAGCATTCACAATGTATTTTATGCACAAAGCAAGTATTCTCGCGATTCTAAGAGGTTTCGTGTAAACGCTACAGGCGTGGCAAAATCGTTTTCGAACTTCAAGCTAACTTTACCCCGGTAAAAAAGCAGCGTCGTATAAGAGGTGACGGAGCTGTCCTCTCAATAAGAAGGGTGCCAGCGAGCCTTGCTCTCGCTTACGGCCACACCCCCTTGAGCACGCCTGATCTCGTCGGATCTTGGAAGTTAAACAGGGATGGGCCTGGTTAGTACTTGGATGGGAGACCGCCTGGGAATACCAGGTGCTGTAAGCTTTTAAGCGCAGGAGGCGCCCTATCCCCGCTCGCTCGCTCATTCCCTTGTTCACACGTGCAGTGCGGCTTGTCCGTCTGTTTATTTGTCAGCTTTGGCGAGACACGGGTGCTTGTGTATTAGCGTGAGCGTTTTTTATTCTGATCAGGAACAGTTTTACAAGTCCGCAAAGGATCGAGGAAAGGTTTATCGCCAGCTGAAAAGAGACATAGCGCTTCGACTGTGGAGACTTTAATAAGGCCCCTCAGTAGTTGAGATCTCTGTTATACCCATCTAGAAACATGCAATCAGCATGTTATTGCTGAAGCAATAGTCACAACATTATTCCACACCTGGGTGAGAGGCGGGTTATGATGACAGTCATGCTTTCTACACCTTATACTGAGCTGAGAAATGGACCAAGCGGACATCTCACGAGCAGATCCCTCCGCGTATAAGAAAGGCAACTTGTCTCAGCAAAAATACCACGGATTCACATCCCAAATATGATAAAAAGGCAAAAACTTCACACTTGGAATGCAAACGTACCCTAAAAAGGAAACACGGTTTTAAAACCAACTTGATTTTCCCCTGGAGAAACCTTTTTATGGACACACATCGCATCTATTACACATGTAGAACTAAATATAAAGATAAAACTTAATATAAGAAGTCATGACATATCACACATGACGAAGTCTGGTCCAGAATAAACAGTTTACACTGACCCACCTTTATTTACCCTGGTCACTCACTTCTATTAACTGTTTAACTAGGTAACAAATTAAAATTTGTTTCAGTTTGGGATCTACACCTGGGAGCCCTGAAATGTTGGCCAGAGGGGAGAAGCTGATATTCACCCCTACTCTTCTCCAGAAACACCCCGGGATTGTTAACGAGCACAGAGAGTCAGGACCTCGGTTTTACGTCTCATCCGAAGGACGGCGCCTGTTTACAGTCCAGTGTCCCCCGTCACTATACTGGGGCATCAGGACCCACACAGACTGCAGGGTGAGAGCGCCCCCTGCTGGCCCCACTCACACCTCTCCCAGCAGCAACCTTAGGGGGGGGGGAGGGAAAAAACCAAAAGCTAAACAGATTTTTTTTTAAAAAAATTTATTGATGCTTAACAAAAGGTCATCAGTCCAGTCTGGGGCCCCTCAGCTTCAGTCCAGACCAGTCTGGGGCCCCTCAGCTTCAGTCCAGTCTGGGGCCCCTCAGCTTCAGTCCAGTGCAGTCTGGGGTCCCTCAGCTTCAGTCCAGACTGGGGTCCCTCAGCATCGGTCCAGCACAGTCTGGGGTCCCTCAGCTTCGGTCCAGCACAGACTGGGGTCCCTCAGCTTCGGTCCAGTCTGAGGTCCCTCAGCTTCGGTCTAGCACAGACTGGGGTCCCTCAGCTTCGGTCCAGTCTGGGGTCCCTCAGCTTCGGTCCAGCACAGACTGGGGTCCCTCAGCTTCGGTCCAGACTGGGGTCCCTAAGCTTCGGTCCAGCACAGTCTGGGGTCCCTCAGCTTCGGTACAGCACAGCCTGAGGTCCCTCAGCTTTGGTCCAGTCCAGTCTGGGGCCTCTCAGCTCCAGTCTAGTCCAGTCTGGGGCCCCTCAGCTCCAGTCCAGTCCAGTCTGGTGTCCCTCAGCTCCAGTGCTGTCCAGTCTGGGGTCCCTCAGCTTCAGACCAGCACAGTCTGGGGTCCCTCAGCTTCGGTCCAGCACAGTCTGGTGTCCCTCAGCTTCGGCCCAGCACAGACTGGGGTCCCTCAGCTTTGGTCCAGCACAATCTGGTGTCCCTCAGCTCCTGTCCAGTCCAGTCTGGGGTCCCTCAGCTTCGGTCCAGCACAGTCTGGGGTCCCTCAGCTTCGGTCCAGTCTGGTGTCTCTCAGCTCCGGTCCAGTCCAGTCTGGTGTCCCTAGGCTGCAGTCCAGTCGTCTGGTGTCCCTCAGCTCCGGTCCAGTCCAATTCAGTCCAGTCCAGTCCAGATCTTAGCAGGCACAGAACCAGGAAAGGAACCTGGAAAGAATATTGTTATTGCAGGTGTGAGGGACACAGACACAGACGTCACCATGACATCAAACAGCAAGAGGAGACTCTTCCTTGAATCACAGACACGACCGGGCGGCGCCCCCGTCTGCTCACCTGCACCTCCTCTTCCTCTTCTTGTCCTTCCCGGCAGCCTGCTCCTCCTCTCCTGAGCTACGGTCTCTGCCGCCTCCATCGGCTCGTCCTGATCTTCTGTCTCCACTGACACGCAGCTCAGGGACTTCAAAAAGACGCATCAGCGCTTCTGAAGCAGAGACAGGAGAGTCACGTTAAGAGTCGGACTGGACACTCCAGGACATGAACACTGCACTGAGAGAGAGAGGGGTTCATACAGACACACTGACTGGACACTGACTGGACACTGGACAGGAGTAAAGAGAGGATCAGAGCATTACCCACCTTCTTTTTCTTCTGTCTCACAGGAGGTGGTGATTGGACCTCCTCCAGCTGGAGTCCGTGGAGGGAGAGAGGGGGCAGGAGAGGGACAGCACATGGAGAGAAAGAGAGAGACAGGTGAGTCAAGTGTCCCAAGAGCACAGAGACTCTGCTGAGATCACACTCGCAGTGAGTGAGCCTGGGTGTAGCCCACTAATACTGACCCACTGGACACCACATGACAGAGAGGAGGAGGAGGAGAGAGACACACTGCCTGGACACCACAGGACAGAGAGGAGGAAGGAGACACACTGAGGACAGAGAGGAGGAGGAGAGAGACACTGACAGACAGGGCTGAAAGAGAGAGAGACAGAGAGGCAGGGACAGGCAGACAGCAGGCCGAGAGAGACACTGACAGACAGGGCTGAAAGAGAGAGAGACACTGAGACCCAGGGACAGACATGACGGCAAAACTCCACCACAGACAGGACAGGGGGCAGGGTGGGACCAGCACTGACCTCCTTCCTCTCTCCTGCCGGAAGAGCTGTCTCCACCTCCTCTTCCTCCTGCAAGTCAAGAGACAGGCTGAGAGAGTGACGGGCT
This sequence comes from Lepisosteus platostomus, assembly GCF_059453375.1. Taxonomy (NCBI): domain Eukaryota; kingdom Metazoa; phylum Chordata; class Actinopteri; order Semionotiformes; family Lepisosteidae; genus Lepisosteus; species Lepisosteus platostomus. The sequence continues at coordinate 65,525,275 of NC_142615.1, read as the reverse complement.
GGCGGGACATCGGCGAACAGAGCTGAAGGCAAAGAGCAGAGGAGACAGGCCCAGCTGGGACAACGCAGGACAGACAGAGAGACAGACAGGGAGACACACGGAGAGACACAGGGAGAGAGACCCAGCTGGGACAACGCAGGACAGACAGAGAGCAGGGAGACACACGGAGAGACACAGGGAGACAGGCCCAGCTGGGACATCGCAGGACAGACAGAGAGCAGGGAGACACAAGGAGAGACACAGGGAGAGAGACCCATTTGGGATAACGCAGGACAGACAGAGAGCAGGGAGACACACGGAGAGAGAGAGGAGGGAGGGAGACACAGCTGGGACAACGCAGGACAGACAGAGAGACAGGCAAGGAGACACACGGAGAGACACAGGGAGAGAGACCCAGCTGGGACAACGCAGGACAGACAGAGAGCAGGGAGACACACGGAGAGACACAGGGAGACAGGCCCAGCTTGGACAACGCAGGACAGACAGAGAGCAGGGAGACATGGAGAGACTCAGACAGAAGGACAGAAAGACAGAAAGAGAGAAGTACAGACGGACAAAAAGACAGAGAAAAGGACAGATGGACTGATGGACAGAAAGGCAGAGAAAAGGACAGAAAGACAGATGGACAGAGAAAAGAACAGAAGGACAGAGGGACAGATGGACAGAGGGACAGATGGACTGAAGGATAGACGGACAGAAGGACAGATGGACAGACAGACGGACAGACTCTGCCCCATTTGCCTCGTCAGACATCTCAGCCTCTCTCCTTGCCCTCCGCACTGGGGAGCCCCAGGCGGGGCCTGGCGGGGCCGGGCGGGCGATGGGGGGCAGGACGGGCGGGGGCAGGGGCAGGGGCACCGCCCCGGGCATCAGGGGGGCTCGAGGGGCATGGCGGGGATGAAGGGGGGGCAGCGGGGCGGGGCGGGCAGGGGCCTGAGGGGGCCGGAGGGGGGGGCCGGGGGCGGGGAGCGGAGGGGGCTCTCGGGCGAGGAGGGGGGGGACACCGAGCGGAACGAGCTGGGCGAGCCCGAGCGGGACGAGCCGGGCGACCCCGGGAGCTCCAGCTGCAGCTCGGCCGCCCTCTCCAGCTTCTGGACGAGCTCGGGGAAACACGAAGACACCACGGGATTCTGTCCAGCGGGGAGAGAGGGAGACACAACGCAGGGGGGATGAGGAGCAGAGACTACGCCTGGACAGGTGAGTGTGTACAGTGTGTCCAGTAAGAGTCTGGACAGGTGAGTGTGTACAGTGTGTCAAGTAAGAGTCTGGACAGGTGAGTGTGTCCAGTGTGTCCAGTGAGAGTGTGGACAGGTGAGTGTGTACAGTGTGTCCAGTAAGAGTCTGGACAGGTGAGTGTGGACAGTGTGTCCAATAAGAGCCCAGACAGGTGAGTGTGGACAGTGTGTCCAGTGAGAGTCTGGACAGGTGGGTGTGTACAGTGTGTCCAATAAGAGCCCAGACAGGTGAGTGTGGACAGTGTGTCCAGTGAGAGTCTGGACAGGTGGTTGTGTACAGTGTGTCCAGTAAGAGTCTGGACAGGTGGGTGTGTACAGTGTGTCCAGTAAGAGTCCGGACAGGCGAGTGTGTCCAGTGTGTCCAGTAAGAGTCCGGACAGGCGAGTGTGTCCAGTGTGTCCAGAAAGAGTGTGGACAGGTGTGTCCAACAGTAAGAAGCTGTCTTACCCTGTAACCTAGCTCAGGGGTGTTAGGGGGTGCTCTGTCTCCTCCCCAGATCTCACCTTCAGCTCTGGTGAAATGACGGACCACTAGGAGACGCCGAAAACGAGGACACAAGACAGAGGTTAGGTCCACAGAGCTCACTCAATCACTACAGCAAGCAGAGACCTCTCGGCCATCAGGACTGTGGGGGTCAGAATGTGGAGCTGTAGGGTATCGGGAGTTTAGGGGTCAGAGTGTGGAGCTGTAGGGTATCGGGAGTTTAGGGGTCAGAGTGGGGAGCTGTAGGGTATCGGGAGTTTAGGGGTCAGTGTGGGGAGCTGTAGGGTATCGGGAGTTTAGGGGTCAGAGTGTGGAGCTGTAGGGTATCGGGAGTTTAGGGGTCAGAGTGTGGAGCTGTAGGGTATCGGGAGTTTAGGGGTCAGAGTGGGGAGCTGTAGGGTATCGGGAGTTTAGGGGTCAGTGGGGGAGCTGTAGGGTAGATGTGGGGCACCGGGCCCACCACAGGGCGGCCGGTCCAGTCTCGCGGAAGGCGACCGGGTCAGACTTACGGAAAAGCACCGGGACTTGGGCCGGGACCTCTCCCGCTGCCAGTCCGGGTTCGGCCTGACCGGTGTGACCTGTGAAGACGCCAAACAGCCCATCTCCGAGACAGCTCTGACCAAATAGCCCAGCCCAGTCGTGTCGAGACTAGGGGCCTTGGGCAGTCTCTACAGTGTGTCCAGTGAGAGTGTGGACAGGTGAGTCTCTACAGTGTGTCCAGTGAGAGTGTGGACAGGTGGGTGTGTACAGTGTGTCCAGTGAGAGTCTGGACAGGTGAGTCTGACCAGTGTGTCCAGTAAGAGTCTGGACAGGTGAGTCTCTACAATGTGTCCAGTGAGAGTCTGGACAAGTGAGTCTGACCAGTGTGTCCAGTAAGAGTCTGGAAAGGTGAGTGTGTACAGTGTGTCCAGTAAGAGTCTGGACAGGTGAGTGTGTACAGTGTGTCCAGTAAAAGTCTGGACAGGTGAGTCTCTACAGTGTGTCCAGTGAGAGTCTGGACAGGTGAGTGTGTACAGTGTGTCCAGGAAGAGTCTGGGACGTCCAGAGGCAATCTGTGCTCTCAGAAGGCCATACTGGACACGTGACCCTGTCTCTTGAGCCGAGGGCGTGTCCTCAGTCAAGATCACCACTGGAAGTGTCTCTCCTCGTCTAGAGGTGTTACCGTGAGACCTGGTCTGTCAAGCGCTTTGCGCTGCTATGTGTGTGAAAGGTGCTCTATCAGTGAAGTTTATTATTATTATTGTTATTATTATACAGCGAGCGCTACTGGGGGCGGAGAGGTCAGTCGGAGGAGGGCTGGATGCTGGACGCTGGACGGCGGGCGGGAGGGGTGGACTTACGACGCCTCGCCAGGCCCTCGTCCTGCTGCGACCGCGCACGGCCATGCGGCATCTCTGTCGGTGCATCGTCCTGCCGAGACAAGCAGAGTCACAGTGGGGAGGGGAGGGGGCGGAGCCACACAGCTGGGCGGCTTGTTCCCCACCCCCGCCCCCCTCTGTGTACAGAAGAGCCTCCTGTCCTGACTGGAGGAGCTCACCCATCTGTGTCTGGAGAGAAGCCAGGGTATCGGCTTTGTTCCACATCCCCGCCACTCTCTGTGTATAGTAGAGCCTCCTGTCCTGACTGGAGGAGCTCACCCAGCTGTGTCTGGAGAGAAGCCAGGGTATCGGCTTTGTTCCACACCCCCGCCACTCTCTTTGTACAGTAGAGCCTCCTGTCCTGACTGGAGGAGCTCACCCAGCTGTGTCTGGAGAGAAGCCAGGGTATCGGCTTCAACTACAGGGCTGGGCAGCTTGTTTCCCACCCCCGTCACCCTCTGTGTAGAGGTGCACCTCCTCTCAATATCTTTTTACAGCACGATCACACCCATAAGAGTGGAGTAACGGTAAAAAAAACAACTTATTTCTCAACTTTGTTGTTATTTCTCGCCAGCGGCGCTTTTGAGCGACTTACCGATTTCACGGTAACCGGTAAGTCGAAGTAACCCGCGAATCTTTCTTGGAAGAAACACGTGTTTAGAAAGCGCTATATAGTCCTTTCCTCCTCCTCGCTCTTCACTCCTCTGAGCTCACGGGGCTCCAGCGCCGCCCCCCGCTAGAATCCGCCGCTCTGTGACGTCAGGCGGCTCATTGTGCGGCTCGGCCGCGAAACAAAAATGGCCGATATTTTTCGCGGTTGTTTTTTTTTGGGGTGGACATTTTATTTTTCCAACTCTCAGCGGCCAGCCGGGTGTCCCTGTACGACCCCGGTAGTCGCCACCTCGGACAGGCAGGGGAAACGGGTCCAGCTGTTTCCGGCCCAAGGGTTACAAAAGCTGCACTTGAATTTAAAGACAAAATCACGACGAGGGCGCATTCAGCACCCCCACGTCCAACACGGGTTTCCGTGGGGTGGGGTTCAGTGAAATTAGTACCCCCCCGACCCCCAAATAAAAGAAAGACCAACCTCCACCCCCCTCTAGCGGCCAAGGGCGGAAATTTCGGGCCACGCCACGTCCAAAAACCACGGGTTCCCCCGTCCTGCGGGGAAAAGAGACGCCAAACGGGCTTCGCAGACGTGGAAAACCAGGCACGTCAACCTCTCTACAACACCACCCGGCCGTTTCTGTTTCAGACCGTGGGAAAAAAAAAATAATTAAAATTTCGCCCCTCACCGACCGCCGCGCAAAAAAACACAACTTCACGCTACAGAAACGGCCTGTGTGGGGGGGGGGGGGGGAGACACCGAAAAAAATAAAACCTGCGTGTTTTCGGCAGAGTAAGCTCAGCGGGGAAACTTCCTGAATCTCGGGGTTGCTTCTTGAACCCCGAAAACGACCTTTTTTCTCTCTCTCTCGTTTTCTTGGTGTCTGGGACGTTCACAAACCCCGCCGCGTCGGTGCGATTCCCAGCGGGACGTGAACATAACCCCCCCCCCGTGTGGCCGAGAGGACCACCACCCGCAGGGCTGAGCTTTTACTGCCGTGTCCCGCTTTCACTCTGGCGATGAAGGAGGGAATCAAGGAGGAGAATCAATATTGTGATCCACCAGTCCATCACAGGACACACACACACCCTGGACAGGACACCAGTCCATCACAGGACACACACAGACTCATACACCCTGGACAGGACAGCAGTCCATCACAGGACACACACACACTCACACACCCTGGACAGGACACCAGTCCATCACAGGACACACACACACTCACACAACCTGGACAGGACACCTGTCCATCACAGGATGTTCAGTGCCTCTCTCTAATAAAGTAGAAACGCGACATTAAACTCCATTCGAAACGGGAGAAATCACCAGGACACGGTACACCTTGCTCCGGACGATGGGAGAAGACCTGTACCTTCACGAGTCCGGGTTGTGAAAACTTCTTCTGGCAGTTCAAAACGTTTCGAAGAGATTACAGCGCTACCCTGTTTTCCATTCCTATCGTGTATTATTATACAGTCATAAGTATCTGTACTGATCACAGAGTCCCCCTCTCACTGCCAGGACTGAAGCCCAGTGCAGCACGAATAATAATAATAATTAATAAGTCTGGACCCTCCCCTCAGAGCTCTTCCCAGGTCAGGGGGATCCCCTCCAGTCCCCCCAGTGTGCAGCCCCACCTGGATGATGCTCCAGTCCGCTCAGCACACAGCAGCTCTCAGTGGGGAGGAGAGCAGAGGGATGGAGCCAGTTCAGAGAGGGGGGTGATTAGGAGGCCATGATGGGTCAAGACCGGGGGGGAATCAGGCCAGGATACTGGGGTAACACCCCTACTCTTCTCCAGAGACACCCCGGGATTGTTAATGAGCACAGAGAGTCAGGACCTCGTTTTGACTTCTCATCCAAAGGACGGCGCCTGTGTCCCCCGTCACTATACTGGGGCATCAGGACCCACACAGACCGCAGGGTGAGAGCGCCCCCTGCTGGCCCCACTAACACCTCTCCCAGCAGCAACCTTAGTTTTTCCCAGGAGTCTCCCCTCCAGGTACTGGCCGGGCTCCCACCTGCTGGGCTCCAGTGAGGAGGGGGCTGCCAGCTGGGAGCTGCAGGGTGAGATGGCTGCTGGATATAAGACATGCTGGTAGAAGGTTTTACAGCCCTGTGTTTTTTCAGCAGGCAGTTAATTCCAGTTACACGGGGGTAGGTGCATTTGAACGGAGATAGGTCCTTTACCCACACAGTGATTTTAAGACACCTAGTGAGGTAATGTGAGTTTACAGCCTCCCACAAAAGTTAAACGTTTACGGCAAGATAGCTACTATAGCAGGGTAAATTGGAGATGAGCTATTGCCACTCCTACATGGATGATTCAGTGTTCTGTCAGGATAAATATTGATCTGGGAATGAATTCTGTGAACGAACAGGAAGATTTTACAGGTAAAGGGATTTTCGTTTTTGGGTTTATTCAGTTTTACCTTACGAAGGGTCTTCAAGTGATGAATTATGTTCCTAATTGGAGTGAAAAAAAAACCCCATTTATTTCCAGATATGTAGACAAGGTGTTTTTGTGGATAAAAGATAACTCTCTGCGGTTCGTACCCGGGAGGCCTGTCAGTACAGCAGATTTGGCGGTCACCTAGTGTTATACGTAGTTATACTTCTTAAACAGTAAAAACATCTCTAATGATCATTTTGACAATAGATAGTTAAGTAGTGTTTAGAGCGAATACTGGAAAAAAGTATATTTTCATGATATAGGGAATTTCTACTTTATTTTACCTGATACTGCTTTTCACTAAATATTTGTCATTGACTAAATATTTATCATTATCGGTGTCATTATGACACCGTAATTCGATTGTCTGTTACTGTATTGATGCAGTGAGTCTACAAAAAATCATTTACATTTTGACCAAATAATTGTGCGATCTAAGATGGCTATTTGAAATGGGGGAAAGGAGCAGACAAGAGAAATGGGACGCGTTTTGGGGAATTTGGTCACCTTGTTGATGGACAAATGTCTCTGTTTTTTTCAGATAAGTATGGAAAGTGAAGATTTGAAAAGATCGATGGACCAAAAACAGGCGGAACTTTCCAAAGAGCTTGAAAGCGTGGGCCTCGAAGCAGAGTACTGGCTACCAAAGCTACATAGTCTCCATCTTACAAACACAAACTCTTTACAGTTTGTCACGGAGGAGGAGTACGCAAAGTTAGAACTGCACGTGCGAGAAGTGTGGGAGAAAAGTGCTCTTCACAAACTTGTCAGAACTCCCGATCCAAATGTGAAATCTAGCGACCTGGCGGAAGAGCAAATGGAGAGACTGCAGGAGAAACTAGAGAAAACAAAACGGGCTCTCACTGAACTGATCAGAATGGAAAAAGAACACGGCCACACAGATCTTGAAGCAAGAGCGAAGGAGCTATGCTCATCTCTAGGGCAGTCTCGACAGCCTCGGAAGGATCTAGAAAGCATCTTGCAGCAGCTCGCTGTTCTAGACATCACTCCCCGTAATCCTCCAGAACGTGTCTCCAGTGAGGAGGTGTTGCTGCATGCGTCTGGTGGCCTGGCTCTGGAGGGGGTATTTAAAACTGGGAAACTGGAGGACATGCTGGAGAAAAGACAGCAGCTCATTCAGGTCCCGAAACTGTTCTGCCTGAAGGGTCCGGAGCAGAGCTCCTTTTATGCACAGAGAGACTTTTCAACCCTTGAATCTCAGACGCTTTTCCAGAAGATTGTGGAAAGGCTCGGCTTCAGCAGCAACTGCGCGGTATCTACTGGTGTCCGCGGTGTCAGCCTAGCGGGCACAAGAGAAAAACGCAATTCAGAAGAATTCGGAGAGAAACGCGCGTCTTCTTGTGAGGTCTCCTACAAGTGCACTACAGTGTACAAGTACATACCCCTGGCTTCTGCCTTTATTGCTAAGGAACAGGTGAAACTATCGACTGCAGCTTTGCGTGAGCTGCAGAACCTGGAAAAAATTCTGCTGAATATTAACAAAGCTCAGAAAACTTCTGAATTCACTGCCGAAGTTCGCCAGTATTTTGAAAGGTTTGGGTCCCTATGAACCAGGGTCCTTTTCACTTTGGCGGGAGGTTCTGCTGGAAGGCAGCTGCTGAGGGCATCATGAACAACGAGCTCACAGAGGTGGAGGGAGTCATGTCTCAGGTCCTGTCCGCCTACATTGGCTTTCGGTGCAGTGTAGCTTCCTCGTTGACCGCTGAGGTCAATGCGGGGTTCCTTTCATCTGAACTGAAGGAATTCCTTTCTGGAGGGCACAGTGAAGCTCTTCTGAACAAAATCCAGCTCTCTGTGAGTAAAACTGGGGGTCCAGCTGAAACAGATAACTACCTACAGTGGAGATCTGCTCTTGTATCCAGTAACAGAACCTGGTGTGTCATCGACAGAGGAGTAACTCTCATGCCTGTTTGGGAAATCATCCTCTCCGCTCACAGAAAGGATTTTAAAGACGTCACAATGCTGAGCAACATTCTCAGGGAAGCGTACATGTCGATCACAAACTTGAGCCCCGAGACACTATGGGGTGAGAATGTGCTCTCTGCAGTCACAGACGTTAAAAATCTTCTCAGTTCCATGAGGGGCAGGCAGACGTCAGACAGTGAAGCGCGCCTGAAAGAATTACTTGAATTCAAGATTAAGTTGTATGAAAAAACGGGAAGCCATGCTATTTGGGTAGAATCATGTCTTTCTGACAAAGTCTTTCAAGATTTTTTACTTCAAGTGACTCAAGAAAACGAGCATCTTGCTCCTGCAGAAACCACAACTCTCAGGGCACTGATGTGTGATTTAATTGAGCCTTATTCGTTTCAGGTGAAAAGCTTCCCAAGTAAGGCCCAAATACTGAAATGGGCTCATCAGTCCGCTGAGAAGATCCACAAAGATGTTGTTGTTGCTGATTTGTCACATTTCATAGAAATTCTCAAGACAGCTAAAGAAGAGACCAGAGGTGAAAGATTTTCACACTGTGACCTGGAAAGTGTTCAGGAAGCAAAAATCAAAGCAACACTTACAGTCTTGCTCTCATTGAACTCATTGCTGAGAACGCAAAGGGAGACCAATCAATACAGGGAAGAGATGTTAATCCTTTCCATCGTCAACATTTTGGGATATAGTGCAAAAGATGGTATATTTTCTCACCTTCTTGGGTGGGCAGAAATTGACTTCATTGAGGAAACACTGCTCAGTAAACATACCCAGTACATCCAGCTGAGTGCTAAGAGTGCAGATAGAGCCCTGGCTTTCTTGTGGCATTTAGCCCTTTCAATATCCTCTGACGGAGGAAAAGTTTCTTACGAAGAGAAGGGGAGACGACTGGAGTTCTTTAAAGCACACTTCAGAGAGACCCCTCCCAGTGACCTTTCTGCAATACTGGACTGTGACAGTCCACGTCAAGACTGGGAGAGAATTGAAAAAGAGCTACACTCCATCGTCTTGGGGACGGAGAAAAATGAGATACAACAGCTGGACAAAGTATTCCTGTGTACAGAGATCCGCTTCTCCGAATCCTCACAAGAAGGCAAGCGGCAGCTGCAGGTGGGGGAACAAGAGGACAAGCCAAGCGTCTTGGGCACGAGAAACAAAGAGGAGAGCATTGGAACCCAGCCGTCAGGAGCAGGGGAGAAAGCACATATTTTTATGAAACTACTGGAAAGACTCGGACTCCAGAAGTTCTATTCTGTAAAACTGACAAAGCCAGATGTACTAACTGTAAACAAGTTATCATTGAGTAACACTCAGCCAACCGCAGAAGAGGAGCTGTCTTTTTATTACCTGTACAAGCTCATGATGCTGGACTACCGAGCCAGGAGTGTGCTGTGCGTCAAGGAAAAAGGGCAGCCACATCACAAGAGTGCAGAGGTCAGCTGTGATGTCGATGATTTCCTGGGTGATACAAATGTGTTTGATGATGACACAGAGGAAGAATTGCAGATCCATCCCATGGATATTCAGATGGCTGTGTTCCTTTGTGCTAGCGATTTCCTGAGGCAGTGGATGTGTATGAAACTGACCAAGTGCCAATATGCCCTGCCTCTGCTAGTACCTGACCCACGAAACGATACGACCGAATTTCCCATGTGGGCATTTCAGCAGGTTAAGAAGAGCTGGAAAAGTAAAGGTACCAATAAAGACAGTGTCAAAAGCGGACTTTTGTTCCAGGCATCTGTACCGATAGTGTCTTTCATTAGGTTTGGAATATGCCCGACATCTAAATCGAAAATCCTGAACAGCGTAATCAACAGACAGAAGCACAATGTTTTCTTCCACCGGCACTGCAAAGGCAGTACGAGGGAATGCCTTCTCACGGATGGGCTGGTGGAGATTGCGTGGTACTGGCCAGGTGGAATAGAAGACGACGTTCTTAACAGCTGCATGGCGTTCACTAATCTGCACGGCGACGCCAGCAACCACAAGGAGCAGATCGCGTTTCTGCAGGAAGTCAGTGCTGTTATCGTGGTTCTGCTTTCGGAATCCTCTTTGAATGACACCAGAAAAGAGACCCTCTCTTCTCTCCTCAAGAGCTCCACACCGGTCATCTGTCTCTTTGCAGAAAAAGAAAAGGTTGCTCACAGACCTAATCCAACTAAGGTGAAACTTGCAGTTCACAATAAGAATGAAGCCCAGTTAACAGATGAAATCATTTCTCACATCAAACATTTTCTAGGTACTAAGGATAAAAAGTGCTCTTTAAAAGCCTGCATAGAAGTAGCCAGACGACATAGCATTGTAACAGATGAAGTCAATGAGAAATGCAGAGAAGGTCATGAAATTGCCCAGAGACTTATGGATCTAATAAAGAAAGAAGACCTGGCCAATGTGAAAAGGACATTTCTACCATTACAAGGTGATCTCTGGTATGAATGGTGCAGGAAAGATAAAGAGTCTTATCGACTACAGTCTAGTGCCTTTACCAGTATTGAGCAGCAAAAGAGTAAAATCCAAGCTAAGAAAGAAGACTTACGCAAAGAACAGCTGGGCAAAGCTTTCCCTCTCAACAACCTCATGAGATCCTTCCTGGAGTGTCTCGGCTCCTATTCACTTTCTCAGGACACTAAACTGTACATGCTGCAGTGGTTAGGAACACTCCTGGATGATCTTACCACAGATTCACTCACTAAACTTCAAGCGCTCTACCACTCAACATGGGTGGACATGAAATCGCAGCGCACCTCAAACGGAGGCGATGAAAGTCAATTGCAAAAGACAGCGGAGAATATATCTCGGGAACTCGATGCTTCAAACTTTGGCCTTCAGCATTTGTTGCGAGAAGTCAGTCAGATCTATGAAGCTTTGAAAATGTCACCAGATATGGCAGATGAAAAACAGTATCTTACTGCTCTTCCAGGGATAGGGGCTGAAATGTTGATCGCAGGATATCCTCTTGAACTGATGGATGGGGATGCTTTTATGAGGATGAAGAGAGTCAGTATCACTCCAAGCTGCCTTTTTGTGCATCAAAATGTTGCAGAACCATCTGCCAGTGAAGACAATATGACAGGAAGGATGCGCCTACAGGAGACACTGGATGAAATGGCTCGCATTGCAGCCAGTGAAGCAGGGTTTGATGCTACAAGTTTTAATGACATCATTCAATTTGACGTAAGAAAGCACGTTTACTTTTTCAAAAATCTTTTTGAAGGAAACCCATCAACAGCACCTCCCAACCCAAGCTACAGCGAAAACGTCCAAGAACTGAAGAGCACAATACTCGGAATAAGAGAATGGAAGTCGGACTGTAGATTTGCTTCTATCTCAGAAATGAAATTGCGGATAGTGGCCATGTGGAATGCACTGCTAGGGGAAAACTTTGTTTTCAGCTTTCGAAACAGTTTGGAAGTCATGGTTTATAAGAGGTTAGAAGTAAATTGTGGAAATTGGACATGGCAGCTGAGAAAATGTGGTCTTGACCTGCAAAGGACACTGCGGCACCAAATCATGAGTGATCAAGTGCAAGCAGTAGACAGCTCAAGCATTAAAAAGTCGTTTGAGCAGCAGGCAAAAGCCATTTCAGAAGAAACTGAAGAGTACTTTAAAAAGGAGAAATATCCACATATATTGAATCAGTGGAAAAATAACATTGATTTCAGATTACAGACAGTGAAAGAGGAGCTCATCGAGGACACCCAGAGGAGATGTAAAAAATGGATTGCACAACGTAAGTCTAGATCAGGACTGGATCAAAAGAAATCCCAGTACCTGGCAGAGCTGCTCGCAAAAAGCAGATGTCTGGCTTCTAATCTAATTAGCGAGTGTGATGAGACAATGGATAAAGAGTTTGAGAAACTCTGGGTGGAACTGATGACCAGAGTTGCCTCAAAGACCCCTGCAGAGAAAGACGTCAACATCGATGCAGCAGTGGAAAAAATCTTTTGTGAAACATTTAAAACAAAAGCAAATTCCAGACAAGTAATTACTGAGCGTCCCCAAACCTTTCAGTTTGATGAGAAAAAACACATTCATAAAAAATCCAAATATGGAATTTTTACACACTCTTTTACTCCAACAGATGAAGAAAGTGTAATCCATCTTTCAGCAAGTATATCGAAAACAATTAAACAATACATTGATGATCTGCAGGATGCGATACTGGACTTCGATGAGGGCTACATCAATGCAATACTAAATCTAATACAATCAGGGATCAAAGACTTTGAAGAACATACAAAACACTTTGCATTAACAAATAACTACAGAATCGAGTTATCTGCCCATCTTTGTGTGTTTGCAGCAGAACAGTTCAAGGTAAAGCAGGAAGCATTCAAGAAGGCAAACGACCCAATGCTGTACTTCAAAAGCAAGAGAGAGGAATATCTACAAATCTTTAAGAGTTTCTGCCAACAAAGCACAGCCCTCAACATTCTTGTTGATTTCCTTCATGGAAAACTGAAAACCGCTGTCCAGCAGGCAGTGTATGAAAAAATTGGCATCAGAATTGCAGGCGAGATGAGGTCGACCCATCCAGCTTTCAACAGTAATAGATCCAACCTGGAAAATCACCTACTGATATACCTGGCTGAGAAGGAGAGATTTGATTTGTATGAAGAATACTTTGTTGCACCAAAGGATTGTTTTGACAGGTATATAACAGACTGTGTTGAAAAATACTGTAAACACAGTGGGAGGGAGAGAATTACTGAGATCTTGACCGATAATCTCACATATCTGATAGACCGCATTATATTCACAGTTTGTAAAGTAACAGGGCTTGTTGAAGATAAGCAGGGCAATGTCTCCATGTGGCTGGATTAATTTTGTTCAGAACTGGGGAGTGACATGGACATTCCACGGAATTACTTTAGGACTATTGAGAAAGAGGACATTGACCTGCAGTGTCTGAAAGAAAAGGTATATGAATCCATCATAGCGATGCATCACACTTTATCAGAAGAAACCAAAGGTGGAGTAGACATCAACAAGTTCTGGGAAAGCCCCGATTACATTCTGTCGAAGCAGCTCAGTGGGTGCTGGGAGCAGTGCCCTCTCTGTTGCGCTGTTTGTACCAACAGTATCCCTGACCACTCTACAGATCACTGTGTCCAATTTCATCGCCCCAGGGCTGTGAATGGCTGGTTTCACCACGGCACTCAGAACTTCTCCATAGAGATCTGTACCACCTCCGTCTGCAGTGATGGGACTTTCCTGCCCAATAACGACGAATCAAGAGAAACTCCGTGGAGGAGATACAGAGAAGCAGGTCCACCCTTCAATAGATGGCACATCACCCCAGATAACTCTGCACAGATGTATTGGAAGTGGTTCATCTGTGCCTTTAAAGACAAGCTGGAGAAGCGTTATAGCAAGACCTTTCAAGGTAAAGGAGAGATACCAGAATACTGGAAAACTATTGACAAGAAATCCGCAATAGAAGAACTGAAGACGTTTAACACGTATGACCACGCGGAGATAGATGCACGGGTGAAATTGTGGAGCTCTCTGGACAGTGAAAAGAAGCATGTCCATCCACAAGACCTCGAAAAACGCAGCAAATCAGGCCAGTGCATAAGTTCATGTTTAAGAACAAATAGAGTAATGCTTCACGGAGCTGGTCCTCTTTTGGTGAACACTGGTATTCATGGGTGCAACACAAGCCTGAGGAAGTCAAAAATTGATTCTGTAATGCAATTACAAAAAAAGTGAAAGATTGGTATAAGAAACGTGACATGCTAGAGATAACAGTTATTGTGTAAGATTGTCGGAGAACCCATGGTCAAACTTTCAATCCCATATTTTGCCGTTTTAAACCTTGGGTATTTTAAGACAATTGTGACCTTGTGTTTTGTTTATTTTCGTCCATTTTTTATACTGCTTCATCAGATTTTCTCTAAGATTATTTGTTTGTTATATAATTTCTCATTTCATTTCTGAATGTTTCTTAGGTATTTAGCCATATTCACTGGGTTGTTAGATTATTTTGTCTGTTTTCCAGTTATTCTGTCTCCAGTCAGATTGGGTGGGTGCACAACACACAGTGTCGATGTCACTTCCTGTGCTGAAGCACACCTGTCTTAAAGCCTCATGGCCCGGTGTCTGGTTGCGATTGGTGGACTTGGATCACATGACGTGGGCCTCATAAACCCGGCAGTGCTTCACTCCAGAGACAGAAGAGGAGGGAAACAGTGGGACACCAAACTACAGCCAGGGGACATCGATGGTACATTGTACTGAAAAATGGACCAATTCCATAGAAATTGGGTATTTAAGCAACATCAGAGATTAACTCGCATTTTGCATGAAGTTCATTTCTCCATTTTCAAAACAGATCTTAACAATTCTTTAATAGCATATCTTAGTTACAAGGCTCTATAATCACATGATATTTTATATACTGCTGCATGTTTACTCAGAGCAAGACTTTAGTATAAAAATTCTTTAGCCTTAAGACTAGCTTTATAATAGATGACTGAGTTATTTTCCATGCTATCTGATGCCTGCAGTTTGCTATTTGATGCTGTTGTGTGAATTACTGTTCAGTTGTAACTTTTATAGTTCATCCATCTGTTTTCGAAGCATTTTTTCCAATTCAGGGCTGTAGGCGCCAAACGCTTATTTGGTTTTGATGATCTGATTTGTTTCTTATGATTGTATTGAATTTAAAGGAAGTAAAGGTTGTTTATAGAATTAAAGTGCATCTGTCTGTTGATTTTTTTATTTAAAGAGATGCTAGGTTACGTTTTGGCTCGGAAGATTCCACCGGAAAATGGGATCTGCTCTCCCAAAACCTTACCGCCCGTTCTTCCTTCCGCACCTGACAAGCTCTGGGAGAGAGATTTCAAGAGGGCACAGCCAACATTTCAGTCTTTATTATGCTTTTCATATTCTTATGATCACAGTTATTATTGTCATTACAAAGTCAGAATCTTCAGAATCCGAATACATCTTTTTTAAGAGCAGGAGTTGCAAAAGTCACACTGGCAGAGATGAAATAACACGGATGAGATTGCTGTCTGGATTTAACTGCTGTCTTGATCAGGGTGCTGTCTCGATTAAATTGCCTGGATGAGGGTCTCTGTCTCGATTAAATTGCCTGGTTGAGGTCTCTGTCTCGATTAAATTGCCTGGATGAGGGTCTCTGTGTGGATTAAGTTGCCTGGATGAGGGTCTCTGTGTGGGGTGTGTCGCTGGCTGTCGACGCTACTGCAGGCTGCAGCGCGATGCTTCTCTGCTGTCCGGCTGCTGCGCTCCATGCGGGACGTGTCCCGAGTCCGGCCCGGTCCCTTCGGTCCTGGATCCTGGAAAACACAGGGAAAACAGGGCTGGAATACGGGAGCAGCACAGCGGGTGACGAGCATCCCTCTGCTCTCCTCCCCCCCAGAGAGCAGCTGTGGGCGGAGCGGACTGGAGCATCCTCCAGGTGGGGGCTGCACACTGGTGGTGGTTGTGGGATTCCCCGTGACCTGGGAAGAGCTCTGAGGGGAGGGTCCAGCAAGGCGCTATACAGAAGTGTAAGGAAGGCACTGAGGGCGCGAGGCTCTGGTCGTGGCAGGGCTGTGCCAGCGGGAGGCGTACTTACGGCGGGAAACACGGCGCGGAGGCTTGTACTGGATTCTCAGCTTCGGGCCGAGCTGGGCGGAGTCCGGCGCGCCTTCCTCTCTCCTCTGCCTCGGCCGGGCCCATTTCTTCTGCCTCCACTGCTGCCTCTCCTCCAGCTCCTGCCTCAGCTCTGCCTCCCTCTGCTGCTGCCTCTGTCTCTCCTCCAGCTCCTGCCTCAGTTTTGTCTCCCTCTGCTGCTGCCTCTCCTCCAACTCCTGCCTCAGCTCTGCCTCCCTCTGCTGCTGCTTCTCCTCCAGCTCCTGCCTCAGCTCTGCCTCCCTCTGCTGCTGCTTCTCCTCCAGCTCCTGCCTCAGCTCTGACTCCCTCTGCTGCTGCCTCTGTATCTCCTCCAGCTCCTGCCTCAGCTCTGCCACCCTCTGCTGCTGCCTCTGTCTCTCCTCCAGCTCCTGCCTCAGTTTTGTCTCCCTCTGCTGCTGCCTCTCCTCCAACTCCTGCCTCAGCTCTGCCTCCCTCTGCTGCTGCTTCTCCTCCAGCTCCTGCCTCAGCTCTGCCTCCCTCTGCTGCTGCTTCTCCTCCAGCTCCTGCCTCAGCTCTGACTCCCTCTGCTGCTGCCTCTGTATCTCCTCCAGCTCCTGCCTCAGCTCTGCCACCCTCTGCTGCTGCCTCTGTATCTCCTCCAGCTCCTGCCTCAGCTCTGCCTCCCTCTGCTGCTGCCTCTGCCTCTCCTCCAGCTCCTGCCTCAGCTCTGCCTCCCTCTGCTGCTGTCTCTGTCTCTCCTCCTGCTCCTGCCTCAGCTCTGTCTCCCTCTGCTGCTGCCTCAGCTCTGTCTCCCTCTGCTGCTGCCTCTCCTCCAGTCCCTGTTAGAGAAAGGAGAGAGGGGAGAGAGTAAGGAGAGAGAGGGGAGAGAGAGGGGAGAGAGTGAGGGGAGAAAGAGAGAAGAGAGAGAATGAGGGGGAGAGAGAGGAGATAGTAAGGGGAGAGGGGAGAGAGAGGCCCAACACTGTTCAATATCTATATCAACGAATTAGCAGGAATGTTGGAGCAGTCTGCACCTCCTGGTCTCACACTACACCACACAGAAATCAAGTTCCTGCTCTACGCAGATGACCTGGTCCTGCTGTCGCCCACAGAACAGGGGCTGCAGTCAATCTGGCTGTCAATCTGGACCCAGAGCAGCAGAACCTGGCACTGCTGGAGCAGTACTGTCAGACCTGGGCGCTGACTGTCAATCTGGACCCAGAACAGCAGAACCTGGCACTGCTGGAGCAGCACTGTCAGACCTGGGCACTGACAGCCCATCTGGACACAGAACAGCAGAACCTGGCACTGCTGCAGCAGGACTGTCAGACCTGGGCACTGACAGCCCATCTGGACCCAGAACAGCAGAACCTGGCACTGCTGGAGCAGGACTGTCAGACCTGGGTGCTGACAGTCAATCTGGACAAGACCAGAGTTATGGTTTTCCAGAAGAAAGCCAGACCTCAGGGAAACAGGTACAAATTCACACTGAACAACAACACATTGGAGCACACATCCAGCTACACATATCTCGGTCTCACCATCAGCTCTTCCGGGAGTTTTGACCTGACAGTGAAGGCACTGAGGGAGAAGGCACTCAGGGCTTTCTACGCAATAAGAAGGAGGCTCTTCAACATCAACCCACCAACAAGAATCTGGCTCCAAATATTTGAAAGTGTAATCCAACCCCTTGCCCTATATGGCAGTGAAGTGTGGGGTCCCCTCACAGACCAGGATTACACTCAATGGGACAAACACCCCACAGAAACTCTGCACGTGGAGATCTGTAGAAACATCCTCCGTGTGCAGAGAAAAACACCTAACAACGGGTGCAGGGCCGAATTAGGCCAGTACCCACTATTGATTAACATACAGAAAAGAATATTAAAGTATTGGCTACACCTAAAAAACAGCGACCACAATTCCTACCACCACAAAGCCCTGCTGAGCCAAGAGCTAAACCCAAAACAGAGCCCCCTGAGCCAGCTGGTCCTGAGGCTCACCGACCTGAGCCACACCAACCCTAACCAGCCTCAGGACAGCACTGCTAGAGCACCACAACCCAGACTCAACCACATCACAGCACAGATCAAACAGCAATATCTCACACACTGGGACACACACACACAAACACAACATCAACTGGAATGCTACAGAACCCTAAACAGACAATACACACTACCTGATTATTTGACCAAAATAAAAAATAACAAACAGAAACAGACCCTGACGAAGTACAGGCTCAGTGACCACAACCTGGCCATAGAAACTGGGCGACACAGGCAGACCTGGCTGCCCAGAGGGGACAGGCTGTGCTCCCACTGCCAGGGGGAGAAATAGAGACAGAGGTGCACTTCCTACTGCACTGTGACAGATACTCTGGGATTAGAGAAACATTCTTCCCGAAATTCAGAAATCTAATCCCAGAGTTCCCACACCTGCCAGAATCACAACGGGTCCCAATCCTACTGGGAGAGGGAGGAGGGAACTCAGTTGATCTGGCAGCCCAGTATGTGATCTCCTGTCACAACCTGAGGAACAGTGAGTCTGTCTCCCAATAATGCTCCAGCCGCCTACAGTATATGTCAATATTTTATAATATGTCTTTGTTGTAAATGTCTGTAGATTTTATTTTACTTCTATTTTTTGTTTTGTTCCATGTTAATTTTATTATTTTTATTTGCTTTGGCAACACTGATTGTACCCGTCGGTCATGCTAATAAAGCACCTTGAATTGAATTGAGAGAGAGAGAGGGAGAGTGTTCAAATACAGCTGCTTCGGCCGCTGCGGGAAAAGCTCGTCCCGGCAACAGGGAGGAGAGAGCCGGGAGTTTGCGCGGTTTCCCGGGAGGAGAACCCCAGCGCCGTTTTCGCTTAAATCCCGAAATAAAAATGAATTCGCTAGAACATCGATGAGGACACGGTGGTAGTTGACATCTAATAAGCGGGTCTTTGAGCCGTAACTTCAGCAGTAACGAGGACACACTTTTTTTTTGACTAGTTGTTTGAGGACGCCTCATGGCTGAACAGCCGGGCGGCTGGTAATGCGGCCCTTTTCCGCCAGAGGGCGCCCAAAGTCCTATCAGACTTCCGTCAGGTCTACGCGTTCCCACAGTTGAAGCGATTTGGACAGAGGGAAGAGATTCCCGAGGATAATATACCCACCCGTGGCTGTTTGGGGGGGGGGGCATTAAGTTTCAAGTCTATAAATGAGATCTCACTTAACGCTGCTCCTGCTCAAGAATATCCTCGATTTTCTCAGACTTCCGTCCTTCTAATATAACGGGATGAGAAGTTCCCTTCGTTTAACAGCGTCTGATCTTTTAAGCCGCCTTGTGCGCGTCCCTCTCGACCTCGGGGTTCCCGACACACCTACCCGTGTTCTCCGACCATTTTCGGTCGCTGATCTTCTCTACTTCTGGAAAAGAAAGAGACGGGGGAGTCAAAATGTTGTTGTTGTTGTTGTTGTTGTTGTTGTTTTTTTAAAACAATACCCTAAACGTCATCCAGGCCGGGCTGCGGTGGAGGGGATCCCCGTGACCCGGAGAGAGCTGGAGAGTCCGGAAGAGGCGCTATATAGGTGTACGGGGGGGCGGGGGGGGGGGTTGAATAATATGAGCTGCCTTTTGTGTAAGAGGAAACTTTTTCCAGCATCCTTCATTATAGGGGCAGCTCCAGGGTTGCTGGTGTGTTGAATTAATTCCTTATATACAAAGGAGTGGTGGCTCTGTGGCTCAGGATCAGCGCCTGGGGCTGGAAGGAGTTTGCCGGGTCGAATCCCGCGGCCCGCAGAGGAATCCTACTCCGTTGGGGCCCCTGAGCGAGGCCCTGAACCCCAGCTGCTCCAGGTGGAGCTGTACAATGGCCGACCCTGCGCTCTGACCCCCAGCTTCTCTCTCTCCCTGTCTGTGTGTCTCCTGGAGAGCCAGCTGGGCTCTGCGACAAGACCAATTCCTCATAAGTGATCATAAAGTGAATTGATCTTCTCTTATAGCTGCTGCCTCTACCGCGTTTGCTGGGGATCGTGGGAGTGAAGGTCCAAATTCTTACCGAGTGACATTTTTTCGTGCTCTTCACGCGAGACGGGGGAACCCGCAAGAAAGCCACGCGCGTGTCTCTTTTTATCCTGATTGCGTCACGCATCGGTCGTTAAAACAAAAAAAACCACCACTGACGCAGATCCGAACTTTTCTGAGTGGGAGAGGAACCCCGACACACCCACAGCCCTGCTCCGTGGAAGAGCGCGGCGCGGGTTCATTCCACGCAGAAAAGCAGAAACGGACACACACCCTGGACAGGACATCAGTCCATCACAGGACACACACACACACACACACCCTGGACAGGACACCAGTCCATCACAGGACACACACTCACACACCCTGGACAGGACACCAGTCCATCACAGGACACACTCACACACACCCTGGACAGGACACCAGTCCATCACAGGACACACACACACACCCTGGACAGGACACCAGTCCATCACAGGACACACACACACACACACACACCCTGGACAGGACACCAGTCCATCACAGGACACACACACTCACAGACCCTGGACAGGACACGAGTCCATCACAGGACACACACACACTCACACACCCTGGACAGGACACCAGTCCATCACAGGACACACACACACACTCACACACCCTGGACAGGACACCAGTCCATCACAGGACACACACACACACTCACACAACCTGGACAGGACACGAGTCCATCACAGGACACACACACACACTCACAGACCCTGGATAGGAGACAAGTCCATCACAGAGATCACAAGAGACATTTGTCTACTGCTTCTCGTTATCTTGGTGTGCAGTTATGAGTTACAAGCTAAGCCAGCCATTTACAGAGTCATGCCCACACTGGCACAGATGAGATCATCTTTAAATTCCCCCAACAGATCACAGTACATTCACACAAAGCAACAGCAATAAAATAAACTACTTTAACACTCCACACTCTTTCACATGTCAACTTTCTCAACCGATGGGAAAAAAAAAAATGTCCAGCAAAGAGAGAAGACTTTTACTGTCCCCATCGAGGGAATGTCTGTATGGACACCAAGCACTCCTGTACACTTCAATAGCATGCAAAAAGGAACATCATTGCACATTTTACTGTCGCAAAAAAATCAGAAAAACAACTCACATCACTCTATTGCACACGTACAGTAGGACACATAACAACATGGGACGTTTCTGACACATCATGACAAAACATATCGCACTCAAGTGGGCTGTAAGAGGCAAAAGTGTGTTTATCCCGGACATTTGCAGCGACAGCCGTCACGCATAGTGCAACAAAGGAACGGTCTGTATCTGTTTGACTTACGTTTGGGAGCCCTGAAACGTTGGCCAGAAGGAGGAAGTTGGTAGTCAGGGCTGAGGATGTGGGAAGGACCTGATATCATTTTTCCTGGCTGATTTTTCAAAGATTGTCAGCAGGGAGGGGCTGCTGTCTCACTCCCTTGACCTTCAGAGCTGTCTGGATGAGTCGGGTCATTTGCCATGTAAAATGAACTGCTAGATGACCGAACCACACTGAAATCCCGTATCTGATCATGCTCTCGATTACAGCGCGGCAGAAGAGAAGCATCACTTCCTGTCGAACCCCAGACACTCGTAGTCTTCGCAGGAAATATTAGCGCTGCTGACCTTTGGAGCAAACAGTCTTAACATGAGTAAACCAGCACAGGTTTACGGTCTATGAGTACTTATATGAATCAACCTGAAGGATAAGGTTGCATGAAAGCTGCAGTAGGTCCAAAATTCACAAAAGAACTGTGTTGCCCTTGGGAGATGTCAAGCGCATTGGACATGAAAAGTGCCAGATAAAAGCCATTTCTCTTCGTTTCACTTAGTGTCGGAGCTGCCATTGCATGTAAAGGAGGCAACTTGCTCTTTGAGCAGGTTCAGCACGCACTGAGCACAGATGTCTCTGAGCGGTGCCATAGCTTAGTTGGCTAAAGTGCCTGTTTAGTAAACAGGAGATCCTGGGTCCGCATCCCACCAGTGGCATTTTTCCTAGCTTGTTGTGCAGAATGTATGATTTTTGGGCAATGACATAAAGTCATTTGACCAGGTCTAGTGCAAGTGTTCACGTTACTCCTATCCTGGAGTCCCCGCACTGGCTTCCGGTCAAATTCCGTGTGCTCTCGATGACAGCTCCAGAGACAGATGAAGTGGGTGATGGCAGCCACCGTCTGCGACACGGCGTGGTGTGAACGATACAGGGTGTCAAGACCCTTTCCAGACGAGCTGCGATCAAACACAAAGGAGACGAAACTGGGAATCAGACCATCTAACAACCCAGCAAACAGGGCTGAATGGGTAAGAAACACCGTAGCTTAATGACCCAATATAAGGTAACGATAGGAGGAATCACAGGAGAAAATATAGCAAATAATTAAAAAAAACAGGAAGATAACAGTGGAGCAAATACGCAAATAGACAAAAGGAACGATCTCCTAAATTCTCAGTCAAAACATTTTTCGACAGTCTTTGTGCTGTCAACACAAAAATACATTTACATTTATATTTATATCTATATCTATATTTACATCTATATTTATATTCATGTGTGTGATACGATTTGTCTGCGTGCTGTGCTGTTCTAGTTTGTTCTTTGTGTGTCCTGGACTGTGAGAAACTCTTTTAGTGCACCCCTCACTGAACTGATTGTATTGTATTGTATTATTATTATTATTGTATCATTCGGCACACTGTGGCTGTGTTGTCTGTGTTAAGCTGCTGTCGCACTGCAATTTCCCCTCACGGGATCAATAAAGTATCGATCTTTCTACAAAAGGTCACTCAAGCCCAGATCAGAGTCTTTCCTGGGAGCCAGACCGGGTGTGAACACCTTTCAGACAAGCTGCGCTCAAAGGTTCGGACCGCAGTGTGTCCTGAAAGACACCAGAGGGTGGCCAGAGGGCACCGGCTGTGAGCTCTGGGGGATACCCCCGTGCACCCCCACGTCTGCAGCCAGAGAAGGGGGGGTGTGACGCTCCCTCTGGGTGGGGAAACAGGCCCTCCGTGCCCGTACTGTCACTCATGCTGTGTGGTGGCGGCACGTTCCCGTCGTCTGCAGGCGAGGCAAAGGAAGTTGTAGCCCCTCTGTTGCCCTCTTCCGAAGGGACACAAGGAGAAGGGAACCAGAGAGAGGATCTGGAAGAGCTCCGGCTGAAGTTCTGTTGGATTGTAAACTTGTAAAGCAGGGGGTGTTTCTGCCAGGGTGGAGCCACTGTTAGCCACTGCCCAGTCTCATCCCAATAATAATAATTATAATAATAATTATTATATATAATAATAATATATAATTATATTATGATATTATTATGTTATTACATGTTACTGTTATTGCTATTGTGTTACTGTCTATTGTCTTATCTGCTGTCCTATTTACTTACTGCACCTGAGTGACTCAGGAGAAACACTTTTCACTCAACTACGTGCCTGTGTGAGTATAATGACAATCAAGTTGAATTGGATAATAATACTGGAACACCTCTGAAAGTGGCTTCTCAAAGTGAGCCTTAGGAGGAAAGCAATGTCAAAGGATGGGAAAAACCAGATGTAGTACAATTAAATTCAAGGGACTGGAAGTGTAGTAGAGGGTTGGAAGGGAGCAGACAACCAACGGAGAGCGTTTCTGAAGACGCAGGCGTCGAGCTCAGGGGGAGAGGGTTCCAGTGCTCTGGGGCGCAGCAGCAGCAGGAGACCCCGTCTCCCCTAGAGTGTAGAGGGCTTGAGGACCAACAGGAACTGAGTCTCTTTAGTCTGAAGGGGGGTGTCCCACACTGACAGGCTGGAGGAACTGAGTCTCTTCAGTCTGAAGGGAGCGTCCCGCAC
Source organism: Lepisosteus platostomus (assembly GCF_059453375.1). Classification (NCBI taxonomy): domain Eukaryota; kingdom Metazoa; phylum Chordata; class Actinopteri; order Semionotiformes; family Lepisosteidae; genus Lepisosteus; species Lepisosteus platostomus. Next base: position 65,501,735 of record NC_142615.1, on the reverse strand, counting down.
TGACAGGCTGGAGGAACTGAGTCTCTTCAGTCTGAAGGGAGCGTCCCGCACTGACAGGCTGGAGGAACTGAGCCTCTTTAGTCTGTAGGGAGCGTCCCGCACTGACAGGCTGGAGGAACTGAGTCTCTTTAGTCTGAAGGGAGTGTCCCACACTGACAGGCGGGAGGAACTGAGTCTCTTTAGTCTGAAGGGAGTGTCCCACACTGACAGGCGGGAGGAACTGAGCCTCTTTAGTCTGAAGGGAGCTCCTTGATCAAGATTTCCGGTGTTTGAAAGAGAAAAGAACACAGCGCTGTGTGTGAGTGTGAGTGTGTGTGAGAGTGTGAGAGTGTGAGAGTATGTGAGTGAGTGTGTGTGTGTCCATCCGTCCTCCAGCCTGGTTTGTGCTTCCTGCACTGTTCCCACTGAAACCCCCTGATTTGCATCCCGGCTGCGTCTGTGTTTGTGTCCGAGAGGAGAGGAGGAGAGAGAGTCAGGAATAAAGAACACAGACAGACAGACACATCGCACAGACAGCTCACCTGGAGAGACGTCCTGACCCACCGACACACAGCGCTGAGCAGGTAAGTCTCAGGGCACAGTGACCCCTCAGTGTAGGACCTCCTGTTATTGAGACAGTAGCTGCCTGCTGCCCTGCAAGAGATTTAAACGAGTACAGGTGTCTCTAACGGGATCAACAGATACTGTCTGGAGAGCAGGTCCACAGGCTGCTCTCATTTCTGTAGCAACCTGCGTGTTTTTATCTACCCAGCAACGCAGAAGAAGATCCGTGTTCCTTGTCTTTAGTTCTGCTAAGTCTGAGTCTCGTAGGAAACTTGTTTACTTAGGAAGCTGGTTATTCCTCACTGCGGTTTCAGTTCAAGGTGCATCCCTCTGCAGTTAGAGAAAGTTAGGGAGAGAGGAGAGAGAGAGACAGGTTAGAAATGGGGGTGAGAGAGAGACAGGTTAGAAATGGGGGTGAAAGGAGAGAGAGACAGGTTAGAGATGGGGGTGAGAGAGGAGAGAGAGAGACAGGTTAGAGATGGGGGTGAGAGAGGAGAGAGACAGGTTAGAGATGGGGGAGAGAGAGGAGAGAGAGGCAGGTTAGAGATGGGGGAGAGAGAGGAGAGAGAAGGCAGGAGAGTCAGAGAGAGGAGAGAGGGGAGGGATCGGGAGAGGGGAAAGACAGGGAGATAGAGACGGGAGACAGTGGTATGAGACAGAGAGGGGGATACTGAGCGAGAGGGAGACAAACAGGAAATTAAAAATATTCTGTCTCTCATGGCATCAGACGGTGGCTGTTTGATTTTCCCCTACATGACCCAGGCCTGACCCCTCCACTCCTGCATCAATGGCTCCATTCACTCCCACAGACAGACACAGCCACAGACAACAGGAGTGTTTCCGTGATGCTATCAGCAGAGAGAGGAGGCACAAGAGAGAGGAGAGAAACTGTGGATCATAGAGAGAGGAGAAAGGAGAGAGGGGAGAGAGTGGAGAGGAGAGAGAGCAGAGAGAGGAGAGAGGAGACAGGACAGATACTGTGGATCACAGAGAGAGGAGAGAGAGAGGGGAGAGGGTAGAGAGAGTGGAGAGGAGAGAGCATAGAGAGGAGACACAAGAGAGAGGAGAGAAACTGTGAATGGGAGAAGGAGAGGAGAAAGGAGAGTGGAGAGAGTAGAGAGAGGAGAAGGAGAGGAAGAGCCACAGACAGCAGGAGTGTTTCCTTGATGCTATCAGCAGAGAGAGGAGGCACAAGAGAGAGGAGAGAAACTGTGAATGGGAGAAGGAGAGGAGAAAGGAGAGTGGAGAGAATGTAGAGAAGGGAGAAGGAGAGGAAGAGCCACAGACAGCAGCAGCGTTTCCTTGATGCTATCAGCAGGGAGAGCAGGACAGCAGGAGGAGACTGATGGATCCAGTCGGGAATCTCTCCCAGCAGTCCGGATCCCATGTTTCTGAGTGGGAGAGGGGGGTCCTGCCCCTCTCCAGATTCCTGCGTCTCCCCCAGTCTCCACTAGTGACCGATCCACACCAGCCAGGGGGATCGGTAGCAGCCCAGCAGGGCTGAGTTAATTCAGATCTCACTGAGCCCATGAGCGAGACCCGAGCTCCGCCAGAGACCTGTAGGAGCTGTGTCAGACGCGCCTCTGCTGTGTCACGCAGGAGGATTCGAACCCGGAGCCAGGAGCCACACCGCGCCTTCGCCTCTGAGCGGATCTGCCGGGATGGAGAGGAAGGGGCTGGTGCTTCTCTTCCTGACAGGTGGGCCTGTGACTCTGCTCCCAGGTCAGAGAACCTGCAGCAGGTCTGTGTGGGTCCTGAAGCCCCAGTATAGTGACGGGGACACTAGACTGTAAACAGGCGCCGTCCTTCGGATGAGACGTAAAACCGAGGTCCTGACTCTCTGTGCTCATTAACAATCCCGGGGTGTTTCTGGAGAAGAGTAGGGGTGTTACCCCAGTGTCCTGGCCTGATTCCCCCCCTGGTCTTGACCCATCATGGCCTCCTAATCACCCCCCTCTCTGAACTAGCTCCATCCCTCTGCTCTCCTCCCCACTGAGAGCTGCCGTGTGCTGAGCGGACTGGAGCATCATCCAGGTGGGGGCTGCACACTAGGGGGGGGGGGGGCTGGAGGGGATCCCCCTGACCTGGGAAGAGCTCTGAGGGGAGAGTCCAGGAAAGAGCTCTAGAACTGTAAGGAAGCATTATTCCTTCTAATGCTGCTACTGCCAAAGGGCTGTGTTCTCTCACCTGCACTCTTCCCCAGTGACTGCAGATTCAGCTCACTATTCATGAAAAGATAAATTCCTAATGCAAGAAATTGTAAAGGGTTGATAAAGCGACGTTCTATTCAATTCAATTCGAGGTGCTTTATTAGCATGACCGATGGGTAGAATCAGTGTTGCCAAAGCACATTAGATAATGGATGGGCTGACCACACTGCCAGAGCTGGTTCACATCACCACAGAGAGGACTCCGTCACCCACAGACTTGTCCGTTACAGATAGGTGGGGTCACCTGTCTCACCGGCGGGGTGACGAGTGAGTTTCGGGTGGAGGACAGCAGGACTGTGGTGCTACTGTGACTCACAATAGATTTAAACAACCTGACTCTGGAGCGTACAGACCCTTTGAACTGCAATACAGATGGATTTGAGAAACTTACACAACCCATAATTCTGTGTTCCCAGTGCTCTGTCCTCCTGGATCCGGCCTCATCAGGAAGTTCTACTTTGTGGACTCACCCCTGACCTGGCCTCCGTCAAGAGCACAGCAGACATGGACACAGTCCTCAACACCACTAACCTGCCCAGTGGCACAGCCTGGATAGGCCTGTACCGAGACTGCAGAGAGAGCTGGCGGTGGTCTGGCGGAGAGGTCGTGACCTTCACCCACTGGAGGAGTCAGCTCCCCTGTGCTGTTCTCAACGCAGCGGGATTCTGGGAGGAGAGAGACTGCAGCGAGGAGGTCTACTTCATATGTGAGAGTCAAGGTGAGACGACACTGCACGCAGGGCTCAATCTGAGATCTGTCTTTAGGTATAGACAGAAAAGAACAGGAAGCAGGAAGAGCTGGGTTGCATGGGCATTCTGGTATCTGTAGTCTCATCTCACTTTGCAGTCATTATGCGATGAGCATTGTATCTTGGGAAACGTAGTCCTAAATTATATGCACTCACATACACGCCAAAGTCAAAATGGACAGACTTCAACACTACCTTTTCCCTGGGATCATCACGTCATGGGAAAAGACCTATCCAGGCCCCTTTTCTTGGAATGTATCTATTAATCTTATTTTCTTTATTACAGTAAGCTGTCACTACTAACGCCTCTTGGCATGATAGAGCAGTGATCACAAACATCATACAGCATCAGAAAACATAAACTCACCACAAAGATCTCTCCAAATCACAGAGAATGTTATTGTCCTGAAACAAACAAAGGCATGCGATAAAGAGTAGTTTGAAATAAAAACAAAATTCAAGCTACAAATTCATCTGACTGGTATCACTTTATACATGATGAACTGTCATGGGTTCGAGCTCAGGAATTCTGCTGGTACACACAGCTGAAGGCATCACAGCTGAAACGTGTTTCTTGTCTTCTCTTTTCAGGAATAAACCTCTACCTATTTAACTATACACCGGAATGAACAGGAAACAGGAAATGGTGGTGTGCAAAGCACTATGGGATTTGTAGTCTCACAGCTGTACACACCGTTACACCTGATCTTTGTCTTCGCAGGTGGGGCCCAGCAGTACAGCCTGATCAGGGAAAACAAGACCTTCGCTGCAGCCCAGAGACACTGCAGAGAGAGCTGCTCCGACCTGCCCCTGGTGGACAGTGTGGGAGAGTCTGAACAGATCAGGACGACGGCACAGGGACACGCTGTCTGGATCGCTCTGCTCCAGGACGGCTGGGAGTGGGCTGACGGGAGGCGCTCTGGGTTTCGCAACTGGAGTCCTGGGCAGCACAATGGAGGAGGAGCCTTGTACATGGAGATCTATTTAAAAGATAACGTAAATAAAAATAATAATAAAAGAGGTGGCTGGAACGATGCAGGTGGAACATATCCCAGCCCCTTCTTCTGCTACACTGGTGAGTCCAGCCCTGACAGACTGTCCCAGAGCCCCAGGCAGTAGCTCAGGGGGCTGAGTTTGTCTCAGGAGAATCCAGCTTGAGAGAACAGCAGCAGAGAGCTGTATCTCCCTCGTCTGACCTTGGTCTCCCAGCAGCAGCATAGAACTACATCAGGAGCCAATGATGAATTTGGAGACAGAACATCAAGTAAATGACAATTTCAGAATGTACAGAAATCTTATTTCTATATGTATTTTATTTACAGCTACAGACTCCTCTGAGCAGTACCACTTCATACGCTATAAACTGACATGGGTTCGAGCTCAGGAATACTGCCGGTACAATCACACAGACCTGGTCACTGTGTTCACTGAGGAGCAGCAGAGGCAACTTCTCAGCCTCACAAACACTGGTGAAGCAGACGGAGCCTGGATTGGTCTGTATAACAGCACACAGAGTGACCCAGGGTCTGGGGGAGCTGCAGGGACCCCCTACACTCAAACCCAGGGGCGCGTCGGTGTGCTGATGGACTCTGAGGGAGGATGGGAAGAGAGAGACTATCAGGAGAGAAACTACTTCATGTGTCTCAACAACACAGGTAAGAGGACAGTCCATCACTCCAGTGTCTCACTGACGTCTCGCTGCTCTGAATCAGAGACACGCTTCACCACTGTCACTCGACACAGGTAAGAGGACAGTCCATCACACCAGTATCTCACTGACATTTTGACTCACTGATACATTTTCTTGTCTGCTCAGAGCGCAGTGACGTCACCCTGATTGAACTCAACCAGACCTGGACTGAAGCCCAGAGTCTCTGCAGACAGAAGCACACAGAGCTGGTCAGTGTGAGGAGCCAGAGTGAGAATGAGGAGGTTTGGAGGTCAGCGCGGGGTCACAGGGTGTGGATCGGCCTGTACAACGAGCCCTGGAAGTGTTCAGACCAGGGGGCGTCCAGCTTCAGGAACTGGGCAGGAGGGCAGCCTGGGTCAGCAGGTGGACAGAGATGTGCGCAGGTGGACCTGCAGGGCAGCCCGAGAGGAAGATGGACAGAGACAGACTGCAGTGAGATCAGACCCTTCTTCTGTCACTGGGGTGAGGACGGCTCCGTTTTCCACTTGGGTTCGTGTCCGGAAGGGGCGTCTGGGGACCCTACAGAGACACAGATTCAGAATTTGTATCTCTCTCTTCCAGACAGCAGAGAGCTCGTCCTGGTGAGAGAGGAGAAGTCCTGGGCTGAGGCCCTGGATCACTGTCAGACTCACCACACTGGCCTGGCGTATATCCAGTCACACCAGGAGCAGAGCTACGCTGCTGAAGAGGCCCAGTCTGCTGAGTCCACTCTGGTCTTGCTGGGCCTGAGGCAGAACCGAGTCTCGGGGTCCTGGTTCTGGGCGAACGAGGCTCCCCTGGTCTATCAGAATTGGGGCGCAGGGGGAGCCCCGGGCCGGCCTGCTTCCATCCCCTGTGGAGCCCTGGACAGAGACAGAGGGGGCTCTGGACTAACCGCAGCTGTGAGGAGCAGCTGAGTTTCCTCTGCTCCAGAGGTACTGAGGGCGACTCCCTGTTCTGCACATGTTTGACCAGCAGCTGGCGACAGCAGAGCCGTCTGCTCTCAGACCAGGCCTCTCGCCTGACCGCTGAGCGAGGAGAGATCTGCGCTCGATCTCACACTCCAGTGTAGAACCAGGAGACTGTCGGCCTTGTTAGTGACCCCACACCCCCCGACTGCAGGCCGGCCCCCCTCCTCTCCCCCTCTCACACCTGCATCAGGGGTGAACCAGTGGGCACGGCTGGTGAATACCAGTGTTGAGGGACCGCTCTGGACTGCAAGTCAAATGTGGTGGCAAACGTTGATTCAATTTTCAAACTGGGGCAACAGCGCTCATTCTCTGTCTCCCTCTCTCTCGGGTGTCTCTCTGTCCTGCAATGCCTGTCGCCCCAGATCCACAGAGGAGGACGGGGAAGAGGACCATCCTGAGGCTGAAGATCGCCGGGAGCAGACAGCAGATTCAGAACGACGCCGAGACGAAACACAGACTCCTGGAGCAGGTAGGCGGGAGCCCCTTCTGGGAGCTGAGTGTGTCTGGTGTGTGACTGGGGTTCCCCCAGGAAGGGAGCGTTTCAGACTCCGAGGAGGGCGTCCGCGACGAGCCAGACTGTTCCAGATGTCGACAGGTGGGCTATAAAGGGAACCTTCCTGTCCCTGATCCTCAGGGATTCAGATCAAGGGCTCAGCAGGAGAGACGGAGCAGATCTGCTCTGCGACACGATGTTTCACAGCTCGAACCCGTGTTGCTCGAATCCAGGGGTGTTAGCGCTGTGTCTGAGGCGCACGCTGCCGCTGTGTGAGCTGTCCTACAGTGCTGCATGCCTGAGTGTTGAGTCACTGCACACAGCTCAGTCCGTCTGTGTCTGCAGATGGATGACCTGTTGGCCCAGCAGGGTCTCCTGGGGAACCACACCCTGCGCTGGAGGGAGCAGCCGGACGGACGGGTTTTCTGCCCGGCAGAAGTGGGAGGAGGTGAGTCTGAGACCCTCCCGCCCGAGACAGGACCCTCCCGCCCAAGACAGGACCCGCTGCCCGAGACAGGACCCTCCTGCCCAAGACAGGACTCGCTGTCTGAGACGTGATCTGCTGCTTCTGACAGGACCTGTTGTCGCTGCCATGAGCTCCTGCACAGACCCCTGTGGCCTATATAGTGTGTGTGGTGTCCAGCTCCGTCAGTACAGTGTGCGTGTGTGTGTGTGTGATGTCCAGCTCTGTCAGTACAGTGTGCGTGTGGTGTCAGTACAGTGTGTGTGTGTGTGTGGTGTCCAGCTCTGTCAGTCCAGTGTGTGTGTGTGTGTGGGTGTGGGTGATGTCCAGCTCTATCTCTGCTCTGAGTGTCTAACTCTGCTGTCGTGTGTTTTGTCCACAGACCAGTGTGTGTCCAGTTTAGACTCGGAGCCAGTCTGACAGCAGAGTGTCCAGTCCAGGCAGTGTGGGACTGCTCGGAGACTCTAGCCTTCTTCACACAACTCTGTGGGCTTCGAGTGATACTGCACCTGTCAAACATGGTCTTTCTTTTAGATCTCATTTGCTTTCATTATACTGCATTTAGAGAAACTACAGAAGTTCAGCAGCATGAACATGTTATTTCATCAACATCCTGATAAAACTGCTGTTGAACTGACTCACATTCTGTACTTCTGTACGGCGCAGAATTCACTGCGCTTATAAAAAGATGTCAAGTTAAAAAGACGTCAAGTTAAAAAGATGTCAGGTTCCCTTCTTTCTAATAAAAGCGCCTGTCACACTGAGCGAGAGGACGTTCTGGGTGGTTTTCTGACTTGAAGCTTGTTAAAAGTCCAGCAGTGAAGTGTCTGGATGCCATTCCACTCGAGTTTGCATCTGTGGAAACGTGAGTGTTGGGGTGTGTTCAGCTGCAGGTTGTTCTCCAGCAGGGTTAATGGCTCTGCGGTGTTGTGAACTGACACGCAGCCCAGTGTCTCCCCCAGAGATGAATCCTGCAGCAGCACCAAGCGCCCTGGGAGAGTCACTCAGGTCAGAGGTCACAACCTCTGTTTGCCCTCTGCATTTCCTCCACAGACTGGGGGGACAGTGTGACACCTCCTGATGTGTTTTTTGTGCATTGTGTGTATTCTACAGTGTGATCTGGGTGTTTGTGGTGTGTTGCTGGTGCAGAACGATCACTATGAGTCTCCCAGGTGGGGTAACTGGTGCAGAATGCTCACTGTGTGTCTCCCAGGTGGGGTTACTGGTGCAGAATGATCACTGTGCGTCTCCCAGGTGGGGCTGCTGGTGCAGAATGATCTCTGTGCGTCTCCCAGGGGGGGTTACTGGTGCAGACTCCACAGCGCCAGCAGTACCGCCTGCAGCCACCAGAGGGAGACACTCCTGACCGCTCTCACAGCGGATCAGCTGTCACACTGCTCACAGTGTGTGTGTCCTGTGATGGACTGGTGTCCTGTCCAGGGTGTGTGTGTGTCCTGTGATGGACTGGTGTCCTGTCCAGGGTGTGTGAGTGTGTGTGTGTCCTGTGATGGACTGTCCAGGCCAAAGGAATAGTTTCAGGAACCCTCAAGAAATTCCATCCGCCTCCAAAACTCATTGCATTAAGAAGACTCATTTTAAAACATTACCTGCATGCCCCAAAACACTTAAAGTTGCCAATCAGCAATAAAATGTTGATTCCTGATACTCACATTTTGACATACAATTAATAATGTCTCAGTTCCTCCCCCTGTCTCACATGACTAGATTTCACCCCTATTAAAGGGAGCGAGCGCCTACACCGAACCTCCAGTCAGTACAGGGGGCTCTACTGTACACAGAGGGTGGCGGGGGTGTGGAACAACTCCTTTGTTCGGGGCCTTGGGGCATTCTTGTTGTGAAAGGCGCTATATAAAAAAACTGAATTGAAATTGAATCTTACAGGTTTGGGTTTTTCGGAGATCTTGTCAGAGATCTTGTCTGACGTGCCCGTTTCAAAAACGTAGCGACACTCCTCACGTCCGAGCGCCGCCGGTCTGTGACGTAACGTATGCTTACACAACCATGACGGTTTCATCATGGACAGCACGAAAGCCCGAAAAGTGGTTGACGTTTTAATTTGGCAACGCCACGATGGATCCCAGTTTTTTTTTTTATTTTGGGGGCCAAAGAGGACAAAAAAGGAAACGTCCGGAGGTGGATCGATGGTCATCTCTGCGGTTGTTCTGATGTTCTGGAAAAAACAAAACAAAAAAAAAACGGCTCGCTTGCCCGGTCGTGTAGTGTTTCCACACCCCACGCAAATCAACTTCTGTTCGCCCCCGGGGGCTCTTCGCCCGCCGCACCCCTCTCACGTGATAGGGGCTTCCCCCGGCTGTGACGTACTTACCCTACCCCCTTCCACCAACGTCATACCGAAGGTCGCGCTTCGGGCCGCGGCGATGTTGACGGACTGTCTTGTAGCGTGAGAAGGGTTTAAATTTCGACTTAAGGAGTTGGCCATCGTTATATTTCGCGAGGTATCATACGGGGGGAAAAAGAACATTTATATTTATCAACCTACTAGTAATACTGGGTGGATGTCACGTTCCCCAAAGTTCAGTGCCTCTCTCTAATAAAGTAGAAACGCGACATTAAACTCCGTTCGAAACGGGAGAAATCACCAGGACACTATACAACTGACGTCCGGAAAAGAAAAAAAGAACTCCTATTCCCATTTGTAATGACCCCGTCGTGTTTTTCCCGGTGTGCGCTTATCTTTCGGAGACCGTTTCTCTCTGGTGTTGTTTTGCTGTTGGAATAAATGGCGAGGTGACCCTTCTGTGTGGAGTCTGCGTATTCTCTCCGCAGGGGCTGGTCGAACCGGGGTCTCCCAATCGTCACAGAAGTGTGTGTCGTTTTGGGCGGTGGTGGGGGGGTGCATCGGGGATACTGCGCCCCAAGGGGGTGACCTCTCACCTTACTCCGGACGAAGGGAGAAGACCTGTACCTTCACGAGTCCGGGTTGTGAAAACTTCTTCTGGCAGTTCAAAACGTTTCGAAGGGACTACAGCGCTACCCTGTTTTCCATTTGTATCGTGTATTATTAGACAGTCATAAGTATCTGTACTGATCACAGAGTCCCCCTCTCACTGCCAGGACTGAAGCCCAGTGCAGCACGAATAATAATAATAATTTATAAGTCTGGACTCTCCACTCAGAGCTCCTCCCAGGTCAGGGGGATCCCCTCCAGCCCCCCCAGTGTGCAGCCCCTACCTGGATGATGCTCCAGTCTGCTCAGCACACAGCAGCTCTCAGTGGGGAGGAGAGCAGAGGGATGGAGCCAGTTCAGAGAGGGGGGTGATAAGGAGGCCATGATGGGTCAAGACCAGGGGGGGAATCAGGCCAGGACACTGGGGTAACACCCCTACTCTTCTCCAGAAACACCCCGGGATTGTTAACGAGCACAGAGAGTCAGGACCTCGGTTTTACGTCTCATCCGAAGGACGGCGCCTGTTTACAGTCCAGTGTCCCCCGTCACTATACTGGGGCATCAGGACCCACACAGACTGCAGGGTGAGAGCGCCCCCTGCTGGCCCCACTCACACCTCTCCCAGCAGCAACCTTAGGGGGGGGGGAGGTAAAAAACCAAAAGCTAAACAGATTTTTTTTCAAATTTATTGATGCTTAACAAAAGGTCATCAGTCCAGTCTGGGGCCCCTCAGCTTCAGTCCAGACCAGTCTGGGGCCCCTCAGCTTCAGTCCAGTCTGGGGCCCCTCAGCATCGGTCCAGCACAGTCTGGGGTCCCTCAGCTTCAGTCCAGCACAGACTGGGGTCCCTCAGCTTTGGTCCAGTCTGGGGTCCCTCAGCTTCGGTCCAGCACAGACTGGGGTCCCTCAGCTTCGGTCCAGTCTGGGGTCCCTCAGCTTCGGTCCAGCACAGCCTGAGGTCCCTCAGCTTTGGTCCAGTCCAGTCTGGGGCCTCTCAGCTCCAGTCTAGTCCAGTCTGGGGCCCCTCAGCTCCAGTCCAGTCCAGTCTGGTGTCCCTCAGCTCCAGTGCTGTCCAGTCTGGGGTCCCTCAGCTTCAGACCAGCACAGTCTGGGGTCCCTCAGCTTCGGTCCAGCATAGACTGGGGTCCCTCAGCTTCGGTCCAGCACAGTCTGGGGTCCCTCAGCTTCAGTCCAGACTGGGGTCCCTCAGCTTCGGTCCAGCACAGTCTGGTGTCCCTCAGCTCCTGTCCAGTCCAGTCTGGGGTCCCTCAGCTTCGGTCCAGCACAGTCTGGGGTCCCTCAGCTTCGGTCCAGTCTGGTGTCTCTCAGCTCCGGTCCAGTCCAGTCTGGTGTCCCTAGGCTGCAGTCCAGTCGTCTGGTGTCCCTCAGCTCCGGTCCAGTCCAATTCAGTCCAGTCCAGTCCAGATCTTAGCAGGCACAGAACCAGGAAAGGAACCTGGAAAGAATATTGTTATTGCAGGTGTGAGGGACACCGACACAGACGTCACCATGACATCAAACAGCAAGAGGAGACTCCTCCTTGAATCACAGACACGACCGGGCGGCGCCCCCCTGTCTGCTCACCTGCACCTCCTCTTCCTCTTCTTGTCCTTCCCGGCAGCCTGCTCCTCCTCTCCCTCGCTTTTCCTCTCCTGACCCACGGTCTCCGCCGCCTCCATCGGCTCGTCCTGATCATCTGTCTCCACCGACACGCAGCTCAGAGAGTTTAAAAAGACGCACCAGCGCTTCTGAAGCAGAGACAGGAGAGTCACATTAAGAGTCGGACTGGACACTCCAGTACATGAACACTGCACTGGGAGAGAAGGGTTGATACAGACACACTGACTGGACACTCCAGGACATGAACACTGCACTGAGAGAGAGAGGGGTTCATACACACACACTGACTGGACACTCCAGTACATGAACACTGCACTGAGAGAGAGAGGGGTTCATACAGACACACTGACTGGACACTCCAGTACATGAACACTACAATGAGAGAGAGAGGGGTTCATACAGACACACTGACTGGACACTGGACAGGAGTAAAGAGAGGATCAGAGCATTACCCACCTTCTTTTTCTTCTGTCTCACAGGAGGTGGTGATTGGACCTCCTCCAGCTGGAGTCCGAGGAGGGAGAGAGGGGGCAGGAGAGGGACAGCACAGGGAGAGAAAGAGAGAGACAGGTGAGTCAAGTGTCCCAAGAGTACAGAGACTCTGCTGAAATCACACTCGCAGTGAGTGACACCGACACTAACCAGCCTCAGGACAGCACTGCTAGAGCACCACAACCCAGACTCAACCACATCACAGCACAGATCAAACAGCAATATCTCACACATTGGGACACACACACACAAATACAACATAAACTGGAATGCTACAGAACCTTAAACAGACAATACACACTAGCTGAATATTTGACCAAAATAAAAAATAACAAACAGAAACAGACCCTGACGAAGTACAGGCTCAGTGACCACAACTTGGCCATAGAAACTGGGCGACACAGGCAGACCTGGCTGCCCAGAGAGGACAGGCTGTGCTCCCACTGCCAGCGGGGAGAAATAGAGACAGAGGTGCACTTCCTACTGCACTGTGACAGATACTCTGGGATTAGAGAAACATTCTTCCCGAAATTCAGAAATCTAATCCCAGAGTTCCCACACCTGCCAGAATCAAAACGGGTCCCAATCCTACTGGGAGAGGGAGGAGGGAACTCAGTTGATCTGGCAGCCCAGTATGTGATCTCCTGTCACAGCTTGAGGAACAGTGAGTCTGTCTCCCAATAATGCTCCAGCCGCCTACAGTATATGTCAATATTTTATAATATGTCTTTGTTGTAAATGTCTGTAACATGTCTGCTTTACGCAGAGAGTGGCGGGGGTTGGATATCAAGGCCTGACGATACCGCATTACGCAGAGAGTGGAGGGGTGGGATGTCAGGGCCTGACGACACTGCTTTATGCAGAGAATGGAGGGGTGGGTGTCAGGGCCATACGACACTTCTTTATTCAGAGAGTGGAGGGGGTGGGATGTCAGGGCTAGATGACATTGCTTTACACAGAGAGTGGAGAGGTGGGTGTCAAGGCTATACGACAGTGCTTTCCGCAGAGAGTGGTGGGGGTGTGATGTCAGGGCCATAGGACAGTGCTTTACATAGAGAGTGGTGGGGGTGTGATGTCAGGGCCATAGGACACTGCTTTACACAGAGAGTGGTGGGGGTGGGATGTCAGGGCTTGACGACACTGCTTTATGCAGAGAGTGGAGGGGTGGGATGTCAGGGCTATACGACAGTGCTTTCGGCAGAGAGTGGTGGGGGTGTGATGTCAGGGCCATACGACACTTCTTTACGCAGGGAGTGGCAGGGGTGGGATGTCAGGGCCTGACGATACTACTTTACACAGTTAGTGGTGGGGATGGGATGTCAGGGCCATACGACACTTCTTTACGCAGAGATCGGCAGGGTCTGACGACACTGCTTTATGCAAAAAATGGAGGGGTGGGTGTCAGGGCTATATGACAGTGCTTTCCGCAGAGAGTGGTGGGGGTGTGATGTCAGGGCCATACAGCAGTGCTTTACACAGAGAGTGGTGGGGGTGTGATGTCAGGGCCATACGACAGTGCTTTACATAGAGAGTGGCGGGGGAGGGATGTCAGGGCTTGACAACACTGCTTCATGTAGAGAGTGGAGGGGAGGGTTTCAGGGCCATAAAACACTGCTTTATGCAGAGAGTGGAGGGATTGGTGTCAGGGCCATATGACACTACTTTACACAGAGAGTGGTGGGAGTGGGATGTCAGGCCCTGACGACACTGCTTTATTCAAAGAGTGGAGGGGTGGGTGTCAGGGCTATACGACAGTGCTTTCCGCAGAGAGTGGTGGGGGTGTGATGTCAGAGCCATACGACACTTCTTTACGCAGGGAGTGGCAGGGGTGGGATGTCAGGGCCTGACGATACTTATTTACGCAGAGAGTGGCAGGGGTGGGATGTCAGGGCCTGAAGATACTGCTTTTCTCAGAGAGCGGAGTAGGTGGGATACGACCTCTCAGTGGGGCCAGCAGGGGGCACTCACCCTGCGGTCTGTGTGGGTCTTAATGCCCCAGTGTAGAGACGGGGGACACGATCTGGCCCACCAGCGACGAGCAGGTTACCAGATCTAGACAAAGGGAGCAACTCTTAGTCGTATGAGCTTAGGCACACATCGCAGCGATTAAAAAAACAAAACAAACATATTATGTCTGTTACTAACGACTTTTTTTTCCTACATTGAAAGTCACTTTCCCGGGTGATTTTCTAGCACGACTGGGGCTCTTCATTTCTCCTCGGTGTCTCATCGCGGGCGGATTTGAAACAGACCACAGAAGGTGGTCACACACTATATTATTATTTAGAGACAGGCTCACTGTCTGTATCTCAGGCTGGAACAGTAAATCACACTGTATTATTATTATTAATATTATTGAGAGTCTGGCTCACTGTTCCCCAGGCTGGGACAGGAGATCACATACTGTATTATTATTGAGAGACAGGCTCACTGTCTGTTCCTTAGGCTGGGACAGAGGATCCCACACTGTATTATTATTATTGAGAGACAGGCTTACTCTCTGTTCCTCAAGCTGAGACAGGACATCACATACTATATTATTATTGATTGACAGGCTCACTGTTCCTCAGGCTGGGACAGGAGATAACACACAGTATTATTATTATTGAGAGACAGGCTCACTGTCTGTTCCTCAGGCTGGGACAGGAGATCACACACTGTATTATTATTATTGAGAGACAGGCTCACTGTCTGTTCCTCAGGCTGCGACAGAGGATCACACACTGTATTATTATTATTTAGAGAGAGGCTCACTGTCTGTTCCTCAGAGTTGGACAGGAGATCCCACACTGAATTATTATTATTGAGAGACAGGCTCACTGTCTGTTCCTCAGGCTGGGACAGAGGATCACACACTGTATTATTATTATAGAGAGACAGGCTCACTGTATGTTCCCCAGGCTGGGTCAGGAGCTCACACAGTATTATTATAATTATTGAGAGACAGTCTCACTGTCTGTTCCTCAGTCTGGGACAGGAGATTACACACTGTATTATTATTATTGAGAGACAGGCTCACTGTCTGTTCCCCAGGCTGGGACAGGAGATAACACTGTATTATTATTGAGAGACAAACTCACTGTCTGTTCCTCAGGCTGGGACAGTAGGTCACACTGTATTATTATTATTGAGAGTGTGGCTCACTGTTCCCCAGGCTGGGACAGGAGATCCCACACTGTATTATTATTATTTAGAGACAGACTCACTGTCTTTTCCTCGGTCTGGGACAGATGGTCACACACTGTATTATTATTGAGACAGGCTCACTGTCTGTTCCTCAGGCTGGGACAGTAGATCACATTGTATTATTATTATTAATATTATTGAGAGTCTGGCACACTGTTCCCCAGGCTGGGACAGGAGATCCCACACTGTATTATTATTATTGAGAGACAGGCTTACTCTCTGTTCCTCAAGCTGAGACAGGACATCACATACTGTATTATTATTGATTGACAGGCTCACTGTTCCTCAGGCTGGGACAGGAGATCACACACTGTATTATTATTATTGAGAGACAGTCTCACTGTCTGTTCCTCAGTCTGGGACAGGAGATTACACACTGTATTATTATTATTGAGAGACAGGCTCACTGTCTGTTCCCCAGGCTGGGACAGGAGATAACACTGTATTATTATTATTAATATTATTGAGAGTCTGGCACACTGTTCCCCAGGCTGGGACAGGAGATCCCACACTGTATTATTATTATTGAGAGACAGTCTCACTGTCTGTTCCTCAGTCTGGGACAGGAGATTACACACTGTATTATTATTATTGAGAGACAAACTCACTGTCTGTTCCTCAGGCTGGGACAGTAGGTCACACTGTATTATTATTATTGAGAGTCTGGCTCACTGTCTTTTCCTCGGTCTGGGACAGATGGTCACACACTGTATTATTATTGAGACAGGCTCACTGTCTGTTCCTCAGGCTGGGACAGTAGATCACACTGTATTATTATTATTAATATTATTGAGAGTCTGGCACACTGTTCCCCAGGCTGGGACAGGAGATCCCACACTGTATTATTATTATTGAGAGACAGGCTCACTGTTTGTTCCTCAGGCTGGGACAGGAGATCACACACTGTATTATTATTATTATAGTGAGACAGGCTCACTGTATATTCCCCAGGCTGGGACAGGAGGTCATATATTATATTATTATTATAGAGAGACAGGCTCACTGTATGTTCCACAAGCTGAGACAGGAATTCACACTGTATTATTATTATTGAGAGACAGACTCACTATCTTTTCCTCAGTCTGGGACAGTTGGTCACATACTGTATTATTATTATTGAGAGACAGTCTCACTGTTCCTCATGCTGGGACAGTAGATCACACTGTATTATTATTACTGAGAGTCTGGCTCACTGTTCCCCTGGGTGGGACAGGAGATCACACACTGTATTATTATTATTGAGAGACAGGCTTACTCTCTGTTCCACAGGCTGAGACAGGACATCACATATTGTATTATTATTATTGATTGACAGGCTCACTGTTCCTCAGGCTGGGACAGGAGATAACACACTGTATTATTATTATTGAGAGACGGGCTCACTGTCTGTTCCTCTGGCTGGGACAGGGGATCACACACTGTATTATTTTTATTGTGAGACAGGCTCACTGTCTGTTCCTCAGGCTGGGACAGAGGATCACACACTGTATTATTATTGAGAGACAGGCTCACTCTCTGTTCCTCAGGCTGGGACAGGAGATCACACACTGTATTATTATTATTGACAGATAGGCTGACTGTCTGTTCCTCAGGCTGGGACAGGCGGACATACACTGTATTATTATTATTGAGAGACAGGCTCACTGTCTGTTCCTCAGGCTGGGACAGGAGATCACATACTGTATTATTAGTATTGAGAGACAGGCTCTCTGTCTGTTCCTCAGGCTGGGACAAGAGATCACACACTGTATTATTATTGAGAGACAGGCTCACTCTCTGTTCCTCAGGCTGGGACAGGAGATCACACACTGTATTATTATTATTGACAGATAGGCTGACTGTCTGTTCCTCAGACTGGGACAGGCGGACATACACTGTATTATTATTATTGAGAGACAGGCTCACTGTCTGTTCCTCAGGCTGGGACAGGAGATCACATACTGTAATATTATTATTGATTGACAGGCACACTGTTCCTCAGGCTGGGACAGAAGATCGCACCCTGTATTATTATTATTGACAGATAGGCACACTGTGTCGTTTGGGCTGGGACAGGAGATCACACACTGTATTATTATTACTGAGAGAGAGGCTCACTGTCTGTTCCTCATGCTGGGACAAGAGATCACACACTGTATTATTATTATTGAGAGACAGGCTCACTGTCTGTTCCTCAGGCTGGGACAGGAGATCACACACTGTATTATTAGTATTGAGAGACAGGCTCTCTGTCTGTTCCTCAGGCTGGGACAAGAGATCACACACTGTATTATTATTATTGTGAAACAGGCTCACGTTTTTTTTTCCCGGGCTGGGAGAGAAGATCACACTGTATTATTATTATTATTGAGAGTCTGGCTCACTGTTCCCCAGGCTGGGACAGGAGATCCCACACTATATTATTATTATTGAGAGACATGCTCACTGTTTGTTCCTCAGACTGGGACAGGACATCCCACACTGTATTACTATTATTGACAGATAGGCTCACTGTGTCTTCGCTTCGGCTTGAACAGGAGATCACACACTGGATTATTATTATTGAGAGACAGGCTCACTGTCTTTTCCTCAGGCTGGGACAGGAGGACATACACTGTATTATTATTATTGAGAGACAGTCTCACTGTCTGTTCCTCAGGCTGGAGCAGGAGATCACATACTGTAATATTATTATTGATTGACAGGCACACTGTTCCTCAGGCTGGGACAGGAGATCGCACCCTGTATTATTATTATTGACAGATAGGCACACTGTGTCGTCGTTTGGGCTGGGACAGGAGATCACACACTGTATTATTATTACTGAGAGAGAGGCTCACTGTCTGTTCCTCATGCTGGGACAAGAGATCACACACTGTATTATTAGTATTGAGAGACAGGCTCTCTGTCTGTTCCTCAGGCTGGGACAGGAGATCACACACTGTATTATTATTATTGTGAAACAGGCTCACGGTTTTTTTTCCCGGGCTGGGAGAGAAGATCACACTGTATTATTATTATTATTGAGAGACATGCTCACTGTTTGTTCCTCAGACTGGGACAGGACATCCCACACTGTATTACTATTATTGACAGATAGGCTCACTGTGTCTTCGCTTGGGCTTGAACAGGAGATCACACACTGGACGCGGAGCCGATCATTTGCAATTGGGCTGTGCCGACAGACCAGGACGAGCTCTGTCGGCTCAAAAGCAGCGCAGGACCTGCAAGAACAACAGAAAGATTAGCATCCAGCGGGGGCTTCATAGTGAGCCCAAGATCTCATCAAGAATCGGCTCCAGCAACAGGGCTGGGCGCATTGTTCCATTCTCCGACCACTCTCGGTGTAAACAAGTCCCTCCTGGTCTCTGCTTGAATTGCACTTTCCTGCGTTTGCTTTGGTGTAACTGGCTTCCCCTGCATGGGCGAATGTGTAGAAGATCCTTAGTAAGTCATTGAAGAAAACCGAGAAGAGGTCGGAGTGGCCTCTGTCGTTCATCAACAATCCAGTCAGGCAGTACTCCTCTGTAAAGTGCCGTTCGTTCACATCGATTGGCTTTTTTTTGCCTTCATTCGTACAAGTAGTAAAAGCAGACGCCCCTATTCTGCCGTGACTCGGTTGCGGCTACAACGCAAAGTACTGACCACTATACGATCACGGCGAGTTACCGAGACACACGTGGCAGGGCGGAAAAGGCTGTGCTCTCTTCGTGTGACATAATTCGGAAAAGTCCTGACGTTGCATTTCAACTGAGCCCCAGTATACATCGACCCTTCGACACTCTGAGTGACAACTCTCTTGCGTGTTTTCTCATATTTACGTAGTTTGCTTGCATGATGCCCGGAACAGCGGGGTTGTGTGCTCCCATATGGTCTAGCGGTTAGGATTCCTGGTTTTCACCCAGGCGGCCCGGGTTCGACTCCCGGTATGGGAACGTGTCCGTTTTGCCTCCTGCTTTCCAAAAGATCAGCACCGTGTACGAAAGAGCCGCATTAAAACCGCTCGAACGTGCAAAACGTGCGAGAAGAGGGGGCGCTTGTTTCCAACCGAAACTTCTCGCGTGTGAGACGAGCTGATCATCGCTGTGGGAGGGTTACTCTGGTAGACAGGGCTGACCTTCGGCAATAGGATTTAGACTCTCCAAGATGATGTTTGCACTTTCTGGAGAAGCGATTTACTCCACTTCAGTAGCCCGATTTCGTCGATTGCGTGGAGAGGGCTGTAGAATGTGGCGCCGCCTTTCCTGCTCCATCCATGACAGGCGTGCTGGTCTCTGGAGAGAGAGCACAGTCCACTGGACTGGAAGCAGCTGAATCGCATTGGCGAAGCTCAGCACTGGGCCGCTGGGCACGTCTTACCACCGTTTCCGTAGTGTAGTGGTTATCACGTTCGCCTCACACGCAAAAGGTCCCCGGTTCGAAACCGGGCGGAAACAGCCTTCTTTTGTCGCCACGCACAAAAGGGGATTGGGGATTCGCCTAGCGCTGTGATCGAACAGACCCACTCACCTCTTAGTGTGGCGGGATCTGCACAGTGCATGTCGCAGCGCATCCTGCCTTCACTTCAATGCGCGTCCTGATGTACCCCGGTCTCCCGCGTGACAGGTGGGGACAGGTGACAGGTCCTATACTAACGAGGAAGACATCGCTCTCTCCGACCCCCCGGCATCGTGTCCCGACCCACCGTGCTGGAAGCCGACGCGTGCTGTGATTCCTTTACGGAGCAGAAATGACAACCGAGGAGCCGAGAGATCATTTCAGCATTTCGCGTCTGAACGGAAAACACAGACGACCAACTCGGAATGACTTGCCTTTGACGCTTATCAAAGCGTTCTTTGTGCATCGAACAGACCCACTCACCTCTTAGTGTGGCGGGATCTGCACAGTGCATGTCGCAGCGCTTCCTGTTTTCACTTCAATGCGCGTCGTGATGTCGAGTCGTGTGCCGTGCGGAGGCTCTGAAAGCGCGAGCAATGAAAAGGTGCACGGCGCTGTGGAAAGAAACACAGAGAAGTGAAAGCAAAAGGAGGTAGAAAGCTCCTGACAGCCGCTTCCTCTTCCCCCCCTTGCATTTTTCCCGTCTTGTTGTGCTAGCTGACAACGGCATGAAGAGGAAAACGGAGAAACCGTTTTTTATTTGAACAACAAAAATAAATATTATACAAAAAAGAGCACATGTGACGTATCAATAACATCGTCAGGGGCACGTGCTATAATCCAACTACACTTTCTGAAAATTCTACTGTCCAGACAAATGTACATGCTGATCTGCACTGAGCTGCTCATTTGAAATCCAGAAGGCAACACAGACGCGCTCCTATACCAAGAGCCAAACCTGGACCGCCTGGGTAAAAAAACAGGAAACCTAAGCACTTATCCATAGTGACAGCTTTTGAAAAGGAGCTCTAATATTCACAAATACGAAGACAAGGTTTAAAATACTCCATAGGTTTAAAATTCAGGAATATGAATGGTCAATTGTTTACAATTGGAGCTTTTATGTTTCGTATGATTTAGTGACTTTTTTTACAACATGTAGAAAAAAACAGCACACCTAAATGACAAAGCCTTAGAACTACAGAGAAAAACAAATTGCGTTTAAAGTAAGTTTAAAGGCTCGAGATAACAGTGCAATATAAACGCAAATGTTTGTTGTCTTTGTGGCGCTTACTTTTTGTTGCTTTATCGAATTTCATGCAGTTTATTTCTGACATAAGACATAACAAGCTTGTGTATTTATGAAAAAAAAGCAGGGCAACAATTTACATTAAATGCACATATAGTAAATGTATTTTCTCATATAATGGTGTGTTTTTTTTGTCTAAAAATCGTTCATGAATGGTTTAACAGACACTTTGCATGATTAAAAAAATATATTTATGAATCTTAATGTTTTATACAATAACGTTTTATTGTGAACATCGGCCCTGTTTATCAATATCACCAGTACAGTTCTGGATTTTATTCTGCCTTCCTACGCACATATGAATTTCCTTTCACTCAACAGCTCGCATGTGTGGTACTGTAGCTTATTAGCGCCAGGGAGAAAAAGAACGTCGTTGGCTTTTAAATGATGAACCATTTGCGTTTATACAAAATGACAAAACGTTGTCGCTGACATTTGGACATACTCTGTTTAAACACCTGTTGTTTTCTCTAATATTGGCTCCTGTGCTTCGGACCATTTGTGAGAGGAGAAGACACTGAAAAAGTCGTGAGAAAGTGGATTTTACACCTGTGCCAGTGCTGTAGTGGTATCATACAGACGCCCATACAAATCCATCACAAGCTGGAAGCTCCGGAAGGCAACATAAAAGATTGCTCTGTCCGTTGGTGGATGAAGTATGCTCGTTTTTTTCAATGTAAAATGTAATGTACAAAGATCAAATTTGATTCAAAATCCACGAGAGGAAGGGAAGATATCACTTAAAAAAATAAGACTGAATATTTGGATCCGGGACCTCATACTTATCAAATTATTAAAATAATACTTATTAAAATATCAGATTGTGTTTCTGCAACATTTCGTGCACAGGACGCCGTATTTAACAATAAAAAAACAGTCACAACGAGGGCTTTACACGCAGTCCGGGGTATTTTCCCCTTTTATATTTTTGCCACTTTATATCGAACCTTTTACACTCCCAAAAGTGCAGAGTAGCTTGTAAATAAAAATGTACAATTCACCGCTGGTATAAACAGATGTGGGCCTTGTTTGCCTTTGTAAGCATTTGTTTAAAAAATAAGTTCACAATACGTTAAAAACACAAAAAAACACAAATTTAATCATATAACGATACAAACTCAATACCAAATCATTATGCCAATTAAATACCTATCCTTTGAAAACAGAGAACACCTTTATATCTACAAAAAAAAACGTGACATTTGTGTATACTTTTGAATTACAATGCAGGCAGAGTAGTCCTCTGAATTCAAAGATCAGATTTTGGCCAAAACAAGACAATCAGACGGGAGTTGAATTCGGAACAAGAGCCTCTGCTTCGTGGTTTATTGAGCTTTTGATCAACGTCTGAGTTAAAAAAAATGGCTATTTCAACTCTTTGATTGAAGTACACAAGAAACACATTCCTCCAAGCCAGAGTCAAACCAGCAACCTAAGGATTCTTCATTATTGCCACTACAGTCCTCTGCTCTATCAACTGAGCTATCTGTTTCTGGCACATACTGCCAAATGTTGTGCAATGTTTTGGGTGATTTAAATCACAGTTCGACATCAAGTTTTCAACTCGTTTCCTTAGTCTTGTTTACCTTGAATTTAAGCCACGAATCAGGTTTCTACAGTATGAGCTTCTGGAGATGTTACAAAATGTTTGATGGGGCATCAATCATTCCAGGCGGATATTGACACCTTTTTTTCTCGAGGGATCATATTAAACATTTCATTAGGATCGAGAGGAGGATCGCCATGAGACACAAAACAGTTTCTTTCTGTCTTTCTTAGAAAGTAGCATTTGTGCTACATTAATAATATTTTCGTGGAAATATAGAAGTTGTAATTTTTAAAACTTATATTTGAATCAAAATGTGGTTTTGAGTTAAATATTAGCGTGTTCATGGAATTAGTTTGTGTTTGTCATTACTATATATATATAGCCATGTTACCAGAATTTGTAGCTGAAGTTTAATACTTGTGTTTTTTATGATGATTAGCTATTTGTTTATTACAATATTGTATAAAATGCATAATTTGAACTATATATTTTTCAGGGGTGAATAATTGTATATTCTCAGAATAAATTTCTAGACCAAATCATTGGCTTGATTTACTAGTTTCTACACCTATGAGACCTATCTTTGATGTATAATAGACCTTTAACTATATAGGTATAATAGTCCTCTAAATGTTTCCGTATAATAAAACTCCAACCATTTATGTATAATGGACATACTGTATAATCAGAGATGTGTAATTGACGTATAATGATATACGTATATTAAAATTTCATTCTAGACCAATTACGGACCACATTTATACATCTAAGGTATGTGTTTAATCAATGTACTGTACATCAGGAAAATAAAGCATATGCTCAGTAGAGGGGTTGTCATATTTTGTCTGTTAATCAAACATAAACAACAATTATGGACAACCATTTTTTGCCAAGGTTGTGAATATTATAATGCCTTTAAAGTCACGTTTAAACTTTCTGTAAAATTTTAAAAAAACACAGAAATACAAGCGGGCACTGATTTGTGTTCACGATACTCAAATGTAACAAATCCTGCTCTGGAAATTGTCTCTTCTCCCCTTGTGAGCCACAATCCCACCAAAAGGTCTCTGTGTGTCTCTGTTTGGGAGATGTCAAGATGCTGAGCCTGTGCTGTGCTTCAGTGGCAGGTGTAGAAGACACGCTGTTGTACACGGAATGCAAATTGAGCTCCTTGGACATGAAAACTGACAGATGGTTAAACCTTCTCTCAATAAACAGGAGATCCTGTGTCCGAAGTCCTGAGGTGTCTTTCTTCCTGTCTTGTCATACAGAATGTATCATTAAGGACGACCACATATGGCTTGATTTTGTTAAATGCAAGTATTTATTTCCTTTCTTGGAACCACTTGTTTTTCGAGAATTTCTAACAATTTGTGAAATATGAAATAGAAATCTTGCTTATAAGTGCAGAAGAAATACTGCCAGTTGCCAAGAGAACGACACCATTTTTTTTTCTTTAACCAAAAACCTGCATAGGGAGATAAAAATCCAATTGAAAAAATCCACTTGAGAAGTTTTCGTTGGGGAAGATGGTTGTGGAAGGGCAAAAAAATCCATCTGTTCCGTTACGAACGGCGAAGGTCGCAGGTGATTCACTCCTCTTGACTAGGTGGCGCTAGGAAGTGCAGAGTTTATATCCGGCTGAAGAAACTCCTCTTTCTCAGCTCCGCTTCTCTATTGTTTTGAAGTTGCGGCCGCGCTAACGAATGACGTCATTATACTACGCGACCCTGCATGTACTTCAACCACGTGTGGGTGACTGAATAATTTTCTTTAGATAACGAAAGTTGATGTTTTTCTTTAAAATAACTTCAGGTTCTGAATACGTAACGTCTTGTCGACTGTGTTTATGCTTGAACAGAGCACAGCCCTGACAACAGGATCTGTGAAGAATAAAAAATAAGTTGTTCTGTTTAAACTTCGGAAGTCAGTCTTTGTTTCTGACCGATTCTGAAGAAGGATGGCGGAGTGCTTGTTAAATCTGCAAACCCAGCTTGACTCTTTCATGCACGTTTTGCTCAAATCGATCGTGTATGAAGTGTCAGAAGTTTTTGGAAACAGGATGTCTGACTCCGAGAACGAGTTTCAAGACAAACTCCGCAATATCTCCCAGATCCTGGTGAGACGGGCCGTGTTTAAAATCACACAGTGTGTGGAGGACAGTGTCGGGAGTGAAATGGCGCAACTGAAGAAGGAAAACGAGAGCTTGAAGTGGAGATTGAAGCTGTGGGAGAAGGAGTCGGGAGCAGAAGGATATCAGGGACCGACAGATCATGTTGGATACACGCTTCCCTGTGAAGTGACTGCAGGAATAAAAGAAGAAATGGACACGAAACTAGAGCTTTCAGGTCAGTGTGGTGACTTGTATTTAGTCGGGATCTGTGCGAGTTTAAAAACAGTGTCTTTAACTTCCTCACTGGTGAGAGTTTAGTGGAGAGATGCAGAGTGAAGTGGGAAAGACTTGTGTGTTGTAGCAACGGGATTTTTTACTGGAAACTAAACTGTTTTGTCTGGTTACGGTAATAAACACCTCGTTCAGATTCAGCAATTGTTTCACTGAATCAGTGAATAAATACAACGTCATTAGGAAAGAAAACGTATAGATATTGATTTTACGTCGTATTGGCTTTTTATATATTTACTGATGAATGTGTATATAACAATAATTTTAATCGGTTTAAGTATTTCAGTCCTCCGGTCCTCCTCTTCTCAATGCAGTCTTAATCTTAATGTACTGTAGTGTCCAGTCGGTCAGTGAGTCTGCATTAACCCCTCTCTCTCAGTGCTGTGTTATTGTACTACAGTGTCCAGTCATTGTGTCTGTATTAACCCCTCTTTCTCTCAGTGCAATGTTAGTGTACTTTAGTGTCCAGTCAGTGTGTCTCTATTAACCTCTCAGTGTCAGTGCAGTGTTAAATGTAGTGTGCAGCGTTATGTGTATAGTGAAAACCGGTTCAGGGACGCCAAATATGTAACGTTGCCATAGCCAAAATGTAATGTAGTGGCTCTCTGAAGGCACCAGTTCTGTAGGGTTTGGGCATTTACTGAGACAATTATTAATTGTAGCAGTAAATCACAAAGTTGATTCTTTTGATGGCTTTAGAGTCCAACCATGCGACATAACTCAAACAACGCGCACACACAGGTACTAATACACGAGGATACATTTATTAATACATAGAATATGTATGTAAACCTAACAGATCTTATCGAGAGGGTTATCAGAATACAAAAGGTATATATTCAATCAGTTACAAAGTGTTACACATATCAAGAGGACATACGTTCAGTATATCATTCATTAAGACCGTTTCGTAAAGTGAACTTGGTTACAACTTCTACATTAGATACTCAAAACAAGTACATAACTCTTAGGAATTAAATTGATATCAACTGGTTTGGATAACAATTGAATTCTCGAGCTGTAATGCATTGAAGTTGAATACTCATCCAATCTCTGGGGATTCAGATCTCCTGCGGGCACAAAGAAACAGTTGCAGGCTGTTGCTGTCCAATCCGCGCTCTCTGGCTCGGTGCCAGGCTGTGCTGTGCGGCTTGCGACGGTGTGCTGCTGATGCTCACTGGCCTGCTAGTTAAGTTTGTGCACAGGAGAAAAGATGACTGTGAGTCCCAGCAAGTCAGGAAGAGGACCGGTTCGTTCCTGATGAAGAGCTAGTTCTGAATAGTGATTCAGCTTTCCACAGTTCCGACCTGTTCAGGAGGCCTGCTGCTGGTTACTCTCTGGCAACCTCCACTCTAGACTCTTAGAACAAAGGAAAGTTCTGGCACTCGGACACACTGGCCGTTCCTTGGTTGTCCGGGCTGAGTCTCAGGATGGTCAGGAGGCGCGCTGCGAGGATGTCCTGCCCTTGGGAGCCTTCTGCTCCTGGGCCGTCCTGCCCTGGAATTCTCCTTTGAATTCCCTTTAGAACAGTCCACAGAATCCTCTCCAGAATCTTACTGAATCTATCTTTCTGAATCTGAATCTGAATCTCACAGGCTCTCTGTGTTGCCTGTTTTTTTACCTGGAGTAACTTCAGCTCATTGATTGGCTGAAAGTTCCATGGGCATCAGAGTCCCACGTGGGTTACTCGGCCCTACCAGTCCCTGATTGGTTGATCAAGGTGAGATATGAGTCACTTAGTCCTGACACTTAGGAATGCAATCCAGATGTCCAACTCGCACTCCCTAGACAGATAGGCACCAATGGATGACCATTGATCATGATAGCCAGGCTTAGCTAAGTGCATCCCCCTTTGGGAGCTGTCCTTATCAAAAGAAAACATCTTGCATGAATGGTTTCTCTGTGGCTGCACCACAGAGATGAACAGAGAAATGGGGCCTCATTTGGGAAGCTCAGAAACACTTAATTCTGCATTATTATTAAGCCTCGCCGCTACATGTGTAATGTTGTTGTGATATTATTCCAGTAGACTCGCATTTTATACAGCAGTTTCGGTCCTGACAAAGCCTGTATATCCAAAATTGCATATAATCAGAACACCATCCTTAAATGGAGTGGAGGGGCGGAGCAGTGGCTCTGTGGCTAAGGATCTGCGCCTGTGGCTGGAAGGTCGCAGGTTCAAATCCTGCGGCTGGCAGAGGAATCCTACTCCATTGGGCCCCTGAGTAAGGCCCTTAACCCTAACTGCTCCAGAGGTGCTATACAATGGCTGACCCTGCGTTCTGACCCCAAGCCTCTCTCCCTATCTGCTTGTCTCATGGAGAACAAGCTAGTGTATGTGAAAAGATAAATTCCTAATGCAAGAAATTGTATAGGGCTAATAAAGTAATCTTATCTTATCTTAAACAACTCATCTGTCACTGTACTAGCATGTCCATGTATATAGTGTAAATTACAATAAAAACAGTGATACAATTTAACTTTTCTAGTCTTGCTTTTTTTCCCTCTTTGTACTTATATTGATGTTCATGCTGCATGATAACTAGTGACTAGTTCCCAAAGAGCAGCTCAGCTGCGTGCTGTTAAGACTTGAATTTTTGGGGATTCCCACATCTTTATTTATAGTATTTGATTTTTTTTTCACAGCTGACTGGCTATACATGAATTTGTGTAAAAATACGTAACGTAAAATATGAGTCTGCTGTATTTTAAATCCTTTTTCAAGTTATGTGTTCAGAGATGAAGTGTGTTTGTATCTGTGATGTATATCAAGTTCTGAAAATGAGTTTTGAAAAGTTAATTTACTTACTACTGTTGTGTCATACAAATGACAAAGTTCAGGTGTCAGTGAAGCAGAAGTCTCTTTATTTCATATGCATATGGAAGTCTGGCTTCCAACCACCGGACTTAAAAATAAGTAGCTAAAGATGTTCTTTTATACCTTTAAACAAACAAGTTACTATGACGCATTCTAAACAAATGATAAGACAGCAACACATGCCGATTAATTATATCTAAGTTGCAGACTAGACAACAGTTAGTTCTTTTCACGTTCTGGGCGTACAGCCAGCTTACCAAATACATGCCCTTTACCTTACTGACCAAGAACAGGCAGCATCTTTAAATATTTGGGCACAAAGCTAACTTCAAGACACTAGACTGCATAGTTTGCAAAATACAAAAAAATACAAAAACAAAAAAATGATATTATCATCTCACTTCCCAGGTCTCTCCCTTATCTCTTCACTGCTAAATAACGTCTTTGCTATCTGAAATTTAAATTTTAAGCTAGTACTTTTTGTGTGGATATTACTTCCTTTTGAGCACTACTCGAAGCTCGTGTTAAAACTCAGGGCTCAATACTTGACCCTTTACTTTTCAGCATTTACATGTGTCCACTTGGTCAGCTTTTAAGGTCACATGGCCTCAACTGTCATTTCTATGCTGATGATTTTCACCTAGACGTCCATACCAAACCTGACACTGATGTGGCTTTCTCTATTTTATCGAATTGCATCTCCGACATAAAAAACCTATGTGACTCAGAATTTCCTTCATCTTAACTGTGACAAGACTAGAGTCATGCTTATTGGCACCACCCACAAACTTTGTAAAACCAATGCTCTAGACCTATCCGTAGATAGTTCTGTACTTGAGCTTCAGTCTAAATTGAAAACCCGAAGATATTTAACTCAGACCTGACATTGGACCCATATGTGCAGCATATTGTCAAAGCATCTTCCTTTCACATACTATACAGCCACCTTTGAAGGTTTTATGTACAGATGCAGCCATTCAAAACGCGTGAGGTACACCATGGTACAACATGGTGGGCGTGTCGCATCAAAACACGGTATGATGCAGTGTAACGTGTCATATGACGTCATATCGGAAAGTATCCGGAATCACCTTGTAAAACTGCCAGGAGGAGCTATTAAAGGTTAACTCTCATGTACAGCATTTGAGCTTTTAAATTTAAACTGTGTATTACAGCATGTTAATCATCAGTCATTAAAAAGTTAGTATATTTTTTGAATGCAAGATTGTTCAGTTGGGCAAAAGTACACAACACAACCTTTATCATAAATATTTTAATTATGCAGAAATATTTTATGCATCAAAGCCTTTACCGAAGATATCACTAATAGTATTAATGAATGACCTTGGATAAGCTGTAAACTCAAAGTATTACGCTGGTCCACATTATTTGTAACCATCATTTTAAATGAAAATACTTTTAATTTTTCATCGACAAAAAGTAACACCACAGCATTTCGTTGATCTAACTAACAAGAATGGGACATTAGCTAGACAATATGATAAAGGAATAAATGACTTTTTTGGTTTATTTCTTTAGCACATTTATTTGAACATTTCCATCGATTGTACAAGCACTGAAAAACTGCCAAATCCCTAGTTCGTCGGGCATTTTCTTTTACTATAACAGACATAAAAACTCCCTTGCTTTTAACAGAGCGTTTCATAATTTCTAACAACGAAAATGATTTAAACTGCGACACTTTTATATCAAGAGCTCAAAATATCACAAGGATCCTCAAGATTTCAACAAAGACAACAGAAAAAGATATGTGTATCAGATACTGTACATGAGAATCCAAGCTTTTTTTATCTACGCTAAGAAGTAGTCTTTAAAATTTCTTCATCACACAGTGAAGTCAAAATTCCGGGATGTGCGTATATTAGAAAATATAGGACTTCTTCGAATGTGTGTCAGGCAATCAGACTTTGGGACCAGAATTATCAGTTTTATTAAATGTCTTTTTGATACAATCAGACAAATGCAACATAAATTGTTATCTTTGTCTTTTAAGTATCTTAATAAACTATCAGCATAGCTTTCTCCCCGTTTAGATTTATTTTTCTTGGGATTTTGGGATCAAACGTGGGAAGATTAGATTGTAATCATTTTTATTTTTTAAATACATTTTAGGAAAGTGTAATCTATACTAAAAAGCTGTATTTATTTTAATGATTCCCTCTCGCACTCCAAAACATACTGGTAGGTTAATTGGCTTATGGGAAAACTGGCCCTGGTTATGTGTGTTTGTGTCTGTCTGTCCTGTGATGGACTTGCGCTATGTCCAGGGTGTATTCTGCCTTGTGTCCGTTGCTTACTGGGATAGGCTCCAAATCCTCTGTACTGGATAAAGAGATTAGAAAATGGATGGAAGTAAAGGCACTGTGTGGATGGAACTATACACAGTGTTAGAAACCCACTGTGAGATGGCAGCATCTCACTGAGGCTAAATTATTTTATAGGGCTGGCTTAAGGAAACAGCCTTTCCACCTCTCTTGCACATCAATAGCCATACCTAGTTAGTTATTTCAACAAATCTTAAGATGCTGGCTCTGTGGATCCGCATCAGCTATGTTTGTCCATTCCTTCAATTCATGTGCATCCAACACACAGTTCAATGCTAGCAACTACACAAAATCTAAAATACAATCCTCATTTCAGTATCTATGTAAACATACAGTCTGTTAACTTCATCATCTTCATCAAAAGTATGCCTAACCCCATCAGGTTGTGTTCTTGTTATCAGTGTATTCCTCAACTTTCCTCAAATTATCTTTTTCCTACCAACATCTCTAGTCTTATATCCTGCAATAACTCAGCCAACACTTAACCCCTCAAAAGCTGCATGTGTTAATTTCTTTAAATCACAAATATCATATGTAAATACTCGCCATGTAATACTCTGCATGGTGGAATAATAGTTTATTTTAAAGGGAACTAGAGAAACTAGGAACTAGAGAAATCAAGAAAGCCATTTCTTTCTAGAATTAATAAATGCACATCCTGTTCACTGGGGAAATTAAATCCACACTTTAATATGCATCTTTAATATGTTCAGAATTTGACAGCGAGAATCCTGATCGGGATGCATTACGCCTGTCCTTGCACTGGCTTCCTATCAGGTTTCGAGTCAACTTCAAAATCCTCATCCTCATTCAGTACCTATCTGGCTTATTATCTGTCTACTCCCCACCTTTGTCCGTCTGACTCTGGTCTTCTAGCTGTCCTCAAGAACATCTACATTCTGTGGGTGACAGGACCTTCTCTAGCTGCACCCCAGAGCTCTGGATTTGTATCCCCAGTGATATCAGTCACCCTGAGTGCATTTAAATCTAACCTCAAAACCTTTTTCAGAAGAATTAGTGTCTGTATCTGCTTCATTTTCTAATTGTGGTAGCACTTCTAACTGCTTGTCTTTCTTTTATGTATTTACTTTGTAATCTGTGGTCCTTATAACTGTTTTTACATCTACTGTATTGCTTTATTGCTTTGTCACTCTTCTCATTCGCTCTTTGCTAAATGACTTTTCATACTAATCTGATCAATCTAACTGCTTATTTTCTGTGCTTTCTCTATCCTGTTAGATTTACAATTATTCTGAAATTTTTCTTCTTGAAATGACTCATTTTTAAATACCTTTTTTCACTGTTAATATCTTGCAGCAACTATGCGACAAAATATACACTTAGCTCAACCTGACAGTTCATCCTGCTACCAACATTGAATAAAAAAATCTTTAGATTTCTATATTTGTCTTTATCTAGTGGTTTCATTAGTGACACAGGCTAAACTTTCTTGGAAAAATGTATTTTATGTGTTGCGAAAAACTGACTTGCTTTAACAAAATATATTTACAGATCCTTTCGCCTGGCAATCTACCTGAATGCCCAACTATCTGTGAAGCCCTCCATGAAACCATGTTTGCTATTAATTCATTTGGATCTCACTGACAGAATTGCTGTTTTTTATGCGTGCTAAGTTTCTGATTCCTCACTCTGTTTCATGTGTAGAGATGGATAAGACTTTATTGATCCCAAAGGGAAATGGACGTACATGTTCATGAACATGTTTGCATGTTCTTTTGTAATATACACTTTTTGTGATTTTTTTGTATATCTAAGCAAGTGTTCCTGCATCCCTCTTCTGCACTATGTATAGTCATGGCTTTTTTCTGTTTGCTTATTTCAAAGTAACACCTGCTCCATTTCTAAAACTTTTTGCTCTTGTGCATTTTTGTATTTTTTACACCTCTAGCACTTTAACGTCCTGAATTTATATTTGCCTTAATTTGTAGGACGAATTTTAGTTTTAGCCTTAAAAAGCTTCAGTTTTCACTATCTTTTGTTTCTTGTCCTTCAACTGTTATTATTGATCATCGAAATATTGTACTTGACATGACTTGATTCACCCTTTCCTGAACATCTGTGAGTGGCAGAGATAGTGCTGTCTCTGGTGCGATCTTTTGCAGCTGACATTTCACTGTTTTAAACGAATAAGAAATTAGATTGCTCATAAATCACTTATTCTAAATAAACACAGCGTAATTGCTCTCTGAAAATGTTTTCTTGTTCGTTTTGGAGACCTTGATCGAAACTGATTTTAGATGTCAGAAAGAATTTATTTTCTCTGTGTATTTCTGTGTGCGTATTTCCTACATTGCTTTGTCGAGATTTTAACTTTATATTTAGGCTCAGATTTCAACTATAAATCTCACACTAATTACTAGCGGTAAATACTGATGTTTTGCTCCCTCTTACCACAAAAATCTATATGTATTGTATCTGGGATGACCTAATTTTTGTACGTGTACCTACTGTGATTCGGAAACGGAACGGTTAAAGATGGCGACAAGTCAGGCACCCAGAGGGAGGGGGAGAGGGGGTGCGTCTTCCTGCCTCCATAACTAAAATGCCAAATAGGAGTGGCTTAAGCGATGTACACAGTCATGTAACTGACAGTTTGAGGTAGCCTATCGTATAGATTTCGCTTTGTTGCTGATAGATTAAGCTTTCGAAACTCAGCCCCAAATTCATGTGACTGATTTTTCACCCTGTTTCATTGGTTAAACGCAATGATCACATGCACCACCATGGTAACTTGGATGTGTAGTTTTTAATTCAGTTTGAATTATAACTGTACGTACTGTCTTCATATTTGGCAAGGGCTTTAAAGAGAGGGCGCGCCAAAAATATTCGATGCCGTCGTCCTGGAAGAATTTGACCTCAGAACGTTTGACTAGCCTACTGTATGTTCCTAAATTAATATCATTTATGACCTTCTATCTATATACCTTCTTCTGCTCCTCTTCTTTTTATGCTCAGCTACTAAAATTTCCCTTTAGCGGTAAAATTTCCTATAAATATTCAATACTAAGCGGATTAAAATGTGCACAGTAAAGAGATTAAATGATTAAATCTTTTCACTATCGACTAATGCACCATGAGTGCCCGTCGGTACCGTGCATTTTAAATGGCTGCATCTGTATAATAAAGTTTATTATTATTATTATTATTATTATTATTATTATTATAATAAAGGTCTTGTCTTCTTGTCCTGTGTTTTCAGGCTCAGAGGCCAGTGTTCTCCCTGATGCTGGGGAAAGGGCTCCTCTTGAACAGCAGCACAGTGAGGAGGAGGAGTGGAGCTCCCGTCTGATGCAGGAGACAGAGATCACTGCTGCAGAAGGGAAAGAGACACTCAGTGAGCAGCACACAGAGAGCAGACAGAGTGTGGAGGATCTGGACTCTGTGCCCTTGATGAAGACGGAGCCTGAGAGTGGGACACCTGGGCTCTTAGTATGTGATGCTTTTACAGAGAAGATTAATAATCAGGACACGAACAATATGTCACAAGGTTGTAATGAACTTTACTGTGTCTCTGTACAAGAGCTCAAAGAAGAACTGAGTGAGTTTAATCTTACAGATAAGGACATGGAGCCCCAGTTGATTGACCCCGCAGAGCTGAAGAAGGAGCCCCAGGTGATTCAGACTGCTGAGCTGCACACTGAAGGACACGATGGAGAAAACAAATCTCAGTTTCAGAACAGAGAGCAAAATCATTCCATGAAGGATTTGCAGAATAAGAAACCCCAGCATGATCAGACAATGAGGAAGAATCACTCAAAGCCTTGCTCAGATGGAGTGGACAAACTGCCATTACAACACAGGGATGAGCAGCCTTTTTGTCAGTCTAGAATTTCAAAAAACCTTCGCTCAGGAGAGAAATCTTTCACTTGCCGTCAGTGTGGGAAGAGTTTTAGTCAGTCACACAACTTAAAAAGACACCAGGGTATTCACACAGGAGAGAGACCATTCAGCTGCAATCAGTGTGAGAAGAGTTTTAGAGACTCAAGTGCCTTAATAGTCCACCAGCGCATTCACACAGGAGAGAGACCATTCAGCTGCAGTCAGTGTGGGAAGAGTTTTAGTCAGTCAAGAACCTTAATAGTCCACCAGGGCATTCACACAGGAGATAAATTATTCAGCTGCTGTCAGTGTGGGAAGCGTTTTAGTCAGTCACACTACTTAAAAAGACACCAGCGTATTCACACAGGAGAGAGACCATTCAGTTGCAGTCAGTGTGGGAAGAGTTTTAGAGTCTCAAGTGCCTTATTAGCCCACAATCACACTCACACTGGAGAGAGACTGTTCAGCTGCAGTCAGTGTGGGAAGAGTTTTAGTCAATCACATGACTTAAAAAGGCACCAGCTTGTTCACACAGGAGAGAGACCGTTCAGCTGCAGTCAGTGTGGGAAATGTTTTAGTCTTTCAAGTAACTTAAGAGCCCATCAGCGCATTCACACAGGAGAGAGGCAATAGAAAACACTAGGGAGGAGATCACACACCTATCTACATCAGTGGAACTGCAGTGGAGAGGGTCAGCAGTTTCAAGATCCTGGGAGTTAACATCTCAGAGGACTTAACCTGGACCCACCACACTAAAACCATGGTCAAAACAGCATGGCAGCGCCTATTCTTTCTCCGTAGGCTAAAGAGGTTTGGCATGCCATCACATATCCAGGCCAACGTCTACAGGTGCACTATTGAGAGCATCCTGACTGGTTGCATCACTGCCTGGTATGGGAACTGCTCCGCCCGGGATCGCAAAGTACTGCAGAGGGTGGTGAAGTCAGCACAGCTCATCACCGGCTGTGAGCTACAAAACATCCAGGATATCTACTCAGCTAGATGTCTGAAGAAGGCCAGGTCCGTTCTCAAGGACCGCAGTCATCGCAGTCACAAACTATTTTCCCTCCTACCATCCGGTTAACGGTACCAAAGTATTCGGTCCAAGTCCAACAGACTACGGAACAGCTTCTACCTCCAGGCAATCAGACTGCTAAATAGCCAACCTCCAGCTCCTTTAGCAAATCACCTGTAATGGCTACATGGACACACAGTTTTCACTGTATTCAGCATAACTGCACTACTTGTATATATTGCATACACCATGGACACATAGCAGCTCTACTCATATTGAGTTTTATTAAATTTCTATTACATCTGTTATTATGTAACCTTATTTTCATAATCTCAATTTTGTGATTTTTGTGTTTTTGTGATTTCTGTGATTCTTGTGATTTTTGTGAGCTTGCAGAAAAGACATTTAATTGCCAGCAACTACTGCTGCATGCTCTGTTGTTGTGCATTTGATAAATAAACTTTGAAAATAAATTGTTGCAGTCAGCGTGGGAAGAGTTTTAGTGACTGAATCACCTTAAGACACCACCAGCGCATAAGATAAGATCACTTTCTCACATTAGGATTTTGTCTTCTCACAACACTCTCACTATGAGGCCCACAGATAGGAAGAGAAGCTAGGGGTCAGCATCTCTGGTGTAGTTGTGGTTAAGGGCCTTGCTCAGGGGCCCACCAGCATAGGATTTCTCTGCCAGCTGTGGGATTTGAACCAGCAACTTTCCACCCACAGATATACATCCTTAGCTACAGAGCCACTGCACCTAATCACACCAGAGAGGGACCTTCCAGCTGCAGTCAGTGTGGAAATGGTTTTATCCAGTCAGGTGACTTAAAAATACACCGCTTTAGTCACCACTTTAGTTTTTGATTTAATCATAGTCTTAGTCAAGTCAATTGAAATGTCTATTAGTTGAAGTAGGTAACTGCGTCAGCATGTGACATCTGTTAAAGGTTCCTCAGCTGACACTTTGCGTTTTCTTCTCTTTTCAGCATGGAACAAACCTGTACTTGTTCCTAAAATGTCTATTAGTTACTTTGTAGTCACCCACTTTTGATTTAGTCTAGTCAACTAAATGTTGACTATAATTACTCTTACTTATGGTTGATTAGAACAGAATTGGTTCTAGTCATGCAGTTTACTTTATGTGTATAATAACATGTATAAAGATTTACATGTTAGGATGAGCGATTATATGAGCGATTACATTAGGATGAGCGATCCCTCCTCAGCAAAGGGCTCAGTTTTGTACCAGTTCCAAGGAAGCTGGACATCCCCCAGACCAATGTCGACCTTAACCGCTTTTACCGCAGGATCCGTCTCAGAGCACATTTTGCCGACAATTCCTCTTCACAGGCAGCTGATAACAACCCGGTTATTGATGTCATTAACAACATTAATCCCAAACAGAGCTGTTGGACTCCCTCCTCTGGCCGTTTTCCACCAGTTGATTATTTCATCAACCAATGCACTAATCAAGCTCCCAAGGCACTCTCTATACCCAGTAAACATAGGTCTAACCTCACCCAAGGAGAAAATCAGGCGCTCCAGTCTCTCCGCAACAGGGATGATATCGTCATCAAACCAGCGGACAAAGGAGGTGCTGTTGTGGTGTGGCATAAGGATCTGTATGTCTTTGAAGCCTAAACAACTAACTGACACTAACTGACACTTCTGCCTACCTCCCTCTCCAACAGGACCCTACCACTGACTACCAAAAGGAAGTGGTATCCACCATTTCCCTTCTTATCAGCGGTAACGAGCTCCCCCAGGAGGCGAACCAGCTCATCATGGAACATCCACAGGTATCTCAATTTTACCTCCTCCCCAAAATCCACAAACCGGACACCCCTGGACGGCCCATCGTATCAGCATGTAACTGTCCAACTACTTACATCTCAGCCTTTCTCGACAGCCTCATGAGACCGCTGGTTGATCTTCCCTCATACATCAAAGACACCAACCACGCGCTCCAACTTTTTAATGATTTCCAATTTCAGGGTACCGAATGCTACATTTTTACCATGGACATCACATCTCTGTACACCGTCATTCCCCATAATGACGGCCTTACAGCCCTCAAGCACACGCTGGACAAACGCACAGTGCTTGATCCACCCACCCACACCCTGGTACGCCGTGCAGAATTGGTCCTCACACTGAACGCATTCTCTTTCAATAATCTTTTTTACCAACAGGTCAGTGGAGTTGCCATGGGCACCAGAATGGGACCCAGCTATGCCAACATTTTTGTCAGCTGGGTAGAAGAACGCTTCTTCGCTTCCTACACTGGCTATGTCCCTGACCTCTACAAGCGATATATTGATGACTGCGTCGGTGCCGCCACATGCTCCAACGATCAGCTTGAGTTCTTCCTGCACCATTTCACCAACTTCCACCCGTCCCTCAAATATACGGTTAACATATCTTCCACCACTCTTCCATTTCTAGACATCCACTTGTCTATCAACTACCCCCGACTGTCCACTTCAGTTTATTACAAACCCACGGATTCACACAGCTACCTCCTGTACAGCTAATTTTACCCCAACCACACTAAAAACTCTCTTCCTTTTTCACAATTCCTTAGGTTACGACGATTATGCAGCGACGACATCGACTTCGAGAACCAAGCCCTCGAAATGTACTCATTTTTCATCAACAGAGGATACCCCAGCAGTGTGATTGACAAGGCCCTTGCCCGAGCCAAAAACACCCCCCGGACCATCAACCCGATCAGGAACTCCCGCCGTAAAAACTGCATTCCTTTGGTGCTTCCTTACCACCCTAACACACTTCCTATCCCCAGGACCATTAACCAGAACTTTTCCATCGTACAGGATGATCCCTCCATTGGGGCCCTCTTTTCTGACCGCCCTATCATCTCATATCGCCGACCACCTAATCTGTGTAACCTCCTTGTTCACAGCTCCCTTGACTGCCCTCAACAACCATCCACACCAGGCACTTTCCCTTGCAACAGAGCTAGCTGTATCACCTGCAAGTACACAGCCACGACCACACTCATTCAAGGCCCCTCAGGACAATTTCCGGATCACCCAGACAGCATCTTGTACCTCCAGCAACCTTATTTACTGTATCTCTTGCAGTAAATGCCCAGCCATCTACATTGGAGAAACAGGAAGGAGACTCGAAGACCGCTTCAGAGAACACGTCAGGGCTGTGAAGATTAAAGATCTCTCCAAGCCCATTGTTTCTCATTTCACCTCTGACGGCCACAACCACTCTAATCTCTCTGTATGTGTTCTCAAAGACAGTTTTCAGAAACTCATACATCAGAAAGACCACCGAAACTAAAATTATTCTCCAGCTAGGATCACACATTCTCCGTTCCCTTAACGACAGACTACTGTTCTTTTAAATTTTCTCCATTCATTGAAAGTTTCATTTCACACCTCTCTGCACCCAATCTGACTTCAAACCTCTTGATTGGCCTCTCTTTCTGTCCCCTGCTCCCGCCTCTCACTCCTCCTCTCTCCCAGCCTTTGTTCTCCCGCTACTTTACCTTTGCCTACTGCCCTGTCTCTCTCACACCTGAAGAAGGCTCCACGGCCGAAACGTTGTGTTCTCTTTCTTCTTTTTTTCAGCATGGAATAAACCTATTACTTGACACTGATTTATGCAGAGAGTAGCGGGGGTGGGATGTCAGGGCCATACGACACTTCTTTACGTAGAGAGTGGCAGGCGTGCAATGTCAGGGCCTGACAACACTGCTTAACGCAGAGAGTGGAGGGGTGGGTCTCAGGGCCATATGACAGTGCTTAACGCAGTGAGTGGCGAGGCTGGGATGTCAGGGCTATACGACAGTGCTTTACGCAGAGTGGAGGGGGCGGAATGTCAGGGCCTGACAACACTGCTTAACGCAGAGAGTGGAGGGGTGGGTGTCAGGGCCATATGACAGTGCTTTAGGCAGAAGGTGGCGGGGGTAGGATGTCAGGGCCTGACAACACTGCTTTATGCAGAGAGTGGTGGGGGTGGGATATCAGGGCTTGACGACACTGCTTTATGCAGAGAGTGGCGGGGGTGGGATGTCAGGGCCTGACAACACTGCTTAATGCAGAGAGTGGAGGGGTGGGTGTCATGGCCATAAGACACTGCTTTATGCAGATAGTGGAGGGGTGATTGTCAGAGCCATAAGACACTTCTTTAAGCACAGAGTGGCAGGAGTGGGATGTCAGGGCCTGACGATACTGCTATACGCAGAGAGTGGAAGGGGTTGGATGTCAGGGCCATACGACAGTGCTTTACGCAGAGAGTGGCAGGGTTGGGATGTCAGGGCCTGACGATACTGCTTATCGTAGAGAGTGGCAGGGGGTTAGATGTTAGGGCCATATGACATTTCTTTACGCAGACAGTGGCGAGTGTGGGATGTCAGGGAATGACGATACTGCTTTACGCAGAGAGTGGCGGGGGTGGGATGTCAGGGCATGAAAACACTGCTTTACTTAGAGAATGGAGGTGTGGGTGTCAGGGCCATACGACAGGGGTTAACGCACAGAGTGGCAGGGGTGGGATGTCAGGGCCTGATGAGACTGCTTTATGCAGAGAGTGGAGGGGTGGGTGTCAGGGCCATACGACAATTCTTTACGCAGAGAGTGGCAGGGTTGGGATGTCAGATCCTGACAGCACTGCTTAAAGCAGAGAGTGGAGGGGTGGGTATCAAGGCCATACGACACTTCTTTTCGCAGAGAGTGGCAGGGGTGGGATGTCAGGGCCTGACGATACTGCTTTACGCAGATAGTGGCAGGGGTGGGATGTCAGGGCCTGACGATACTGCTTTACGCAGATAGTGGCGGGGGTGGGATGTCAGGGCTTGACGACACTGCTTTATGCAGAGAGTGGAGGGGTGGGTGTCAGGGCCATACGACAGTGCTTAACGCAGTGAGCGGCGAGGCTGGGATGTCAGGGCCATACGACCGTGCTTAACGCAGAGATTGGAGGGGTGAGTGTCAGGGCCATATGACAGTGCTTTACGCAGAGAGTGTCGGGGGTGGGATGTCAGGGCCTGACGATACTGCTTTACGCAGAGATTGGCGGGGGTGGGATGTCAGTGCATGAAGACACTGCTTCATGCAGAGAGTGGAGGGGTGGGATGTCAGAGTCTGACCATACTACTTTACGCAGAGAGTGGCAGGGTTGAGATGTCAGGGCCTGATGATACTGCTTTACACAGAGAATGGCGGGGTTGGGATGTCAGGGCCTCACGAGACTGCATTATGCAGAGAGTTGAGGGTTGGGTGGCAGGGCCATGCGACACTTCTTTACGCAGAGAGTGGCTGGGGTGGGATGTCAGGGACTGACGATACTGCTTATCGTAGAGAGTGGCGGGGGTTAGATGTTAGGGCCATACGACATTTCTTTACGCAGACAGTGGTGAGTTTGGGATGTCAGGGCATGAAGACAATGCTTTTTGTAGAAAATGGAGGGGTGGGTGTCAGGGCCATACGACAATTCTTTAGGCAGAGAGTGGCGGGGTTGGGATGTCAGAGCCTGACAGCACAGCTTAACGCAGAGTGTGGAGGGGTGGGTATCAGGGCCATACGACACTTCTTTTCGCAGAGAGTGGCAGGGGTGGGATGTCAGGGCCTGACGATACTGCTTTACGAAGATAGTGGCGGGGGTGGGATGTCAGGGCTTGACGACACTGCTTTATGCAGAGAGTGGAGGGGTGGGTGTCAGGGCCATACGACAATTCCTTACGCAGAGAGTGGCGGGGTTGGGATGTCAGAGCCTGAGAGCACTGCTTAATGCAGAGAGTGGAGGGGTGAGTGTCAGGGCCTGACGATACTGCTTTATGCAGATAGTGGCGGGGGTGGGATGTCAGGGCTTGACGACACTGCTTTTCGCAGAGAGTGGAGAGGTGGGTGTCAGGGCCATACGACAGTGCTTAACGCAGTGAGCGGCGAGGCTGGGATGTCAGGGCCATACGACAGTGTTAACGCAGAGAGTGGAGGGGTGAGTGTCAGGGCCATGTGACAGTGCTTTAGGCAGAGAGTAGCGTGGGTGGGACGTCAGGTTCTGACCATACTGCTTTACGCAGAGAGTGGCGGGGGTGGGATGTCAGGGCCTGACGAGACTGCTTAATGCAAAGAGTGGAGGGGTGGGTGTCAGGGCTATACGGCACTTATTTATTCAGAGAGTGGCGGGGGTTGGATGTCAGGGCCTGACGATACTGCTTTACGCAGAGATTGGCGGGGGTTGGATGTCAGGGCCATACGACAGTGCATTATGCAGATAGTGGAGGGTGTGGGATGTCAGGGTTTGACAACACTGCTTTATGCAGAGTGTGCAGGGGTGGGTGTCAGGGCTATACGACAGGGGTTAACGCAGAGAGTGGCGGGGGTGGGAAGTCAGGGCCTGACGATACTGCTTTACGCAGAGAGTGGCAGGGGTGGGATGTCAGGGCCTGACGATACTGCTTTACACAGATAGTGGCGGGGGTGGGATGTCAGGGCTTGAGGACACTGCTTTATGCAGAGAGTGGAGGGGTGGGTGTCAGGGCCATACGACAATTCTTTTCGCAGAGAGTGGCGGGGTTGGGATGTCAGAGCCTGACAGCACTGCTTAATGCAGAGAGTGGAGGGGTTGGTATCAGGGCCATATGACACTTCTTTACGCAGAGAGCTTAGGGGGTGGGTGTCAGGGCCATATGACAGTGTTTAACGCAAAGAGTGGAGGGGTGTGATGTCAGGGCCATACGACAGTGCTTTACACAGAGAGTGGCGGGGATGGGATGTCAGGGCCTCACGAGACTGCATTATGCAGAGAGTGGAGGGGTTGGTATCAGGGCCATATGACACTTCTTTACACAGAGAGTGGAGGGGGTGGGTGTCAGGTCCATACGACAGTGCTTAATGCAGTGAGCGGCGAGGCTGGAATTTCAGGGCCTGACCATACTGCTTTACGCAGAGAGTGACGGGGGTGGGATGTCAGGGCCATACAAAAGTGCTTAACGCAGATAGTGGAGGGTGTGGGATGTCAAGGCTTAACAACACTGCTTTATGCAGAGAGTGGAGGGGTGGGTGTCAGGGCCATACGACACTTCTTTACGTGGAGAGTGGCGGGGGTGGGATGTCAGGGCATGAAGACACTTCTTCCTGCAGAGAGTGGAGGGGTGGGTGTCAGGGCCATACGACAGTGCTTAACGCAGTGAGCGACGAGGCTGGGATGTCAGGGCCTGACCATACTGCTTTACGCAGAGAGTGACGGGGGTGGGATGTCAGGGCCATACGAAAGTGCTTAACGCAGATAGTGGAGGGTGTGGGATGTCAGGGCTTAACAACACTGCTTTATGCAGAGAGTGGAGGGGTGGGTGTCAGGGCCATACGACAGTGCTTAACGCAGTGAGTGGCGAGGCTGGGATGTCAGGGCCTGACAACACTGCTTAACGTCGAGAGTGGAGGGGTGAGTGTCAGGGCCATATGACAGTGCTTTAGGCAGAGAGTGGCGTGGGTGGGATGTCAGGGCCTGACCATACTGCTTTACGCAGAGAGTGGCGGGGGTTGGATGTCAGGGCCTGACGAGACTGCTTAATGCAGACAGTGGAGGGGTGGGTGTCGGGGCTATACGACACTTATTTATTCAGAGAGTGGCAGGGTTGGGATGTCAGAGCCTGACAGCACTGCTTAACACAGAGTGTGGAGGGGTGGGTATCAGGGCAATACGACACTTCTTTTCGCAGAGAGTGGCAGGGGTGGGATGTCAGGGCCTGACGATACTGCTTTACGCATATAGTGGCGGGGGTGGTATGTCAGGGCATGAAGACACTGCTTCATGCAGAGAGTGGAAGGGTGGGTGTCAGGGACATACGACACTTCTTTACGCAGAGAGTGACAGGGCCATACGACAGTGCTTTATGCAGAAAGTGGTGGGGGTGGGTGTCAGGGCCATACGACAGGGGTTAACGCAAAGAGTGGAGGGGTGTGATGTCAGGGCCATACGACAGTGCTTTACACAGAGAGTGGCGGGGATGGGATGTCAGGGCCTCACGAGACTGCATTATGCAGAGAGTGGAGGGGTTGGTATCAGGGCCATATGACACTTCTTTACACAGAGAGTGGAGGGGGTGGGTGTCAGGTCCATACGACAGTGCTTAATGCAGTGAGCGGCGACGCTGGAATTTCAGGGCCTGACCATACTGCTTTACGCAGAGAGTGACGGGGGTGGGATGTCAGGGCCATACAAAAGTGCTTAACGCAGATAGTGGAGGGTGTGGGATGTCAAGGCTTAACAACACTGCTTTATGCAGAGAGTGGAGGGGTGGGTGTCAGGGCCATACGACACTTCTTTACGTGGAGAGTGGCGGGGGTGGGATGTCAGGGCATGAAGACACTTCTTCCTGCAGAGAGTGGAGGGGTGGGTGTCAGGGCCATACGACAGTGCTTAACGCAGTGAGCGACGAGGCTGGGATGTCAGGGCCTGACCATACTGCTTTACGCAGAGAGTGACGGGGGTGGGATGTCAGGGCCATACGAAAGTGCTTAACGCAGATAGTGGAGGGTGTGGGATGTCAGGGCTTAACAACACTGCTTTATGCAGAGAGTGGAGGGGTGGGTGTCAGGGCCATACGACAGTGCTTAACGCAGTGAGTGGCGAGGCTTGGATGTCAGGGCCTGACAACACTGCTTAACGTCGAGAGTGGAGGGGTGAGTGTCAGGGCCATATGACAGTGCTTTAGGCAGAGAGTGCCGTGGGTGGGATGTCAGGGCCTGACCATACTGCTTTACGCAGAGAGTGGCGGGGGTTGGATGTCAGGGCCTGACGAGACTGCTTAATGCAGACAGTGGAGGGGTGGGTGTCGGGGCTATACGACACTTATTTATTCAGAGAGTGGCAGGGTTGGGATGTCAGAGCCTGACAGCACTGCTTAACACAGAGTGTGGAGGGGTGGGTATCAGGGCAATACGACACTTCTTTTCGCAGAGAGTGGCAGGGGTGGGATGTCAGGGCCTGACGATACTGCTTTACGCATATAGTGGCGGGGGTGGTATGTCAGGGCATGAAGACACTGCTTCATGCAGAGAGTGGAAGGGTGGGTGTCAGGGACATACGACACTTCTTTACGCAGAGAGTGACAGGGCCATACGACAGTGCTTTATGCAGAAAGTGGTGGGGGTGGGTGTCAGGGCCATACGACAGGGGTTAACGCAAAGAGTGGAGGGGTGTGATGTCAGGGCCATACGACAGTGCTTTACACAGAGAGTGGCGGGGATGGGATGTCAGGGCCTCACGAGACTGCATTATGCAGAGAGTGGAGGGGTTGGTATCAGGGCCATA
Organism: Lepisosteus platostomus; assembly: GCF_059453375.1. Classification (NCBI taxonomy): domain Eukaryota; kingdom Metazoa; phylum Chordata; class Actinopteri; order Semionotiformes; family Lepisosteidae; genus Lepisosteus; species Lepisosteus platostomus. The sequence continues at coordinate 65,457,482 of NC_142615.1, read as the reverse complement.
TGACACTTCTTTACACAGAGAGTGGAAGGGGTGGGTGTCAGGTCCATACGACAGTGCTTAATGCAGTGAGCGGCGAGGCTGGAATTTCAGGGCCTGACCATACTGCTTTACGCAGAGAGTGACGGGGGTGGGATGTCAGGGCCATACAAAAGTGCTTAACGCAGATAGTGGAGGGTGTGGGATGTCAAGGCTTAACAACACTGCTTTATGCAGAGAGTGGAGGGGTGGGTGTCAGGGCCATACGACACTTCTTTACGTGGAGAGTGGCGGGGGTGGGATGTCAGGGCATGAAGACACTTCTTCCTGCAGAGAGTGGAGGGGTGGGTGTCAGGGCCATACGACAGTGCTTAACGCAGTGAGCGACGAGGCTGGGATGTCAGGGCCTGACCATACTGCTTTACGCAGAGAGTGACGGGGGTGGGATGTCAGGGCCATACGAAAGTGCTTAACGCAGATAGTGGAGGGTGTGGGATGTCAGGGCTTAACAACACTGCTTTATGCAGAGAGTGGAGGGGTGGGTGTCAGGGCCATACGACAGTGCTTAACGCAGTGAGTGGCGAGGCTGGGATGTCAGGGCCTGACAACACTGCTTAACGTCGAGAGTGGAGGGGTGAGTGTCAGGGCCATATGACAGTGCTTTAGGCAGAGAGTGGCGTGGGTGGGATGTCAGGGCCTGACCATACTGCTTTACGCAGAGAGTGGCGGGGGTTGGATGTCAGGGCCTGACGAGACTGCTTAATGCAGACAGTGGAGGGGTGGGTATCAGGGCAATACGACACTTCTTTTCGCAGAGAGTGGCAGGGGTGGGATGTCAGGGCCTGACGATACTGCTTTACGCATATAGTGGCGGGGGTGGTATGTCAGGGCATGAAGACACTGCTTCATGCAGAGAGTGGAAGGGTGGGTGTCAGGGCCATACGACACTTCTTTACGCAGAGAGTGACAGGGCCATACGACAGTGCTTTATGCAGAAAGTGGTGGGGGTGGATTTTCAGGGCCAGATGAGACTGCCTTATGCAGAGTGCGGAGGGGTGGGTGTCAGGGCCATACGACACTTCTTTACGTAGAGAGTGGCGGGGGTGGGATGTTAGGGCCTGACGATATTGCTTTACGCAGATAGTGGCAGGGGTGTGATGTCAGGGCCATACGACACTGCTTTACACAGTGAGTGGCGGGGTTGGGATGTCAGGGCAATATGACACTGTTTTACACAGAGAGTGGAGGGGTGGGTTTCAGGGCTATACGACAGTGCTTTACGCATGGAGTGAAGGGGGTGGAATGTCAGGGCTTGACGTCACTGCTTTAAGCACAGAGTGGACGGGTGGGTGTCAGGTCCATACGACACTTCTTTACGCAGAGAGTTGCGGGATTGGGATGTCAGGGCCTGAAGATACTACTTTACGCAGTTAGTGGTGGGGGTGGGATATCAGGGCCATACGGCACTTCTTTACGTAGAGAGTGGCAGGGGTGGGATGTCGGGGCTTGATGACACTGCTTTATTCAATGAGTGGAGGGGTGGGTGTCAGGGCTATACGACAGTGCTTTCCGTAGAGAGTGGTGGGGGTGTGATGTCAGGGCCATACGACACTGCTTTACACAGTGAGTGGCGGGGTTGGGATGTCAGGGATGACAACCGAGGAGCCGAGAGATCATTTCAGCATTTCGCGACCAACTCGGAATGACTTGCCTTTGACGCTTTTCAAAGCGTTCTTTGTGCACGACGACTGCGCTGCCTAGCAGATACAAATAGGTTGTACAACTTTGAACTAGCAAATGGAAGAGGGCTAAGCCCCCTCTCTTTTAGCCCAGGTTAGATCTGTCTCCCAGAATCACCAGGGCGCACACACACACACACACACACACACACACACACACACACACACACACACACCCGTGCCGTTGAAGTGCTCTGCTTCATTTCTAAGGGCAACTCAACATTCACTCCTACCCCGAGTGCAGAAAAGACAGCATCCACAGCAACAACAGCTCAGGTCTCTGCACAGGAGCTAAGCTGCCCCCATCTCCTCTGCTCTGCGGCTCCTGCGGAGTGGAGTCCTGCCTGGAGCCGCGTTTGCAGGCGGCGGCTCCCCGCGCCCTGTCTGTGCATCGTGTCCAAGAGCTCCTGGGAGGAAGAGAGAGCCCTCCCACTCGGGGGCTTTTCCACGGTCTGTGTGAGGAGGGGCGGGTGTGTCCAGTAGCTTATCGAGCGGAAGCCTGGGGCGGCGGAGAGCTGTGATCGTGCAGACCTTGAGGTGTCACCTCTTTGTCTGCTTTCCCGCCCCCCCTCCGCCCAAGCTCTGCTCCAAAGTAGCCCGGCAACCCCTCACACCTGCACGTGTCACAACCTAAGGTGTGGTCATGAAACACCCATGGGGTGTGGTTCTGTTCTTGCTAATTGTTTCCTGCCCGTCGCAGGCAGGAGTCCATGCGAGGAAGATGCGCTGGACAGAGCTCAGAGGGCGCACCTGGGTGGCTTTCCTTCAGAGTGACGTTCCTGCAACACTCTCCCGCTACTCTTGGTGCGCTCATGTCGCAACACACGAAGGCTGGAGCAGGTGGCCGTGGGCTCTGCGCACCGCCGAAATAGCTCATTTGGGAGAGCGTTAGACTGAAGATCTAAAGGTCCCTGGTTTGATCCCGGGTTTTGGCATTTTGTTTCATCGCGCCCTTTGTTCCTCTCTCCAGCGCACCCTGCCTAAAGTGACGCGTCCCTTTCTCAGCCCGAAACGCAAGCAAGACACCAGCAGCGCTCCTTGTAGGTTTCCGTAGTGTAGCGGCTATCATGTTTGCCTACCACGCGAAAAGTCCCCGGTTCGAGACCAGGTGGAAGCAGCCTCGTTTTGCACGCTCCTGTACTTCACAGAGGTCTTGAACGACCGGTCATTTGTTCCCAATGTATTTCCGGTGCCTTCATGCACTCTTGTACCAAACGCACGTTCCTTCTGTACGTGGAGCCGATCATTTGCAATTGGGCTGTGCTGACAGACCAGGACGAGCTCTGTCGGCTCAAAAGCAGCGCAGGACCTGCAAGAACAACAGAAAGATTAGCATCCAGCGGGGGCCTCTTAGTGAGCCCAAGATCTCATCAAGAATCGGCTCCAGCAACAGGGCTGGGCGCATTGTTCCATTCTCCGACCACTCTCGGTGTAAACAAGTCCCTCCTGGTCTCTGCTTGAAATGCACTTTCCTGCGTTTGCTTTGGTGTAACTGGCTTCCCATGCATGGGCGAATGTGAAGAAGATCCTTAGTAAGTCATTGAAGAAAACCAAGAAGAGGTCGGAGTGGCCTCTGTCGTTCATCAACGATCCAGTCAGGCAGTACTCCTCCTATTCTGCCAGTATGCGGATTCGAACCGGGGTTGTTGCGGCCACAACACAAATTCTGAGCACTATACGATCACAGCGAGTTACCGAGACATACACAGCCAGTAGGAAAGGAAGTACTCTCTTTGTGTGACACTAGTCGGAAAAGTCCTGACGCTGCATTTCAACTGAGCCCTAGTATACATCAACCCTTCGACACTCTGAGTGCCAACTCTCTTGTGTGTTTTCTCCATCAAGCAGGTCATGAAGGCAGCAATTACAGTTTGCTTACATGACGCACGCACAACATGGCTGTATGTTCCCATATGGTCTAGCGGTTACGATACCTGATCTTCACCCAGGTGGCCTGGTTTCAGCTCCTTGTATGAGAACGTGTCAGTTTTGCCTTCTGCTTTCCAAAGATCAGCACCATGTTTTACGCCTCCCCCGAATATCGAAGCTGTCTCTAAATCTGCAAATGAAGATGAGTCGATAAACCACTTGTTTTTCGTATAACTATACATATATTCATTTATTACTGATTTCATTCATTGAGCACGGATACAATAGAGGTACAGCCATTCACTGTTTGACATGTCTGCACTGGTACAGAACCTAGCAATCAGAAAACGGGTGAAACTGTCTTGAGAATTAGCATACAGTACCGAGGCCCCCATGACCAAATAAAGGCTAACCTCGATAATCACAATCATAAACAGCAAAACGACTGACTTTGAAAAGGGAATGAATGTCCGGAAGGAGTAGTGTAACCAGCTTGAAATGCTTCTCCGGACCTCTAACTAAAAGAAACCGGGAACCAGCAGTGGCATCGACTCCTTTCGAACTGGGATCCTATCGCAGCTCGTGGTGTCCTAACTCTCCCGTATCTGATATTGGACCAAGCACATCAGGAGAGAGCGCGAACGCAGTCCCCCACTACCAGAAATTATGCAGATTCCACATTTGGGGAATTCGCAGGGGTCAGCACAGCCGGAGTGCAATGGCCGAGCCTCGCCCTGGGTGAATCGATTTTTTAAGAACTTTATTTTCTTTTCACAAAAAAATACAGGACATCACAAATTAGAAAGCTTTACATTTATATACATACTTAAAACAGTATATATAATCACATCTCATTACATTTTCACACGGTACCAGTTATATAGCAACAATTTATTTTTTTCTGGTGCAAATCACATTCTTTACTTAAACATGATAATGTTTTTCACAGTTTCTTGAGATATTGACCTATGCTCTCAATTTCCCACAGATTTTCTGCTTCCTCCCTCCCTTCTCTCCACAGATCTCTGAAGTAATAGTTCTCTAGGGTGATGAACAGGGCCAGGCTACCTGCTGCCTTGACTGGGACCTCGATGCCTTTGAACAGCCCCATGTTCCTCACTCTCCACAGGGCGTCTTTGCCACTGTTCACCACGGCCCAGATCCTGTCAAACACGTCAGGAGGAAGTTTGACAGGAGGGATGCCGTTGTAGCGGCAATGCTTGTTAATAAGACAGAATTAGGCGGTGGCCTAAATGAGGCCCCATCTCACCCTCCATCTTTGTGGTGCAGCCACAGAGAAAGTATTCATGCAGGTTGATTTAAAGATGTTTTGTTTTGATAATGGACAGCTCCCAGATGGGGATGCACTTAGCTTAGCCTGGCTATCATGATCAATGGTCATCCGTTGGTGCCTATCTGTCTAGGGAGTGCCGAATGGACATCTGGACTGCATTCCTAAGTGTCAAGAGTAAGTGACTCATATCTCACCTTGACCAACCAATCAGGGACTGGCAGGGCGTGGTAATACCACGTGGGTCTCTAATGCCCGCCAAACTCTCAACCAATCAGCATACATCTATGTCTTGGTCAAAAAGGGAGTGCAAGCTCAGATCGGGGCTCTCCTTGGTCATTTTCGCGCATCCTCAGAGACAATCACGTGACAACTGCTGTTGTCTGCAAAGGGACTTGGACTTTGTTCTAAGCGCGAGGCCGAGGATCCCATACGTACTCAGAATTCTACCAACGTGAATGATCCGCTTGATCAACGGCAGCCTACAGTTGGACCCTCATCGACAACCTGAATAGCTTATTCAGAAGCAGCGCTGGACCAGGAACGAACCAGCTTCTTCCCAGGCAAAAGAGTGACTTGTGAGGACTCGCGGTCACGCTCTGTGCATAGAGACTTTCTACTAGCCAGCTGGACTGCTGGTAGATCTCCTCGGAGCAACGACTGCCCTGTGCGCCGCAGTCAGATTTCTCCGCCCGTCCTACTCCGAGCTGTACCTCAACTGGTTGGCCGGTAGCCAGAGGACGCCGGGACAACGCCCATTGGACAACCGCTGGAACAGAGGCTGCAACAGAGCCTGTCAGCTGGTTTGGTGTTCATGCCGGGAGATTCCAAATCCATACACAGTGGATAAGTAAACCCCATGTTCTACATTGTGTCTCGAGAATTCAATTGTACCTCAACACAAGTTGTTATCAATTTAATTCATGAGTAATGTATTTACTTCCGAGTTTAGAGTAACAGTGGGTAATAACACTGATTAGCGAACGATATATATTGACATATATTCTCTGTTGTGTATCTCTTTGTGTTGGCATCTCTTCGAGATTATATACCTCGTATATTGATAACCCTCACAGTAAGGTCTGCCGCTCGTATCCAGGCAGACTAGTATATGTTTGGTGCACAATTTATATGAATAAATGTATCTCATGTATTGAACCCGTGTGTGTGCGTTGTTAGTTGTTCTGACGATTGATTTTCTAAAAGCCACAACGAACAACCTCGTGATTACTGCTACAATTAATAATTGTCTCAGTAAACCCATCAAACCTCTACAACCACGATACACCACCATAAACTATATTAATTTAGGAACATAAACATATAGTGTAAACTGTATATGGCTGGTATTGGTAGTTTAAAGAAAAAAAACACACCAGTATTCCACTTTCTTCCTAAACATTTTAAGCATCAAAGTCTTACATGTAGTAAGATTTTACCACGTTTCGGAAACGTTTTTACATGCTCCTTCTGACCATCTTAACTTTATATACTTTGTGAAAAGTCATAAGATATTAACATTTTCTGTGAATGTGCTCGTTATCGGAGTAAACAAAAGCATACTTTTAGAATTTGATTAAAAGGGAATATAATATGGAATCACGTACCTAAAGAAATTAATGACAATATAATTATTTTTATGTACTGTAGCTCAAATAGTAGTATAATACACTTTCTATGGATACATGTGCTTCTACGCAACGCAGAAGCACATCCACAAGTTACATTACCTAGCTAAGAGAGGACATTGGCTAGCCATTATGATAAATACAGTGGAAAAAAGCAATTGGGAAAATAAGACCAGCTGATCTGTTATATATACCAGGAAGAGAACAGAATATGATTTTTTTCTGTTCGAAACGTGTGTTGTCTTTATGAAATTCATGTATTTTAAACGTTTAATTAAGAAGAAAAAAACTTACAGAAAGATACTAAGCTGATCACGCGATAGAAAGATCACCCGTTTTTCGCGCATAAAAAGTGGCTATTAACTGGGTGAACTGTTATTAACTGGAGTCAACTGGGTGAAAACACATAATATGAACATGAAACAAAACAAAAAATAAAAATAAGATACAATCTACAGACATTAAAACCGGTGTCATGGAAATATAACTATCAAGGAAGCCACAAGAGAGAGTTCTCACCTGAGTAAGGTCTTTATTTCAATATTGGGAGCAACCAGAGACTCAATTTGTTCCAAGCAGTACAGGGTTTTCATAAGACGTTGCGCTGTAAAAAAGCTCAGCGCTTTGTCCCTTCTAAAACTTCCACTTTCCCTAAGAGAAAACAGATTACATCAAAAAGCAAAAGAAGAAGCACTAGATATGTTATTCAAAGCTTATCAGTTACTTTCAGCTAATTCTAACGACCCAGACAGCATATATTGTTTTGGTACATTGTCTTCTAAAGTAACCTAAACAGTGTACTTTGTTGACGCACTGTTTTCTAAAATTCTGCACGTACTGTAGCACAGCAATTACATCCTTGAAATATATTATCTAAAAGCCCCAATATATTTCTTTGCAAAGCTCTCTACATTTTAAGAATCAATTTACTTATTAGATTTCCACTTAAAGACTTGTTCGGCTGGCGTTCGGGGAGTCGCGTTTTTCAGAATTGTATTGAGATCGTTTTCCACAGAGCTCAGATGTCAAAGCACAGCAGCAGCTCTCCACAGCGATCCTCTATAGCGCCCTTTCTCCCGCAGCTCCGTCCTCATTGGAAGGAAGCAAGAGTGAAAGGCTGAAGTGAAATAGAGCGGGGACGAAGGCAGTGAAGAGAGAGAACGTGGGAAGAAGAGAAAAACGCAAGGGAAAAAAAGCAGCGTCGTAAAAGAGGTGACGGAGCTGTCCTCTCAATAAGAAGGGTGCCAGCGAGCCTTGCGTTCGCTTACGGCCACACCCCCTTGAGCACGCCTGCTCTCGTCTGATCTCGGAAGCTAAACAGGGATGGGCCTGGTTAGTACTTGGATGGGAGACCGCCTGGGAATACCAGGTGCTGTAAGCTTTTAAGCGCAGGAGGCGCCCTATCCCCGCTCGCTCGCTCATTCCCCTGTTCACACGTGCAGTGCGGCTTGTCCGTCTGTTTATTTGTCAGCTTTGGCGAGACACGGGTGCTTGTGTATTAGCGTGAGCGTTTTTTATTCTGATCAGGAACAGTTTAACAAGTCCGCAAAGGATCGAGGAAAGGTTTATCGCCAGCTGAAAAGAGACACAGCGTTACGGCTGTGGAGACTTGTTCGGCTGGCATTCGGAGAGTCGCGTTTTTCAGAATTGTATTGAGATCGTTTTCCACAGAGCTCAGATGTCAAAGCACAGCAGCAGCTCTCCACAGCGATCCTCAATAGCGCCCTTTCTCCCGCAGCTCCGTCCTCATTGGAAGGAAGCAAGAGTGAAAGGCTGAAGTGAAATAGAGCGGGGACGAAGGCAGTGAAGAGAGAGAACGTGGGAAGAAGAGAAAAACGCAAGGGAAAAAAAGCAGCGTCGTAAAAGAGGTGACGGAGCTGTCCTCTCAATAAGAAGGGTGCCAGCGAGCCTTGCTCTCGCTTACGGCCACACCCCCTTGAGCACGCCTGATCTCGTCTGATCTCGGAAGCTAAACAGGGATGGGCCTGGTTAGTACTTGGATGGGAGACCGCCTGGGAATACCAGGTGCTGTAAGCTTTTAAGCACAGGAGGCGCCCTATCCCCGCTCGCTCGCTCATTCCCCTGTTCACACGTGCAGTGCGGCTTGTCCGTCTGTTTATTTGTCAGCTTTGGCGAGACACGGGTGCTTGTGTATTAGCGTGAGCGTTTTTTATTCTGATCAGGAACAGTTTTACAAGTCCGCAAAGGATCGAGGAAAGGTTTATCGCCAGCTGAAAAGAGACACAGCGCTTCGGCTGTGGAGACTTGTTCGGCTGGCGTTCGGAGAGTCGCGTTTTTCAGAATTGTATTGAGATCGTTTTCCACAGAGCTCAGATGTCAAAGCACAGCAGCAGCTCTCCACAGCGATCCTCTATAGCGCCCTTTCTCCCGCAGCTCCGTCCTCATTGGAAGGAAGCAAGAGTGAAAGGCTGAAGTGAAATAGAGCGGGGACGAAGGCAGTGAAGAGAGAGAACGTGGGAAGAAGAGAAAAACGCAAGGGAAAAAAAGCAGCGTCGTAAAAGAGGTGACGGAGCTGTCCTCTCAATAAGAAGGGTGCCAGCGAGCCTTGCTCTCGCTTACGGCCACACCCCCTTGAGTACGCCTGATCTCGTCTGATCTCAGAAGCTAAACAGGGATGGGCCTGGTTAGTACTTGGATGGGAGACCGCCTGGGAATACCAGGTGCTGTAAGCTTTTAAGCGCAGGAGGCGCCCTATCCCCGCTCGCTCGCTCGCTCATTCCCCTGTTCACACGTGCAGTGCGGCTTGTCCGTCTGTTTATTTGTCAGCTTTGGCGAGACACGGGTGCTTGTGTATTAGCGTGAGCGTTTTTTATTCTGATCAGGAACAGTTTTACAAGTCCGCAAAGGATCGAGGAAAGCTTTATCGCCAGCTGAAAAGAGACACAGCGCTTCGGCTGTGGAGACTTGTTCGGCTGGCGTTCGGAGAGTCGCGTTTTTCAGAATTGTATTGAGATCGTTTTCCACAGAGCTCAGATGTCAAAGCACAGCAGCAGCTCTCCACAGCGATCCTCTATAGCGCCCTTTCTCCCGCAGCTCCGTCCTCATTGGAAGGAAGCAAGAGTGAAAGGCTGAAGTGAAATAGAGCGGGGACGAAGGCAGTGAAGAGATCGAACGTGGGAAGAAGAGAAAAACGCAAGGGAAAAAAAGCAGCGTCGTAAAAGAGGTGACGGAGCTGTCCTCTCAATAAGAAGGGTGCCAGCGAGCCTTGCTCTCGCTTACGGCCACACCCCCTTGAGCACGCCTGATCTCGTCTGATCTCGGAAGCTAAACAGGGATGGGCCTGGTTAGTACTTGGATGGGAGACCGCCTGGGAATACCAGGTGCTGTAAGCTTTTAAGCGCAGGAGGCGCCCTATCCCCGCTCGCTCGCTCATTCCCCTGTTCACACGTGCAGTGCGGCTTCTCCGTCTGTTTATTTGTCAGCTTTGGCGAGACACGGGTGCTTGTGTATTAGCGTGAGCGTTTTTTATTCTGATCAGGAACAGTTTTACAAGTCTGCAAAGGATCGAGGAAAGGTTTATCGCCAGCTGAAAAGAGACACAGCGCTTCGGCTGTGGAGACTTGTTCGGCTGGCGTTCGGAGAGTCGCGTTTTTCAGAATTGTATTGAGATCGTTTTCCACAGAGCTCAGATGTCAAAGCACAGCAGCAGCTCTCCACAGCGATCCTCTATAGCGCCCTTTCTCCCGCAGCTCCGTCCTCATTGGAAGGAAGCAAGAGTGAAAGGCTGAAGTGAAATAGAGCGGGGACGAAGGCAGTGAAGAGAGAGAACGTGGGAAGAAGAGAAAAACGCAAGGGAAAAAAAGCAGCGTCGTAAAAGAGGTGACGTAGCTGTCCTCTCAATAAGAAGGGTGCCAGCGAGCCTTGCTCTCGCTTACGGCCACACCCCCTTGAGCACGCCTGATCTCGTCTGATCTCAGAAGCTAAACAGGGATGGGCCTGGTTAGTACTTGGATGGGAGACCGCCTGGGAATACCAGGTGCTGTAAGCTTTTAAGCGCAGGAGGCGCCCTATCCCCGCTCGCTCGCTCATTCCCCTGTTCACACGTGCAGTGCAGCTTGTCCGTCTCTTTATTTGTCAGCTTTGGCGAGACACGGGTGCTTGTGTATTAGCGTGAGCGTTTTTTATTCTGATCAGGAACAGTTTTACAAGTCCGCAAAGGATCGAGGAAAGGTTTATCGCCGGCTGAAAAGAGACACAGCGCTTCGGCTGTGGAGACTTGTTCGGCTGGCGTTCGGAGAGTCGCGTTTTTCAGAATTGTATTGAGATCGTTTTCCACAGAGCTCAGATGTCAAAGCACAGCAGCAGCTCTCCACAGCGATCCTCTATAGCGCCCTTTCTCCCGCAGCTCCGTCCTCATTGGAAGGAAGCAAGAGTGAAAGGCTGAAGTGAAAAAGAGCGGGGACGAAGGCAGTGAAGAGAGAGAACGTGGGAAGAAGAGAAAAACGCAAGGGAAAAAAAGCAGCGTCGTAAAAGAGGTGACGGAGCTGTCCTCTCAATAAGAAGGGTGCCAGCGAGCCTTGCTCTCGCTTACGTCCACACCCCCTTGAGCACGCCTGATCTCGTCTGATCTCGGAAGCTAAACAGGGATGGGCCTGGTTAGTACTTGGATGGGAGACCGCCTGGGAATACCAGGTGCTGTAAGCTTTTAAGCGCAGGAGGCGCCCTTTCCCCGCTCGCTCGCTCATTCCCCTGTTCACACGTGCAGTGCGGCTTGTCCGTCTGTTTATTTGTCAGCTTTGGCGAGACGCGGGTGCTTGTGTATTAGCGTGAGCGTTTTTTATTCTGATCAGGAACAGTTTTACAAGTCCGCAAAGGATCGAGGAAAGGTTTATCGCCAGCTGAAAAGAGACACAGCGCTTCGGCTGTGGAGACTTGTTCGGCTGGCGTTCGGAGAGTCGCGTTTTTCAGAATTGTATTGAGATCGTTTTACACAGAGCTCAGATGTCAAAGCACAGCAGCAGCTCTCCACAGCGATCCTCTATAGCGCCCTTTCTCCCGCAGCTCCGTCCTCATTGGAAGGAAGCAAGAGTGAAAGGCTGAAGTGAAATAGAGCGGGGACGAAGGCAGTGAAGAGAGAGAACGTGGGAAGAAGAGAAAAACGCAAGGGAAAAAAAGCAGCGTCGTAAAAGAGGTGACGGAGCTGTCCTCTCAATAAGAAGGGTGCCAGCGAGCCTTGCTCTCGCTTACGGCCACACCCCCTTGAGCACGCCTGAACTCGTCTGATCTCGGAAGCTAAACAGGGATGGGTCTGGTTAGTACTTGGATGGGAGACCGCCTGGGAATACCAGGTGCTGTAAGCTTTTAGGTGAAGGAGGCGCCCTATCCCCGCTCGCTCGCTCATTCCCCTGTTCACACGTGCAGTGCGGCTTGTCCGTCTGTTTATTTGTCAGCTTTGGCGAGACACGGGTGCTTGTGTATTAGCGTGAGCGTTTTTTATTCTGATCAGGAACAGTTTTACAAGTCCGCAAAGGATCGAGGAAAGGTTTATCGCCAGCTGAAAAGAGACACAGCGCTTCGGCTGTGGAGACTTGTTCGGCTGGCGTTCGGAGAGTCGCGTTTTTCAGAATTGTATTGAGATCGTTTTACACAGAGCTCAGATGTCAAAGCACAGCAGCAGCTCTCCACAGCGATCCTCTATAGCGCCCTTTCTCCCGCAGCTCCGTCCTCATTGGAAGGAAGCAAGAGTGAAAGGCTGAAGTGAAATAGAGCGGGGACGAAGGCAGTGAAGAGAGAGAACGTGGGAAGAAGAGAAAAACGCAAGGGAAAAAAAGCAGCGTCGTAAAAGAGGTGACGGAGCTGTCCTCTCAATAAGAAGGGTGCCAGCGAGCCTTGCTCTCGCTTACGGCCACACCCCCTTGAGCACGCCTGATCTCGTCTCATCTCGGAAGCTAAACAGGGATGGGCCTGGTTAGTACTTGGATGGGAGACCGCCTGGGAATACCAGGTGCTGTAAGCTTTTAAGCGCAGGAGGCGCCCTATCCCCGCTCGCTCGCTCGCTCATTCCCCTGTTCACACGTGCAGTGCGGCTTGTCCGTCTGTTTATTTGTCAGCTTTGGCGAGACACGGGTGCTTGTGTATTAGCGTGAGCGTTTTTTATTCTGATCAGGAACAGTTTTACAAGTCCGCAAAGGATCGAGGAAAGGTTTATCGCCAGCTGAAAAGAGACACAGCGTTTCGGCTGTGGAGAGTTGTTCGGCTGGCGTTCGGAGAGTCGCGTTTTTCAGAATTGTATTGAGATCGTTTTCAACAGAGCTCAGATGTCAAAGCACAGCAGCAGCTCTCCACAGCGATCCTCTATAGCGCCCTTTCTCCCGCAGCTCCGTCCTCATTGGAAGGAAGCAAGAGTGAAAGGCTGAAGTGAAATAGAGCGGGGACGAAGGCAGTGAAGAGAGAGAACGTGGGAAGAAGAGAAAAACGCAAGGGAAAAAAAGCAGCGTCGTAAAAGAGGTGACGGAGCTGTCCTCTCAATAAGAAGGGTGCCAGCGAGCCTTGCTCTCGCTTATGGCCACACCCCCTTGAGCACGCCTGATCTCGTCTGATCTCAGAAGCTAAACAGGGATGGGCCTGGTTAGTACTTGAATGGGAGACCGCCTGGGAATACCAGGTGCTGTAAGCTTTTAAGCGCAGGAGGCGCCCTATCCCCGCTCGCTCGCTCATTCCCCTGTTCACACGTGCAGTGCGGCTTGTCCGTCTGTTTATTTGTCAGCTTTGGCGAGACACGGGTGCTTGTGTATTAGCGTGAGCGTTTTTTATTCTGATCAGGAACAGTTTTACAAGTCCGCAAAGGATCGAGGAAAGGTTTATCGCCAGCTGAAAAGAGACACAGCGCTTCGGCTGTGGAGACTTGTTCGGCTGGCGTTCGGAGAGTCGCGTTTTTCAGAATTGTATTGAGATCGTTTTCCACAGAGCTCAGATGTCAAAGCACAGCAGCAGCTCTCCACAGCGATCCTCTATAGCGCCCTTTCTCCCGCAGCTCCGTCCTCATTGGAAGGAAGCAAGAGTAAAAGGCTGAAGTGAAATAGAGCGGGGACGAAGGCAGTGAAGAGAGAGAACGTGGGAAGAAGAGAAAAACGCAAGGGAAAAAAAGCAGCGTCGTAAAAGAGGTGACGGAGCTGTCCTCTCAATAAGAAGGGTGCCAGCGAGCCTTGCTCTCGCTTACGGCCACACCCCCTTGAGCACGCCTGATCTCGTCTGATCTCGGAAGCTAAACAGGGATGGGCCTGGTTAGTACTTGGATGGGAGACCGCCTGGGAATACCAGGTGCTGTAAGCTTTTAAGCGCAGGAGGCGCCCTATCCCCGCTCGCTCGCTCATTCCCCTGTTCACACGTGCAGTGCGGCTTGTCCGTCTGTTTATTTGTCAGCTTTGGCGAGACACGGGTGCTTGTGTATTAGCGTGAGCGTTTTTTATTCTGATCAGGTACAGTTTTACAAGTCCGCATAGGATCGAGGAAAGGTTTATCGCCAGCTGAAAAGAGACACAGCGCTTCGGCTGTGGAGACTTGTTCGGCTGGCGTTCGGAGAGTCGCGTTTTTCAGAATTGTATTGAGATCGTTTTCCACAGAGCTCAGATGTCAAAGCACAGCAGCAGCTCTCCACAGCGATCCTCTATAGCGCCCTTTCTCCCGCAGCTCCGTCCTCATTGGAAGGAAGCAAGAGTGAAAGGCTGAAGTGAAATAGAGCGGGGACGAAGGCAGTGAAGAGAGAGAACGTGGGAAGAAGAGAAAAACGCAAGGGAAAAAAAGCAGCGTCGTAAAAGAGGTGACGGAGCTGTCCTCTCAATAAGAAGGGTGCCAGCGAGCCTTGCTCTCGCTTACGGCCACACCCCCTTGAGCACGCCTGATCTCGTCTGATCTCAGAAGCTAAACAGGGATGGGCCTGGTTAGTACTTGGATGGGAGACCGCCTGGGAATACCAGGTGCTGTAAGCTTTTAAGCGCAGGAGGCGCCCTATCCCCGCTCGCTCGCTCATTCCCCTGTTCACACGTGCAGTGCGGCTTGTCCGTCTGTTTATTTGTCAGCGTTGGCGAGACAAGGGTGCTTGTGTATTAGCGTGAGCGTTTTTTATTCTGATCAGGAACAGTTTTACAAGTCCGCAAAGGATCGAGGAAAGGTTTATCGCCAGCTGAAAAGAGACACAGCGCTTCGGCTGTGGAGACTTGTTCGGCTGGCGTTCGGAGAGTCGCGTTTTTCAGAATTGTATTGAGATCGTTTTCCACAGAGCTCAGATGTCAAAGCACAGCAGCAGCTCTCCACAGCGATCCTCTATAGCGCCCTTTCTCCCGCAGCTCCGTCCTCATTGGAAGGAAGTAAGAGTGAAAGGCTGAAGTGAAATAGAGCGGGGACGAAGGCAGTGAAGAGAGAGAACGTGGGAAGAAGAGAAAAACGCAAGGGAAAAAAAGCAGCGTCGTAAAAGAGGTGACGGAGCTGTCCTCTCAATAAGAAGGGTGCCAGCGAGCCTTGCTCTCGCTTACGGCCACACCCCCTTGAGCACGCCTGATCTCGTCTGATCTCAGAAGCTAAACAGGGATGGGCCTGGTTAGTACTTGGATGGGAGACCGCCTGGGAATACCAGGTGCTGTAAGCTTTTAAGCGCAGGAGGCGCCCTATCCCCGCTCGCTCGCTCATTCCCCTGTTCACACGTGCAGTGCGGCTTGTCCGTCTGTTTATTTGTCAGCGTTGGCGAGACAAGGGTGCTTGTGTATTAGCGTGAGCGTTTTTTATTCTGATCAGGAACAGTTTTACAAGTCCGCAAAGGATCGAGGAAAGGTTTATCGCCAGCTGAAAAGAGACACAGCGCTTCGGCTGTGGAGACTTGTTCGGCTGGCGTTCGGAGAGTCGCGTTTTTCAGAATTGTATTGAGATCGTTTTCCACAGAGCTCAGATGTCAAAGCACAGCAGCAGCTCTCCACAGCGATCCTCTATAGCGCCCTTTCTCCCGCAGCTCCGTCCTCATTGGAAGGAAGCAAGAGTGAAAGGCTGAAGTGAAAAAGAGCGGGGACGAAGGCAGTGAAGAGAGAGAACGTGGGAAGAAGAGAAAAACGCAAGGGAAAAAAAGCAGCGTCGTAAAAGAGGTGACGGAGCTGTCCTCTCAATAAGAAGGGTGCCAGCGAGCCTTGCTCTCGCTTACGGCCACACCCCCTTGAGCACGCCTGATCTCGTCTGATCTCGGAAGCTAAACAGGGATGGGCCTGGTTAGTACTTGGATGGGAGACCGCCTGGGAATACCAGGTGCTGTAAGCTTTTAAGCGCAGGAGGCGCCCTATCCCCGCTCGCTCGCTCATTCCCCTGTTCACACGTGCAGTGCGGCTTGTCCGTCTGTTTATTTGTCAGCTTTGGCGAGACACGGGTGCTTGTGTATTAGCGTGAGCGTTTTTTATTCTGATCAGGTACAGTTTTACAAGTCCGCATAGGATCGAGGAAAGGTTTATCGCCAGCTGAAAAGAGACACAGCGCTTCGGCTGTGGAGACTTGTTCGGCTGGCGATCGGAGAGTCGCGTTTTTCAGAATTGTATTGAGATCGTTTTCCACAGAGCTCAGATGTCAAAGCACAGCAGCAGCTCTCCACAGCGATCCTCTATAGCGCCCTTTCTCCCGCAGCTCCGTCCTCATTGGAAGGAAGCAAGAGTGAAAGGCTGAAGTGAAATAGAGCGGGGACGAAGGCAGTGAAGAGAGAGAACGTGGGAAGAAGAGAAAAACGCAAGGGAAAAAAAGCAGCGTCGTAAAAGAGGTGACGGAGCTGTCCTCTCAATAAGAAGGGTGCCAGCGAGCCTTGCTCTCGCTTACGGCCACACCCCCTTGAGCACGCCTGATCTCGTCTGATCTCAGAAGCTAAACAGGGATGGGCCTGGTTAGTACTTGGATGGGAGACCGCCTGGGAGTACCAGGTGCTGTAAGCTTTTAAGCGCAGGAGGCGCCCTATCCCCGCTCGCTCGCTCATTCCCCTGTTCACACGTGCAGTGCGGCTTGTCCGTCTGTTTATTTGTCAGCGTTGGCGAGACAAGGGTGCTTGTGTATTAGCGTGAGCGTTTTTTATTCTGATCAGGAACAGTTTTACAAGTCCGCAAAGGATCGAGGAAAGGTTTATCGCCAGCTGAAAAGAGACACAGCGCTTCGGCTGTGGAGACTTGTTCGGCTGGCGTTCGGAGAGTCGCGTTTTTCAGAATTGTATAGAGATCGTTTTCCACAGAGCTCAGATGTCAAAGCACAGCAGCAGCTCTCCACAGCGATCCTCTATAGCGCCCTTTCTCCCGCAGCTCCGTCCTCATTGGAAGGAAGCAAGAGTGAAAGGCTGAAGTGAAATAGAGCGGGGACGAAGGCAGTGAAGAGAGAGAACGTGGGAAGAAGAGAAAAACGCAAGGGAAAAAAAGCAGCGTCGTAAAAGAGGTGACGGAGCTGTCCTCTCAATAAGAAGGGTGCCAGCGAGCCTTGCTCTCGCTTACGGCCACACCCCCTTGAGCACGCCTGATCTCGTCTGATCTCAGAAGCTAAACAGGGATGGGCCTGGTTAGTACTTGGATGGGAGACCGCCTGGGAATACCAGGTGCTGTAAGCTTTTAAGCGCAGGAGGCGCCCTATCCCCGCTCGCTCGCTCATTCCCCTGTTCACACGTGCAGTGCGGCTTGTCCGTCTGTTTATTTGTCAGCGTTGGCGAGACAAGGGTGCTTGTGTATTAGCGTGAGCGTTTTTTATTCTGATCAGGAACAGATTTACAAGTCCGCAAAGGATCGAGGAAAGGTTTATCGCCAGCTGAAAAGAGACACAGCGCTTCGGCTGTGGAGACTTGTTCGGCTGGCGTTCGGAGAGTCGCGTTTTTCAGAATTGTATTGAGATCGTTTTCCACAGAGCTCAGATGTCAAAGCACAGCAGCAGCTCTCCACAGCGATCCTCTATAGCGCCCTTTCTCCCGCAGCTCCGTCCTCATTGGAAGGAAGCAAGAGTGAATGGCTGAAGTGAAATAGAGCGGGGACGAAGGCAGTGAAGAGAGAGAACGTGGGAAGAAGAGAAAAACGCAAGGGAAAAAAAGCAGCGTCGTAAAAGAGGTGACGGAGCTGTCCTCTCAATAAGAAGGGTGCCAGCGAGCCGTGCTCTCGCTTACGGCCACACCCCCTTGAGCACTCCTGATCTCGTCTGATCTCGGAAGTTAAACAGGGATGGGCCTGGTTAGTACTTGGATGCGAGACCGCCTGGGAATACCAGGTGCTGTAAGCTTTTAAGCGCAGGAGGCGCCCTATCCCCGCTCGCTCGCTCATTCCCCTGTTCACACGTGCAGTGCGGCTTGTCCGTCTGTTTATTTGTCAGCTTTGGCGAGACACGGGTGCTTGTGTATTAGCGTGAGCGTTTTTTATTCTGATCAGGAACAGTTTTACAAGTCCGCAAAGGATCGAGGAAAGGTTTATCGCCAGCTGAAAAGAGACACAGCGCTTCGGCTGTGGAGACTTGTTCGGCTGGCGTTCGGAGAGTCGCGTTTTTCAGAATTGTATTGAGATCGTTTTCCACAGAGCTCAGATGTCAAAGCACAGCAGCAGCTCTCCACAGCGATCCTCTATAGCGCCCTTTCTCCCGCAGCTCCGTCCTCATTGGAAGGAAGCAAGAGTGAAAGGCTGAAGTGAAATAGAGCGGGGACGAAGGCAGTGAAGAGAGAGAACGTGGGAAGAAGAGAAAAACGCAAGGGAAAAAAAGCAGCGTCATAAAAGAGGTGACGGAGCTGTCCTCTCAATAAGAAGGGTGCCAGCGAGCCTTGGTCTCGCTTACGGCCACACCCCCTTGAGCACGCCTGATCTCGTCTGATCTCGGAAGCTAAACAGGGATGGGCCTGGTTAGTACTTGGATGGGAGACCGCCTGGGAATACCAGGTGCTGTAAGCTTTTAAGCGCAGGAGGCGCCCTATCCCCGCTCGCTCGCTCATTCCCCTGTTCACACGTGCAGTGCGGCTTGTCCGTCTGTTTATTTGTCAGCTTTGGCGAGACACGGGTGCTTGTGTATTAGCGTGAGCGTTTTTTATTCTGATCAGGTACAGTTTTACAAGTCCGCATAGGATCGAGGAAAGGTTTATCGCCAGCTGAAAAGAGACACAGCGCTTCGGCTGTGGAGACTTGTTCGGCTGGCGTTCGGAGAGTCGCGTTTTTCAGAATTGTATTGAGATCGTTTTCCACAGAGCTCAGATGTCAAAGCACAGCAGCAGCTCTCCACAGCGATCCTCTATAGCGCCCTTTCTCCCGCAGCTCCGTCCTCATTGGAAGGAAGCAAGAGTGAAAGGCTGAAGTGAAATAGAGCGGGGACGAAGGCAGTGAAGAGAGAGAACGTGGGAAGAAGAGAAAAACGCAAGGGAAAAAAAGCAGCGTCGTAAAAGAGGTGACGGAGCTGTCCTCTCAATAAGAAGGGTGCCAGCGAGCCTTGCTCTCGCTTACGGCCACACCCCCTTGAGCACGCCTGATCTCGTCTGATCTCAGAAGCTAAACAGGGATGGGCCTGGTTAGTACTTGGATGGGAGACCGCCTGGGAATACCAGGTGCTGTAAGCTTTTAAGCGCAGGAGGCGCCCTATCCCCGCTCGCTCGCTCATTCCCCTGTTCACACGTGCAGTGCGGCTTGTCCGTCTGTTTATTTGTCAGCGTTGGCGAGACAAGGGTGCTTGTGTATTAGCGTGAGCGTTTTTTATTCTGATCAGGAACAGTTTTACAAGTCCGCAAAGGATCGAGGAAAGGTTTATCGCCAGCTGAAAAGAGACACAGCGCTTCGGCTGTGGAGACTTGTTCGGCTGGCGTTCGGAGAGTCGCGTTTTTCAGAATTGTATTGAGATCGTTTTCCACAGAGCTCAGATGTCAAAGCACAGCAGCAGCTCTCCACAGCGATCCTCTATAGCGCCCTTTCTCCCGCAGCTCCGTCCTCATTGGAAGGAAGCAAGAGTGAAAGGCTGAAGTGAAATAGAGCGGGGACGAAGGCAGTGAAGAGAGAGAACGTGGGAAGAAGAGAAAAACGCAAGGGAAAAAAAGCAGCGTCATAAAAGAGGTGACGGAGCTGTCCTCTCAATAAGAAGGGTGCCAGCGAGCCTTGGTCTCGCTTACGGCCACACCCCCTTGAGCACGCCTGATCTCGTCTGATCTCGGAAGCTAAACAGGGATGGGCCTGGTTAGTACTTGGATGGGAGACCGCCTGGGAATACCAGGTGCTGTAAGCTTTTAAGCGCAGGAGGCGCCCTATCCCCGCTCGCTCGCTCATTCCCCTGTTCACACGTGCAGTGCGGCTTGTCCGTCTGTTTATTTGTCAGCTTTGGCGAGACACGGGTGCTTGTGTATTAGCGTGAGCGTTTTTTATTCTGATCAGGTACAGTTTTACAAGTCCGCATAGGATCGAGGAAAGGTTTATCGCCAGCTGAAAAGAGACACAGCGCTTCGGCTGTGGAGACTTGTTCGGCTGGCGTTCGGAGAGTCGCGTTTTTCAGAATTGTATTGAGATCGTTTTCCACAGAGCTCAGATGTCAAAGCACAGCAGCAGCTCTCCACAGCGATCCTCTATAGCGCCCTTTCTCCCGCAGCTCCGTCCTCATTGGAAGGAAGCAAGAGTGAAAGGCTGAAGTGAAATAGAGCGGGGACGAAGGCAGTGAAGAGAGAGAACGTGGGAAGAAGAGAAAAACGCAAGGGAAAAAAAGCAGCGTCGTAAAAGAGGTGACGGAGCTGTCCTCTCAATAAGAAGGGTGCCAGCGAGCCTTGCTCTCGCTTACGGCCACACCCCCTTGAGCACGCCTGATCTCGTCTGATCTCAGAAGCTAAACAGGGATGGGCCTGGTTAGTACTTGGATGGGAGACCGCCTGGGAATACCAGGTGCTGTAAGCTTTTAAGCGCAGGAGGCGCCCTATCCCCGCTCGCTCGCTCATTCCCCTGTTCACACGTGCAGTGCGGCTTGTCCGTCTGTTTATTTGTCAGCGTTGGCGAGACAAGGGTGCTTGTGTATTAGCGTGAGCGTTTTTTATTCTGATCAGGAACAGTTTTACAAGTCCGCAAAGGATCGAGGAAAGGTTTATCGCCAGCTGAAAAGAGACACAGCGCTTCGGCTGTGGAGACTTGTTCGGCTGGCGTTCGGAGAGTCGCGTTTTTCAGAATTGTATTGAGATCGTTTTCCACAGAGCTCAGATGTCAAAGCACAGCAGCAGCTCTCCACAGCGATCCTCTATAGCGCCCTTTCTCCCGCAGCTCCGTCCTCATTGGAAGGAAGTAAGAGTGAAAGGCTGAAGTGAAATAGAGCGGGGACGAAGGCAGTGAAGAGAGAGAACGTGGGAAGAAGAGAAAAACGCAAGGGAAAAAAAGCAGCGTCGTAAAAGAGGTGACGGAGCTGTCCTCTCAATAAGAAGGGTGCCAGCGAGCCTTGCTCTCGCTTACGGCCACACCCCCTTGAGCACGCCTGATCTCGTCTGATCTCAGAAGCTAAACAGGGATGGGCCTGGTTAGTACTTGGATGGGAGACCGCCTGGGAATACCAGGTGCCGTAAGCTTTTAAGCGCAGGAGGCGCCCTATCCCCGCTCGCTCGCTCATTCCCCTGTTCACACGTGCAGTGCGGCTTGTCCGTCTGTTTATTTGTCAGCGTTGGCGAGACAAGGGTGCTTGTGTATTAGCGTGAGCGTTTTTTATTCTGATCAGGAACAGTTTTACAAGTCCGCAAAGGATCGAGGAAAGGTTTATCGCCAGCTGAAAAGAGACACAGCGCTTCGGCTGTGGAGACTTGTTCGGCTGGCGTTCGGAGAGTCGCGTTTTTCAGAATTGTATTGAGATCGTTTTCCACAGAGCTCAGATGTCAAAGCACAGCAGCAGCTCTCCACAGCGATCCTCTATAGCGCCCTTTCTCCCGCAGCTCCGTCCTCATTGGAAGGAAGCAAGAGTGAAAGGCTGAAGTGAAAAAGAGCGGGGACGAAGGCAGTGAAGAGAGAGAACGTGGGAAGAAGAGAAAAACGCAAGGGAAAAAAAGCAGCGTCGTAAAAGAGGTGACGGAGCTGTCCTCTCAATAAGAAGGGTGCCAGCGAGCCTTGCTCTCGCTTACGGCCACACCCCCTTGAGCACGCCTGATCTCGTCTGATCTCGGAAGCTAAACAGGGATGGGCCTGGTTAGTACTTGGATGGGAGACCGCCTGGGAATACCAGGTGCTGTAAGCTTTTAAGCGCAGGAGGCGCCCTATCCCCGCTCGCTCGCTCATTCCCCTGTTCACACGTGCAGTGCGGCTTGTCCGTCTGTTTATTTGTCAGCTTTGGCGAGACACGGGTGCTTGTGTATTAGCGTGAGCGTTTTTTATTCTGATCAGGTACAGTTTTACAAGTCCGCATAGGATCGAGGAAAGGTTTATCGCCAGCTGAAAAGAGACACAGCGCTTCGGCTGTGGAGACTTGCTCGGCTGGCGATCGGAGAGTCGCGTTTTTCAGAATTGTATTGAGATCGTTTTCCACAGAGCTCAGATGTCAAAGCACAGCAGCAGCTCTCCACAGCGATCCTCTATAGCGCCCTTTCTCCCGCAGCTCCGTCCTCATTGGAAGGAAGCAAGAGTGAAAGGCTGAAGTGAAATAGAGCGGGGACGAAGGCAGTGAAGAGAGAGAACGTGGGAAGAAGAGAAAAACGCAAGGGAAAAAAAGCAGCGTCGTAAAAGAGGTGACGGAGCTGTCCTCTCAATAAGAAGGGTGCCAGCGAGCCTTGCTCTCGCTTACGGCCACACCCCCTTGAGCACGCCTGATCTCGTCTGATCTCAGAAGCTAAACAGGGATGGGCCTGGTTAGTACTTGGATGGGAGACCGCCTGGGAATACCAGGTGCTGTAAGCTTTTAAGCGCAGGAGGCGCCCTATCCCCGCTCGCTCGCTCATTCCCCTGTTCACACGTGCAGTGCGGCTTGTCCGTCTGTTTATTTGTCAGCGTTGGCGAGACAAGGGTGCTTGTGTATTAGCGTGAGCGTTTTTTATTCTGATCAGGAACAGTTTTACAAGTCCGCAAAGGATCGAGGAAAGGTTTATCGCCAGCTGAAAAGAGACACAGCGCTTCGGCTGTGGAGACTTGTTCGGCTGGCGTTCGGAGAGTCGCGTTTTTCAGAATTGTATTGAGATCGTTTTCCACAGAGCTCAGATGTCAAAGCACAGCAGCAGCTCTCCACAGCGATCCTCTATAGCGCCCTTTCTCCCGCAGCTCCGTCCTCATTGGAAGGAAGCAAGAGTGAAAGGCTGAAGTGAAATAGAGCGGGGACGAAGGCAGTGAAGAGAGAGAACGTGGGAAGAAGAGAAAAACGCAAGGGAAAAAAAGCAGCGTCGTAAAAGAGGTGACGGAGCTGTCCTCTCAATAAGAAGGGTGCCAGCGAGCCTTGCTCTCGCTTACGGCCACACCCCCTTGAGCACGCCTGATCTCGTCTGATCTCAGAAGCTAAACAGGGATGGGCCTGGTTAGTACTTGGATGGGAGACCGCCTGGGAATACCAGGTGCTGTAAGCTTTTAAGCGCAGGAGGCGCCCTATCCCCGCTCGCTCGCTCATTCCCCTGTTCACACGTGCAGTGCGGCTTGTCCGTCTGTTTATTTGTCAGCGTTGGCGAGACAAGGGTGCTTGTGTATTAGCGTGAGCGTTTTTTATTCTGATCAGGAACAGATTTACAAGTCCGCAAAGGATCGAGGAAAGGTTTATCGCCAGCTGAAAAGAGACACAGCGCTTCGGCTGTGGAGACTTGTTCGGCTGGCGTTCGGAGAGTCGCGTTTTTCAGAATTGTATTGAGATCGTTTTCCACAGAGCTCAGATGTCAAAGCACAGCAGCAGCTCTCCACAGCGATCCTCTATAGCGCCCTTTCTCCCGCAGCTCCGTCCTCATTGGAAGGAAGCAAGAGTGAATGGCTGAAGTGAAATAGAGCGGGGACGAAGGCAGTGAAGAGAGAGAACGTGGGAAGAAGAGAAAAACGCAAGGGAAAAAAAGCAGCGTCGTAAAAGAGGTGACGGAGCTGTCCTCTCAATAAGAAGGGTGCCAGCGAGCCGTGCTCTCGCTTACGGCCACACCCCCTTGAGCACTCCTGATCTCGTCTGATCTCGGAAGCTAAACAGGGATGGGCCTGGTTAGTACTTGGATGCGAGACCGCCTGGGAATACCAGGTGCTGTAAGCTTTTAAGCGCAGGAGGCGCCCTATCCCCGCTCGCTCGCTCATTCCCCTGTTCACACGTGCAGTGCGGCTTGTCCGTCTGTTTATTTGTCAGCTTTGGCGAGACACGGGTGCTTGTGTATTAGCGTGAGCGTTTTTTATTCTGATCAGGAACAGTTTTACAAGTCCGCAAAGGATCGAGGAAAGGTTTATCGCCAGCTGAAAAGAGACACAGCGCTTCGGCTGTGGAGACTTGTTCGGCTGGCGTTCGGAGAGTCGCGTTTTTCAGAATTGTATTGAGATCGTTTTCCACAGAGCTCAGATGTCAAAGCACAGCAGCAGCTCTCCACAGCGATCCTCTATAGCGCCCTTTCTCCCGCAGCTCCGTCCTCATTGGAAGGAAGCAAGAGTGAAAGGCTGAAGTGAAATAGAGCGGGGACGAAGGCAGTGAAGAGAGAGAACGTGGGAAGAAGAGAAAAACGCAAGGGAAAAAAAGCAGCGTCATAAAAGAGGTGACGGAGCTGTCCTCTCAATAAGAAGGGTGCCAGCGAGCCTTGGTCTCGCTTACGGCCACACCCCCTTGAGCACGCCTGATCTCGTCTGATCTCGGAAGCTAAACAGGGATGTCCCTGGTTAGTACTTGGATGGGAGACCGCCTGGGAATACCAGGTGCTGTAAGCTTTTAAGCGCAGGAGGCGCCCTATCCCCGCTCGCTCGCTCATTCCCCTGTTCACACGTGCAGTGCGGCTTGTCCGTCTGTTTATTTGTCAGCTTTGGCGAGACACGGGTGCTTGTGTATTAGCGTGAGCGTTTTTTATTCTGATCAGGAACAGTTTTACAAGTCCGCAAAGGATCGAGGAAAGGTTTATCGCCAGCTGAAAAGAGACACAGCGCTTCGGCTGTGGAGACTTGTTCGGCTGGCGTTCGGAGAGTCGCGTTTTTCAGAATTGTACTGAGATCGTTTTCCACAGAGCTCAGATGTCAAAGCACAGCAGCAGCTCTCCACAGCGATCCTCTATAGCGCCCTTTCTCCCGCAGCTCCGTCCTCATTGGAAGGAAGCAAGAGTGAAAGGCTGAAGTGAAATAGAGCAGGGACGAAGGCAGTGAAGAGAGAGAACGTGGGAAGAAGAGAAAAACGCAAGGGAAAAAAAGCAGCGTCATAAAAGAGGTGACGGAGCTGTCCTCTCAATAAGAAGGGTGCCAGCGAGCCTTGCTCTCGCTTACGGCCACACCCCCTTGAGCACGCCTGAACTCGTCTGATCTCGTAAGCTAAACAGGGATGGGCCTGGTTAGTACTTGGATGGGAGACCGCCTGGGAATACCAGGTGCTGTAAGCTTTTAAGCGCAGGAGGCGCCCTATCCCCGCTCGCTCGCTCATTCCCCTGTTCACACGTGCAGTGCGGCTTGTCCGTCTGTTTATTTGTCAGCTTTGGCGAGACACGGGTGCTTGTGTATTAGCGTGAGCGTTTTTTATTCTGATCATGAACAGTTTAACAAGTCCGCAAAGGATCGAGGAAAGGTTTATCGCCAGCTGAAAAGAGACACAACGCTTCGGCTGTGGAGACTTGTTCGGCTGGCGTTCGGAGAGTCGCGTTTTTCAGAATTGTATTGAGATCGTTTTCAACAGAGCTCAGATGTCAAAGCACAGCAGCAGCTCTCCACAGCGATCTTCTATAGCGCCCTTTCTCCCGCAGCTCCGTCCTCATTGGAAGGAAGCAAGAGTGAAAGGCTGAAGTGAAATAGAGCGGGAACGAAGGCAGTGAAGAGAGAGAACGTGGGAAGAAGAGAAAAACGCAAGGGAAAAAAAGCAGCGTCGTAAAAGAGGTGACGGAGCTGTCCTCTCAATAAGAAGGGTGCCAGCGAGCCTTGCTCTCGCTTACGGCCACACCCCCTTGAGCACACCTGATCTCGTCTGATCTCGGAAGCTAAACAGGGATGGGCCTGGTTAGTACTTGGATGGGAGACCGCCTGGGAATACCAGGTGCTGTAAGCTTTTAAGCGCAGGAGGCGCCCTATCCCCGCTCGCTCGCTCATTCCCCTGTTCACACGTGCAGTGCGGCTTGTCCGTCTGTTTATTTGTCAGCTTTGGCGAGACACGGGTGCTTGTGTATTAGCGTGAGCGTTTTTTATTCTGATCAGGAACAGTTTTACAAGTCCGCAAAGGATCGAGGAAAGGTTTATCGCCAGCTGAAAAGAGACACAGCGCTTCGGCTGTGGAGACTTGTTCGGCTGGCGTTCGGAGAGTCGCGTTTTTCAGAATTGTATTGAGATCGTTTTCAACAGAGCTCAGATGTCAAAGCACAGCAGCAGCTCTCCACAGCGATCCTCTATAGCGCCCTTTCTCCCGCAGCTCCGTCCTCATTGGAAGGAAGCAAGAGTGAAAGGCTGAAGTGAAATAGAGCGGGGACGAAGGCAGTGAAGAGAGAGAACGTGGGAAGAAGAGAAAAACGCAAGGGAAAAAAAGCAGCGTCGTAAAAGAGGTGACGGAGCTGTCCTCTCAATAAGAAGGGTGCCAGCGAGCCTTGCTCTCGCTTACGGCCACACCCCCTTGAGCACGCCTGAACTCGTCTGATCTCGGAAGCTAAACAGGGATGGGCCTGGTTAGTACTTGGATGGGAGACCGCCTGGGAATACCAGGTGCTGTAAGCTTTTAAGCGCAGGAGGCGCCCTATCCCCGCTCGCTCGCTCATTCCCCTGTTCACACGTGCAGTGCGGCTTGTCCGTCTGTTTATTTGTCAGCTTTGGCGAGACACGGGTGCTTGTGTATTAGCGTGAGCGTTTTTTATTCTGATCATGAACAGTTTAACAAGTCCGCAAAGGATCGAGGAAAGGTTTATCGCCAGCTGAAAAGAGACACAGCGCTTCGGCTGTGGAGACTTGTTCGGCTGGCGTTCGGAGAGTCGCGTTTTTCAGAATTGTATTGAGATCGTTTTCCACAGAGCTCAGATGTCAAAGCACAGCAGCAGCTCTCCACAGCGATCCTCTATAGCGCCCTTTCTCCCGCAGCTCCGTCCTCATTGGAAGGAAGCAAAAGTGAAAGGCTGAAGTGAAATAGAGCGGGGACGAAGGCAGTGAAGAGAGAGAACGTGGGAAGAAGAGAAAAACGCAAGGGAAAAAAAGCAGCGTCGTAAAAGAGGTGACGGAGCTGTCCTCTCAATAAGAAGGGTGCCAGCGAGCCTTGCTCTCGCTTAAGGCCACACCCCCTTGAGCACGCCTGATCTCGTCTGATCTCGGAAGCTAAACAGGGATGGGCTTGGTTAGTACTTGGATGGGAGACCGCCTGGGAATACCAGGTGCTGTAAGCTTTTAAGCGCAGGAGGCGCCCTATCCCCGCTCGCTCGCTCATTCCCCTGTTCACACGTGCAGTGCGGCTTGTCCGTCTGTTTATTTGTCAGCTTTGGCGAGACACGGGTGCTTGTGTATTAGCGTGAGCGTTTTTTATTCTGATCATGAACAGTTTAACAAGTCCGCAAAGGATCGAGGAAAGGTTTATCGCCAGCTGAAAAGAGACACAGCGCTTCGGCTGTGGAGACTTGTTCGGCTGGCATTCGGGGAATCGTGTTTTTCAGAATTGTATTGAGATCGTTTTCCACAGAGCTCAGATGTCAGAGCACAGCAGCAGCTCTCCACAGCGATCCTCTATAGCGCCCTTTCTCCCGCAGCTCCGTCCTCATTGGAAGGAAGCAAGAGTGAAAGGCTGAAGTGAAATAGAGCGGGGACGAAGGCAGTGAAGAGAGAGAACGTGGGAAGAGAAAAACGCAAGGCAAAAAAAGCAGCGTCGTAAAAGAGGTGACGGAGCTGTCCTCTCAATAAGAAGGGTGCCAGCGAGCCTTGCTCTCGCTTACGGCCACACCCCCTTGAGCACGCCTGTTGTCTGATCTCGGAAGCTAAACAGGGATGGGCCTGGGTAGTACTTGGATGGGAGACCGCCTGGGAATACCAGGTGCTGTAAGCTTTTAAGCGCAGGAGGCGCCCTATCCCCGCGCGCTCGCTCATTCCCCTGTTCACACGTGCAGTGCGGCTTGTCCGTCTGTTTATTTGTCAGCTTTGGCGAGACACGGGTGCTTGTGTATTAGCGTGAGCGTTTTTTATTCTGATCATGAACAGTTTAACAAGTCCGCAAAGGATCGAGGAAAGGTTTATCGCCAGCTGAAAAGAGACACAGCGCTTCGGCTGTGGAGACTTTATTAATAAGGCCCCTCAGTAGTTGAGATCTCTGTTATTCCCATCTAGAAACATGCAATCAGCATGTTATTGCTGAAGCAATAGTCACAACATTATTCCACACCTGGGTGAGATGCGGGTTATGATGACAGTCATGCTTTCTACACCTTATACTGAGCTCAGAAATGGACCAAGCGGACATCTCACGAGCAGATCCCTCCGCGTATAAGAAAGGCAACTTGTCTCAGCAAAAATACAAAAAGGCAAAAACCCCACACTTGGAATGCAAACCTACCCTAAAAAGGAAACACGGTTTTAAAACGAACTTGATTTTCCCCTGGAGAAACCTTTTTATGGACACACATCGCATCTATTACACATGTAGAACTAAATATAAAGATAAAACTTAATATAAGAAGTCATGACATATCACACATGACGAAGTCTGGTCCAGAATAAACAGTTTACACTGACCCACCTTTATTTACCCTGGTCACTCACTTCTATTAACTGTTTAACTGGGTAACAAATTAATATTTGTTTCAATTTGGGATCTACACCTGGGAGCCCTGAAATGTTGGCCAGAGGGGAGAAGCTGATATTCAGACGTGAGAATATATTAAAATAAAGGATCTGATGTTGTTTTTCACCTGTCTAATCAAAGCTTGTTCAAAAATTATCTGATTATAGGACACACGAGTTTATAATCATACTCATTCCACTTTTTAACCCCGTATATATGCACAATATGAAACGTATATACACTAAATCTCACGTGTGACTCCCATAATATACATTTCTTTACGAAAATTAGGAACACTTACTACAATTATCAACCCCCCATGACGAGGCAATATTTCATACCTTTGTTTCTTTGTGGGTTCAAAGTTCTGTCCTGTCGTTTCACACGTAATGTTTTGGTAGTTATCTCAATTTTCCTTTGCAATTATCTCCAAGATCATCATCAACTTTTTGTAAAACGCTATGCACAACTGATATTTAAAGAAAGTCCTGTACCAAAACGTCTTCGTAGGGAAAGACAACTTTTTTTCCTTACGTTAGTCGCTACACGGTTACTCAAAAAATCCATTCACCGCCTTTAAAAAAAAAGTTTCGTTTTTTATTGTGGTTCACTGACATTTCTGTCACAATTCTGAGGGACCCCAAATAAAATTCACTTGCCGGTATAAAGACGCCGGCGAGGATAAGACAGGTATCGAGCCACCTGCGTATCTAGCGGACGTTTAAAATAAAAAAATGGCGTGTAATGTTGCGAAGGGCTACTGTTTTTTTTATAGTTTGTCGATTGTAAGGGACGTGGGCCGCGACAGAAATACTGGACGGGGTGGGAAAAGGTTTATTGATGGTTTATTGTACCGCAACGGTCACAATTGACTCACCAGCAAAGATGGCGCCGAGGCCACATCGGCTCCCTCCCGCCCTGCCTCGCACCGAAGCTCGAGCTGCGGAGCGCGACGCCAAACCGCCAGTCCACGGGCGCGGGCGCCGGACATAGACGTCATAAACCCTTCCGAGGCGCAGGAATTATAGATCACTGTAGATTCTTCTGGACCCGGGTTAGGGACAGTGTGCCCTCCGTGAGAGTCTTCTGAGGAAGCCAGTGTCTCATGGGTGTCCAGGCTTGGTACCATCTGTCCATCACAGGACACACAGACACACACACTCACACACCCTGGACAGGACACCAGTCCATCACAGGACATACACACACCCTAGATAGGACACCAGTCCCTCACAGGACACACACACACAACCTGGATAGGACACCAGTCCCTCACAGGACACTCAGACACACACACTCACACACCCTGGACAGGAACCAGTCCATCACATGACAAACACACATTCACTCACACACCCTGGACAGGACAGCACTCCATCATAGGACACACACACACCAGGGCCAGTTTTCCCAGAAGCCACTTAGCCCAAAAGCCTGTCTTTGGACCCGAAGAACACAGGGAGAACATGCAGACTCCACACAGACAGCCCCCCCCCCCCCGGGTCCAGACCCGAGCCCGGAGCCCCCCCGCGCTGAACCCCTCTGTACAGACGGCCGCACACAGCTCCGTTGTTCCCGATTCCCGAGGTGATCTGTTAAAAGAAGCCGGTGTGTTGCCTCCAGGTGACATTTCCTACTGGAGTCAGGCCAGGAGGCTCTTCTGTACACAGAAGGGGATGGGGGTGGGGAACAAGCCGCCCAGCCCTGTGGTTGAAGCCGATACCCCGGCTTCTCTCCAGACACAGCTGGGTGAGCTCCTCCAGTCAGTACAGGGGGCTCTACTGTACACAGAGGGTGGCGGGGGTGTGGAACAACTCCTTTGTTCGGGGCCTTGGGGCATTCTTGTTGTGAAAGGCGCTATATAAAAAAAACTGAATTGAAATTGAATCTTACAGGTTTGGGTTTTTCAGAGATCTTGTCAGAGATCTTGTCTGACGTGCCCGTTTCAAAAACGTAACGACACTCCTCACGTCCGAGCGCCGCCGGTCTGTGACGTAACGTATCCTTACACAACCATGACGGTTTCATCATGGACAGCACGAAAGCCCGAAAAGTGGTTGACGTTTTAATTTGGCAACGCCACGATGGATCCCAGTTTTTTTTTTTTATTTTGGAGGCCAAAAAGGA
This sequence comes from Lepisosteus platostomus, assembly GCF_059453375.1. Taxonomy (NCBI): domain Eukaryota; kingdom Metazoa; phylum Chordata; class Actinopteri; order Semionotiformes; family Lepisosteidae; genus Lepisosteus; species Lepisosteus platostomus. The sequence continues at coordinate 65,427,057 of NC_142615.1, read as the reverse complement.
CAAAAAAGGAAACGTCCGGAGTGGATCGATGGTCATCTCTGCGGTTGTTCTGATGTTCTGAAAAAACAAAACAAAAAAAAAAACGGCTCGCTTGCCCGGTCGTGTAGTGTTTCCACACCCCACGCAAATCAACTTCTCTTCACCCCCGGGGGCTCGTCGCCCGCAGCACCCCTCTCACGTGATAGGGGCTTCCCCCGGCTGTGACGTACTTACCCCACCTCCTTCGGCCAACGTCATACCGAAGGTCGCGCTTCGGGCCGCGGCGATGTTGACGGACTGTCTTGTAGTGTGAGAAGGGTTTAAATTTCGACTTAAGGAGTTGGCCATCGTTATATTTCGCGAGGTATCATACGGGGGGAAAAAGAACATTTATATTTATCAACCTACTAGTAATACTGGGTGGATGTCACGTTCCCCAAAGTTCAGTGCCTCTCTCTAATAAAGTAGAAACGTGACATTGAACTCCGTTCGAAACAGGAGAATTCACCAGGACACGATACAACTGACGTCCGGAAAAGAAAAAAAGAACTCCTATTCCCATTTGTAATGACCCCGTAGTGTTTTTCCCGGTGTGCGCTCATCTTTCGGAGACCCGTTTCTCTCTGGTGTTTTGCTGTTGGAATAAATGCCGAGGTGACCCTTCTGTGTGGAGTCTGCGTGTTCTCTCCAGCGGGTCGTTTCCTACACCGCAGGGGCTGATCGAACCGGGGTCTCCCAATCGTCACAGAAGTGTGTGTCATTTTGGGTGGTGGTGGGGGGGTGCATCAGGGATACTGCGCCCCGAGGGGATAACCTCTCACCTTACTCCGGACGAAGGGAGAAGACCTGTACCTTCACGAGTCCGGGTTGTGAAAACTTCTTCTGGCAGTTCAAAACGTTTCGAAGAGACTACAGCGCTACCCTGTTTTCCATTTCTATCGTGTATTATTATACAGTCATAAGTATCTGTACTGATCACAGATCCCCCTCTCACTACCAGGACTGAAGCCCAGTGCAGCACGAATAATAATAATAATAATGAATCCGTCTGGACTCTCCACTCAGAGCTCTTCCCAGGTCAGGGGGATCCCCTCCAGCCCCCCCAGTGTGCAGCCCCCACGTGGATGATGCTCCAGTCCGCTCAGCACACAGCAGCTCTCAGTGGGGAGGAGAGCAGAGGGATGGAGCCAGTTCAGAGAAGGGGGTGATAAGGAGGCCATGATGGGTCAAGACCAGGGGGGGAATCAGGCCAGGACACTGGGGTAACACCCCTACTCTTCTCCAGAGACACCCCGGGATTGTTAACGAGCACAGAGAGTCAGGACCTTGGTTTGACGTCTTATCCGAAGGACGGCGCCTGTTTACAGTCCAGTGTCCCCCGTCACTATACTGGGGCATCAGGACCCACACAGACCGCAGGGTGAAAGCGCCCCCTGCTGGCCCCACTCACACCTCTCCCAGCAGCAACCTCAGTTTTTCCCAGGAGTCTCCCCTCCAGGTACTGACCAGGCTTCTACCTGCTGGGCTCCAGTGGGGAGGGGGCTGCTAGCTGGGAGCTGCAGGGTGAGATGGCTGCTGGGTAAACGATGGCTAAAGAGCTTCCTAGGACACCCTGGAGTTCGTGGTCAACTTCCTTCTCTTCAGACGGAGGTGGCTTGAAATCTGTCTCGTTTCAAGGAGTATTGGACACGATGCCCCCCCTGCTTTAGCCCCGCTAACTGGTGGCACGCCGACAATGAGGGCTCTCGGCCTCAATCCATCAACCACAAACTCTCCGGGATGAAAGAGAAAGACAGACTCTGTTCGTTCGTTTCGGGGGGGGAGGGAAAAAACCAAAAGCTTTTTTTAAAAAACATTTTAATGATGCTTAACAAAAGAACAAAAATTACAATACAGATTAATGTCAAGGGACACACCCCCCCCCCCCCATCTTACGATCATCACAGGACCTTAAAATAATACTTAATAATACAAGGTCATGCAGACGATCTGAGGACTCAGGTGGAGATAATGTGAAAGTTTTCCACAGTCCAGTCTGGGGTCCCTCAGCTTCAGTCCAGACTGGGGTCTGGGGTCCCTCAGCTTCAGTCCAGACTGGGGTCCCTCAGCTTCAGTCCAGACTGGGGTCTGGGGTCCCTCAGCTTCAGTCCAGACCAGTCTGGGGCCCCTCAGCTCCAGTCCAGTCTGGTGTCCCTCAGCTCCAGTGCAGTCCAGTCTGGGGTCCCTCAGCTTCGGTCCAGCACAGTCTGGGGTCCCTCAGCTTCGGTCCAGCACAGACTGGGGTCCCTCAGCTTCGGTCCAGACTGGTGTCCCTCAGCTTCGGCCCAGCACAGACTGGGGTCCCTCAGCTTCGGTCCAGACTGGGGTCCCTCAGCTCCAGTGCAGTCCAGACTGGGGTCCCTCAGCTTCGGTCCAGCACAGACTGGGGTCTCTCAGCTTCGGTCCAGACTGGGGTCCCTCAGCTTCAGTCCAGCACAGTCTGGGGTCCCTTAGCTTTGGTCCAGTCCAGTCTGGGGTCCCTCAGCTTCGGTCCAGCACAGCCTGGGGCCCCTCAGCTCCAGTCCAGTCCAGTCTGGGGCCCCTCAGCTTTGGTCCAGCACAGTCTGGAGTCCCTCAGCTTCGGTCCAGCACAGACTGGGGTCCCTCAGCTTTGGCCCAGCACAGACTGGGGTCCCTCAGCTTTGGTCCAGCACAGACTGGGGTCCCTCAGCTTCGGTCCAGCACAGTCTGGGGTCCCTCAGCTCCAGTCCAGTGCAGTCTGGGGTCCCTCAGCTCCAGTCCAGTCCAGTCCAGTCCAGTCCTTGGTGGGGAAGGCGACTCCGATCTTAGCTGGCACAGAACCAGGAAAGGAACCTGGAAAGAATATTGTTATTGCAGGTGTGAGGGACACAGACACGGACATCACCATGACATCAAACAGCAAGAGGAGACTCCTTCTTGAATCACAGACACGACCGGGCGGCGTCCCCCTGTCTGCTCACCTGCACCTCCTCTTCTTCTTCTTGTCCTTCCCGGCAGCCTGCTCCTCCTCTCCCTCGCTCTTCCTCTCCTGACACACGGTCTCCGCCACCTCCATCGGCTCGTCCTTATCATCTGTCTCCACCGACATGCAGCTCAGGGACTTTAAAAAGACGCACCAGCACTTCTGAAGCAGAGACAGGAGAGTCACGTTAAGAGTCGGACTGGACACTCCAGGACATGAACACTGCACTGAGAGAGAGAGGGGTTCATACACACACACTGACTGGACACTCCAGTACATGAACACTGCACTGAGAGAGAGAGGGGTTCATACACACACACTGACTGGACACTGGACAGGAGTAAAGAGAGAATCAGAGCATTACCCACTTTCTTTTTCTTCTGTCTCACAGGAGGTGGTGATTGGACCTCCTCCAGCTGGAGTCCGAGTAGGGAGAGAGGGGGCAGGAGAGGGACAGCACAGGGAGAGAAAGAGAGAGACAGGTGAGTCAAGTGTCCCAAGAGTACAGAGACTCTGCTGAGATCACACTCGCAGTGAGTGAGCCTGGGTGTAGCCCACTAATACTGACCCACTGTACACCATAGGACAGAGAAGAGGAGGAGGAGAGAGACACACTGCCTAGACACCACAGGACAGAGAGGAGGAGGAGAGAGACACACTGACTGGACACCACAGCACAGAGAGGAGGAGGAGAGAGACAGTGACAGACAGGGCTGACAAGACAGACAAGATGGCGAAACTCCACCACAGACAGGACAGGAGGCAGGGTGGGACCAGCACTGACCTTCTTCCTCTCTCCTGCCGGAGGAGCTGTCTCCACCTCCTCTTCCTCCTGCAAGTCAAGAGACAGGCTGAGAGAGAGACGGGCTGGTGGGACATCGGCGAACAGAGCTGAAGGCAGAGAGCCGGGGAGACAGGCCCAGCTGGGACAACGCAGGACAGACAGAGAGACAGACAGAAAGGAAGGAGAGAGAGACACAAAGATGAAGGCACAGAAAGACAGCAGGCAAAGAGAAAGATTGAGATTAAGGGACAAACAAACCGAGAGAGAGAGCGGAAGGAGAGAGAGAGAGGAAGGAGAGAGAAGGACAGACAGACTGACAGACGGGGCTGAAAGAGAGAGAGACAGAGAGGCAGGGACAGACAGACAGCAGGACGAGAGAGAGACAGAGATCGAGGGACAATAATTTGGTTTCGAAATTTATTCTGAAAATATACAATCATTCACTCCTGAAAAATATCGAGTTCAAATTATACATTATGTACAATATTGTAATCAACATATGGCTAATCATCAAAAATAAAAAAAAACTGTACTGGGGGACACAGCTGGCTGTGCTGTTCTGGACAGAACACACTGAGGTCCAGTTTCCACCTCCTGCAGGATCAAACAGCACCTCCACTGGCTCTCCAGTGAACAGAGGGACAGACAGAGAGGCTTCAGGCTGCAGGGTGACATTGTCTCTGTGAGCTGAAAGACAATCAGGACAGAGGATGATATAAGAACACACTCTGTCAAGAATATAGAGCCCTCTAGTGATCCTACTGTAGACCTGCTCACCACCCACAGTGACGATCACAGTGCTGATACTGCTTCCATTAAGGTCCCTCACTGTGTAGTTGCCCTGATCAGCTGGAGTGAGGGAGCGGAGTGTCAGAGAGCTGTTCTGCACTGACACTCACTGTTCGTACCTGGGGCCAGGGAGCCCTGCGCTGCTCAGTAAGACTATACGATTCCGGACAGATCGTGCAGGATCAAACAGCACCTCCACTGGACCAGCAGTGTGGAGGGGGGAGACAGAGAGGCACCAGGCTGAAGGCTGTGGACTTCTGAGTGAGCTGAAAAGGGACAGGTAGAAACATGTTGAATATTTAGTTTTACAACAATACCTTGAGTTTGGACTGCGATCAGCTTCATTTTGTATTTCAGCTGTGAAAATGCAATTTCAAAAATGCACGCCACAGTCATGTTAGGTTCAAGTTACAGTTGCATCACAACTCAATACATTTGCAATTCACTTCTGAGATAATTGTTCCTGGTGTTTGTGTTGTGTATGCCTTGCAATGGAGGGGTGAGAAATAATGGACTTATTACATTATAATGAATAATAATTGCTTACACTTATATAGTGCTTTTCTGGACACTCCACTCAAAGCGCTTTGCAGGACATGGGGACTCCCCTCCACCACCACAAATGTGCAGCATCCACCTGGATGATGGGACGGCAGCCATAGTGCACCAGAACGCTCCCCACACACCAGCTATGAGTGGGGAGGAGAGCAGAGTAATGAAGCCAATTCATAAATGGGGGTTATTAGGAGGCCATGATTGGTAAGGGTCAATGGGAAATTTGGCCAGGACACTGGGGTAAAACCCCTACTCTTTTCGAGAAACACCCCGGGATTTTTAATGACCACAGAGAGTCAGGACCTCGGTTTTACGTCTCATCTGAAGGACGGCACCTGTTTACAGTTTTTCCAGTGTCCCCGTCACTATACTGGGGCATTAGGACCCACATGGGCCACAGGGTGAGAGTTCCCCCTGGTGGCCCCACTAACACCTCTTCCAGCAGCAACCTTAGTTATTATTGTGAAGAATGAAAGAATATTAGGAACATGAAAAGGTTGAATGTTTTAAATGCGTTTTTTTACTGAAACATCCGCTACAGAGATGCGCACACACGTCATTACAAACGCACACCTGCACAGAGACGTCCTCAAGCGCCTTGTTCACAATTATGGGCTCCAATAGGAACAAAAAACGCCAGCCTGACAACTCGAGCATTCAAACCAAGAACCCAACACGTACTTATGTTGGCAGCCTGTGCAGAAAAGCAGAAAGAACCACAAGCCTTCTCTATTGGGAGGAAAAACACACACTCCCTCTCTCACACTCCTGATTTCCTTAAATAGCTCATTCTTCATCTCTGGCTCCTACATACAGTATAGCAGCGCTCAGTCTGCTTTGAATAAGCCATAAATCTAAGATTTGTTTTATCTGTTCCTCTTGTCTAGGCCTAGAGCTGCTTTTCATAAAAGAGCTGTTTGCATAAATAGCTAGGGTTACAGCTGAAGACACCAGCTTCATCCCCCAGTGTGTTATACGTCGGGAGCAAGAGAAGAGGGCCAGGCCGTGCCTTTTCATAGATTTTTCTTCTGAAAAGTCAGTTTCTCAGAGGCAGATTTAGCCCCTCATGCATTGTAGAGAGATAGACACGCCCGCGCGCGAACAGTTAGAGCTGCACCCTCACACAGAGTCAGACCCGCACAGACACATCCTCTTGTTTAAACAAATACACAAACCTGACGGCGCTCACAATGATCCAGACACACACACACACACACACACACACACACACACACACACACACACACACACACACACACGACATCAGTAGTCACTCTTGCACACTGGACCCCAGCTCAGTCCTCACCTCCAGCTCCTGCAAACCGCTTCGAACAAACTGCATTAAGAAAATTAGGTTGCGTTCCGGTAGCAGGCCATCCTGGGCACCAGTGTGAGTTACACACTCATTTGTAAAAGCCCTTCCGCATCGTCGGGCATGCTTCACAGTGCTGGACCTGGGGTGTGGGTGCTGTCTGTGTGGAGTTTGCATGTTCTCTCCCTGGTCTGTGGGGGTTTCCTCCAGGTGCTCCAGTTTCCCACAGTTCAGGGACAGGCTGCCACTTTCACTGGGCAGTGCACCGTCACCATGGCAGCATGGTGGGTCGGATCTGATTTCAGTCTTTATTTCCTTTTTTAGAGATCCTGTAACCAGGACCTGTTCACTGCCATGACGGACATAAGGAACAATAAAGCCGAAGTCTTTTTTCCCACAAGAAACAACAAAACCGAAGTATTGTTCGATGTGCCGGTACAAACTTTTAGGTTATATAGTCCTTCCTTGCTGCTTCAGACGTCATTCGGTGTTATGGTAAGGGGGGGGTCGTGGTATTTGGCCAGTTAAGAGACCCTGGCCAAATGGTCAGTTTAAGATTATGCCCCCTCGCATCTGGAATCCTTATCAGTTAACCCCCTTTCCTGCCATAAACCCCTGTTGCTTAGAAGTCTAATTTTCAGGCAGAACTGACTTAAGTTAACCCTATTTACATCTTGTCTCTTACTTCAGCCCTCTTCCATTTGCTAGTTAAAAGTTGTACAACCCATTTGTATGCGACAAAAGAAGCCAGTCTGTTTCCGCCCGGTTTCGAACCGAGGGCCTTTCGCATGCGAGGCGAACATGATAACCACTACACTACGGAAACAGTGGTAAGATGTGCCCAGCGGCCCAGTGCTGAGCTTCGCCAATGCGTTTCAGCTGCTTCCAGTGCCTTTATTGGAGTGCGCTGATGGACCGTGCTCTCTCTCCAGAGACCAGCACGCCTGTCATGGACGGAGCAGGAAAGGCGGTGCCACATTCTACAGCCCTCTCCACGCAATCGGGCTACTGAAGTGGAGAAAATCGCCTCTCCAGAAAGTGCAAATATCATAGAGGTAGAGGTAGGGAGAGAGGAGGAGTACAAATTCAAGCAGAGGCCTGAGTGGAGCACTGTCGTATGGCCCTGACATCAATCCCTCAACTCTCTGCATAAAGCAGTGTCTTATGGCCATAACATCCCACCCCCACCACTCTCAATGGAAAGCACTGTCGTATAACCATGACATCCCACCCCCACCACTCTCTGCATAAAGAAGTGTCGTATGGCCCTGACGCCCACCCCTCCACTCTCTGCGTTAAGCTGTGTTGTCAGGCCCTGACATCCCACCTCCGCCACTCTCTGCGTAAAGCAGTATCTTCAGGCCCTGACATCCCACCCCCGCCACTCTCTGTATAAAGCAGTGTCATATGGCCCTGACATCCCACCCCCACCACTCTCTGTGTAAAGAAGTGTCGTATGGCCCTGACACCACCCCTCCACTCTCTGCGTTAAGCTGTGTTTTCAGGCCCTGACATCCCACCTCCTCCATTCTCTGTGTAAAGCAGTGTCATATGGCCCTGACATCCCACCCCCACCACTCTCTGCGTTAACCCCTGTTAACTCGCTTGCTGAATGATCTCTCAAGAAATCCCTGGTGAGATTCAACAGGTGTTTTCTTCAACAGCCACTAAAAGTCTGATGACCTTCTCTGGATTTCCTGAATATGATGTAAAATTAGTTCAAATCATTTGGTAGTTAACAGAACAAAATGCTTTGGAGGTACATTTAAAACAGCAGAGCAACACTGTAGCACTTCGTGTGTGACTGAGTTTAATTGTGTAAACCTGTCTCTCTATGAACACGAGCAAAGAGTTCTCACTCAACAGAAGATTGCGATGTGAGCACAATAATGTAAGACATCTGGTGATGCCAGGGATTGAACTCGGAACTTCATACATGAAAACCATTGAACTACATCCCCTATGGCACAGATGGTGGAACTGACTTAAAGATGTGCATATGTTCACTGACCACAATCCACCCTTCATGAATAATTGAAATGAATAATTTATTTTTATATCCAGTCACATGGGCGACGGTGGTTGATTCTTCAATGGGGGAGAGCGTTTTTCTACCTCCTTACTCGACTGTCTTTCAATTATGTTTTCCTTGAAATCTTTTTGCATCTTTTAAGTGCTTGCGATTAAATTACGCATAGAAAAACAGCAGTACAGTTGATGTTCATGGACCGATGCACACAACTCCAGTGATAAAGCCCTGTCTGTAAATATTGTAGAAGAACGTTAAAGGGCGAAACAACGCTCCAACCACGGGAATGGTAACAAGAAGGATCGTGTTCTTATTTAATATGTGCTTTTGAATTGCCTTGTCAATACACACAGGCTTTAGAGATGGACAAATAATTTACAGTGGTGTTTGTAAACAAAGATGGAACATGTTTTTTTCTATACCAGGAAGAAAGGAGCAGACTCTTAAACTTTAAGAGACAGAAACAATACCTCATCACAGCTAACACTAATTAAAACAACATCACAACAGAAGAGTGAAGCCTTGGGTGAATCAAATTAGTTTTCATTGGTCGTCTGTGTCTTCATAACTTTGTAGGTGAGAGAGGATTGCGAAAATGTGCGGGTGCTTCTTAGAAGTGTGTTGGTAGTACAGGTGACTTCCAAATAATTGAGCCGGGTTTTAATCCCGGCCAGTGCATCCCCAAACCTTTTCAAGATAATCATTTATCCGGTAGCACATCTCCTGAAACTAACATTCGAGGTAGGAAGCGTGCTCTTAAACACCAAAACACTCAAAAAGGAAGAAGCAGATCTCTGTACACAAGACAGTAGTGCGATATTAGAATTTCTGAGTTCTTGATGGATTCAGGCTCCTTCTCAGAGGTCCTTGCTCGCCAAATAACTTTACATCTGAGGAAGAGCACCACGGAAAAAAAACCCAACTCAACAAGCGAGCGTGTTGGTTGCTCTTGCTCTTAATGCAAGGAGCTGTTTTTTTTCCTTGCAATAATCATTATTAACCAAAAACAGCAGCACAGGTAAGTCGCATTTGTGATTATGTCACTTCTCTGCTTCAGCAAGGTCAATAAAAGACTCTGAAAGTAGTAAAGCAAAACTGAACTCAAAATCATATTAGGAATTCTGAGCGATATCTCCATACAGGTAATCCAATAAGAACGTTTAAATATTTGAATATAATCTCTCTATATATTTCGCTGCTTTTTACCCGGAGTAAAACTATTGGATTGAAGGAATGCTAACCGCTGGGTTAAAATGTATAGTTGTTATTTGGAGAAATCTGTAAACTCGTGATCTTATATGTTTTAAAAGACAGGACAGGGAAAAACGACAGTGCTGATTATTTTCCAGAGACAGAGCACTGATGACCTCTCCGAGCTGATTGATAAAGCCCACCCAGTGGATACTCTAGCAGAACGTCAAAGAACATTCACCTTTGTATCCAAAGAAACGACAGGAACAACATCAGGAAGCACAATCAATTCCCCTTTTAAATCTTTCCTGTAAGGTATGCTATGTGAATTCATGAAGTTAATCCTCTGATCTCTTTTGATCACGAACAAAGTATTTCTGATGGAGCGCTATGTTCAAAGATTTAATAAGCTTTACCCCTGCCAACGATTCGGCGTGAAGAATTAAAAGTTTCACAGACAAAAGCAGCTCACCACCACAGCCAATATTAAATGTACTTGCCGGTACACTATCATGTGCACTGCCTCAAAAGTGATCTCGGCAGACGTTGTTCCCTACATAAAGCTGAACGTGCCAAAGAGAATTTCTATTGAGAAAAAATATTTTTTCTGCCTTGATGTTAAGCCTGTCTTTTAGAAAGTCTATCTCTAAACACCTCCCGCAGCCTAACAAAAAGCGCTTTTACTGATTGTATTGCAGGTCTTAAAACATTAATATTTGGCAGCAGTGGGATTCAAACCCACGCCCCCAGAGAGACTAGAGCCTAAATCCAGTACCTTAGACCACTCAGCCACGCTACCTTCCTTCATACCCATCTTCACATTGCTGGCTTGGACTAGGGGGGGCTTCAGCTCTTGTCGTCAGATCTAATGATATCATGACATGTGGAAGTGACTGCACCTTCATCTTCCGAGATGCTTTCAATAACACAAACGCTAATTTCACTGGCACAAACACAGCAATAATGAAGGTGGTGGGATTCATCCTTTGTGCTGTTTGTAGGGGTGTAACTCTACGGTGATCTGCTGACTTGAAGAGCAAAAATCAAAATCCTCTGCTATTACTGTTGCTTTTTTCATAGTTTCTTCAAATCCTTCATTTGAAGGTAGATTTTGAAGGATATTGATGATAATACCACATAAATTGTGGTTTTCTTGTGATCGCCAATTTTATTCAAATAACAGCCTTTTTTACAGTTCCTTGCGTGTTTCACAAGGTATAATAGCCCCCTTCGCATCCTCAGCTAACATATTTTAAAATTACAATAGCTTATACAGCATGCATGTTTACATTTATATTAAAATTAAAGTAAATATACAAGAATACATACAGTGCTAACCCAATAATTCTTGTCAGGTTCTGCAACAAATCTGCGTTGTTATTTTAACATGTTTTAGCTGAGGGTGCAACAGGAGTATAAATGAATTTTCCCGCCAGCCATTCAAAGACCAAATTCCATGAGTGAACATTATTTTCTCAGATGTTGCCGGCATTGGACTTTGCCGGTGGTTGTCCACAACTGTTGTAGTAGTTCCTTCTTGAAATTCGACACGTGCAAAGCACTCGTAATATCATAGGTGTTAAAGTTCGCTGAGTCTATTCGAGTCATGGTGTGTATCCCTGCCTATCATTGGGAGACGGGTAACTTTTTTACACTCAGATTCCAATCTTCAATGCTTTGTGTGAGAGCTTACATAACTTTCATTTTCTCACAATTTCTGACGATTGTTCCAAAGGGGCACCCTGTCAATTCCGAATACTTTTCAAAAATCTGCCTGCATGTTTGATTATTGTCATTTCACTTAGAAAAAGTTCAATATTGATCATAACTAAAGAAAATAATGATCACGAACAAAAAAGGGATAAAGATGCAAGTCGATCTTGAATCAGAGCTGGGTGAAATGGGCTTCTGTTCTGATATGGTTGTATGAGAAACAGGAGGAATCGCCAATCTCCTATAGAACATGAGTTGAATCAGGAGTGAGACATTTAGTATACTCGTGCATATGTCAACGCCTGACCTACATCGTAAAACTAACATTAAGTTGTCAGAGACATTCATTTATATACAAACAAGAGACAGACCAAGTAATAATTCTACATTAGTTCAGGTGGGTAAACCTGAACTAACTAACTAATAAACCTTTTAATAATTCTACATTAACGTGTCCTACATTGATCAGACTAATTGACATGGTCTGATTCAGAGCCTGTGCAGTTCGTGCTAATTACAACAAGGACAGTTCTGATCCCTCATCACCGAACTGAACACAAGTTCAGCTGTTCTCCAGTTTTGTTACGCATGGTTTTTCATTGCAATTGAGTTCAGAGCTGGAGCTGATCTCCAGACAGTACAGTGTTTTGGGTAAGTTGTCGAAATTCGCATGAGGCTGCAGACAACTTACCCAAAGTGTTTTCTATAGCTTTCAGGTGGAGTTCATTTATATAAAACAACGTAAGTGGTATAAACGCAACAAGCCAGACGGCAGTCCAACTTATAATTTTCTGACGCGAGGCCTGACGCGTTATTCATTATGCCACTGACCCTGCTATTGTAGTGCTAAAAAACACGTTTTCTACATTTATGTCTGTTCACTCTAAAAACTCTAAAAAGGACAAAGGGTTTGTGTGTCCCGCTAAAATTCCGCTTCATTTCGAATGCAAATAAAAACCGTTTTGTTCCAAGAAATCGTAGATTTGTCACATCCTTCATACTATACTTCTCTCTTGTATTAGTAAAGCATTTTGATTTAAACTGAACAATATATGAAAGGTTTCATCTATACACTTACACATAATAAGTATACGAATAAATACTCGGAAGAAGCCGCAGCTCAGGTATTAGAGAGATTTAAAATCGGATCGGAGGATTTAGAGTCCAGACTGCAAACCAACAGCTTACACAGGTCTTTTATAGAACCCTTTTGATTTCCTCTACTTTGTCCCTGTGATGTCATTGTCCTGCTCGCAGCCGAGCCCGACACACGTCTGGTTTCTGTCGCTTGACGCACACCCTGCGGTCCATGCGGGTCCTAATACCCCAATACAATGAAGGGGACACTAAACTGTAAACAGGTGCCGTCCTTCGGCTGAGACGTAAAACCGAGGTCCTGACTCTCTGTGATCATTCAGGAGAATGGTGGTGGTGGAGGGGAGTCCCCATTACCTGTAAAGCGCATTGAGTGGAGTATCCAGAACAGCGCTATATAAGTGTGCGTAATAATAATAATAATAATAATAATAATTATTATTATAATTGTAATGTAAAATGCAATAAAAAAAATATCAAACTTTGATTCAAAATAGATTAATGTAAAAACTGATAAAGCTAATGCTTTTTTCAGGGCTATAGCTGTAGCTGCGAGAAGGTTAAAAGCGCACAAGTGATCTGTCTTTCGTCAAAGTAATTGCCAGAGCAGTAAGACGCAGAGCACCATCCAGCAGCTGTAGACAATGTTCGGGGAAGAGCTAATTCTGTTTTTAGCACAGGGAGTGAGAATGAGCTCAGTTCGGCTCCGAGCAGAATCCATCCTGGTTTGGTTACAGTGCGCCTGAGGATCTTTGGATCGCAACGTAAAAAAAACAATTGCTCACATCGTGTGACTTCCACGACAGGAAGGAAAGATATCACTTAAAAAAATCAGAACTGAAGATTTGGATCCTGGGCCTCAATTTGATCAAATTATTAAAATAATAATTATTAAAATATCAGATGTGTTTGCCTTTGTAAGCATTTGTTTAAAAAATAAGTTCACAATACGATAAAAACACAGAAAGCACAAACTTCATAATACAACGATACAAAATCAATACCAAATCATTATGCCAATTAAGTACCTATCCTTTGAAAACAGAGAACACCTTTATATCTACAAAAAACTTGACATTTGTTTGTATTTTTGAATTACAAAGCAGACAGAGTAGTCCCTTAATTCAAAGATCGGATCTTGGCCAAAACAAGACAATCAGACGTGGGCTGAATTCGGAACAGGAACCTCTACTTCGTCGTTTATTGAACTTTTGATAAATGTCTGAATGAAACAGATTCGCTTTTTTAACTCTTTGATTAAAGTACACAAAAAGCACCTTCCTTCGAGCTGGAATCGAACCAGCGACCTAAGGACTCCCTGCTAATTCTCCTACACTCCTCCTCTCGACCAACTGAACTATCGAAGGGATGGCGGTAGGCTCTCTGGCACATACTGTCCAATGGAGTGAAATGTTCCGGGTGATTTAAATCCCACTTCGACATCAAGTTTCCAACTCGTTTCCTTAGTCTTGTTTACCTTGAATTTAAGCCACGAACCAGGATTCTACTGTATAAACTTCCAGGGATATTACAAAATGTTTGATGGGGCATCAATCATTCCAGGCGGAAATTGACTCTTTTTTTTTCTCGAGGGATCATATTGTAGCGTTTTGCAGGTTCTTTTTCAGAACTAAAGAACAGTGGAGACGCGATTAACCAAGCACTGGCTTTATTTTACAACCACACCAAAACCAAACACAGGATCTACACACACATGAGGAGACTGACGAACACGTACACACATTTAGGGTGGTAATTACCTAACAACACACTCTACTTTTACAGGACTACACAGGGCACTAGAATTACTAGGACATTATTTACACAGGTAGGGTCAGCCGCTGGTCATCGTGCTGACCCTCAGACTCTTCCCGGCTACCACTCCCAGCATGCCCAGCGGTACTACGAGCGCCTAGGGGCGCTTCCTCCTCACCACCAGGCGAGGGCGTTACAATATTAAACATTTCATTAGTATCGAGAGGAGGATCACCATGAGACACAAAACAAACAGTTTCTTTCTGTCTTTATTAGAAAGTAGCGTTTGTGCTACATTAATAATATTTTCGTGGAAATAAAGGAGTTTCAAAATGTGGTTTTGAGTTAAATATTAGCGTGTTCATGTAATTAGTTTGTGTTTGTCATTACTATATATATATATTGCCATGTTACTAGAATTTGTAACTGAAGTTTACTAGTTGTGTTTTTTTATGATGGTTAGACATTTGTTGATTACAATATTGTATATAATGTATAATTTGAACTACATATTTTTCAGGTGTGAATAATTGTATATTTTAAGAATAAATTTCTAAAATAAATCATTGGCTTTATTTACTAGTTTCTACACCTATAAAAATCTTTCTTTGATGTATAATAGACCTTTAACTATATATGTATAGTAGTCTTCTAAATTTATCCGTATAATAGAACTACAACCATTTATGTATAATAAACATATAATCATAGATGTCTAATTGACGTATAACGATATACGTATATTAGAATTTCATTCTAGACCAGTTACGGAGCACAGTTACACGTCTGGTATGCGTTTAATAGTCGTATATTCTACATCTTTTGCCCACTGGGATGTGCCGATTTTAACTTGGCAAACCAAGATACACATTTTCTAATGAAACCTTAATTAAAAGAGTTTGTTTCTCGAAAGCGTGTTATGTAAAAAAAGAGAAAAACGAAAATATATGGATGGTAATCTTTCAAAGCTGAAGATTTTACTTTTGAAAAATTGACATTTTATGTACTGTATGCAGATGCATTCGCTGGTTTTAGAACTTTGCTGTACTTCCTGAATCATTTTCAGTATTATAAAGTGGGTGTAGATTTTTCTTTCAGGTTAGGACGCGAGTGTGTACATGTGTTTGATTTTCGTTTCACTGATTCTCATTGAAGATTTGGGAATTAACGACGAAAGAATCAGTTGCCTCGGAAAGCAGAAGGTTTGGTTCTCAACGATATTGAAGACACGCCCATGTAGAGCAGCGGGTGATGATTTGTGCTATAAAAGACCAAGTGCTCAAAGTGACGTCTGCGTTTACCGTTTAGACTTTTCATCTCGGGCGCACTTTTAGAAAGCAAAGATAGAGCAGTTGTGTTGAATCACATTATAACAGCTGTCAGCAGAGTGGCGCAGCAGAAGCGTGCTGGGCCCATAACCCAGAGGTCGATGGATCAAAACCATCCTCTGCTATGTACACTTTATGCACGATTGATAAGCATACCATCAGTTTAATGAAGTGCATTAAAACTGTTTTTTTCTCTCGTGTGTATGAAAGCTTCACACTTAAGGTACTCTTTCATCTTTACCAATAGCAGATGCCCAAATGTATCTTTGGTTGTTCTGCGATCCTTCATAGTTTCCTCAATTCCTTCAAATGAACATCCATATCAAAGCAATTATGTATATATATATTACAATTAAGGTACATATTAAAAATATCAACGCACGTTTGTATAATGCTCATTTAATAATGATTGTCAAGGATTGTCAAGTTCTCCAACAAATCTGTGTTCTAATTTTAAAATATTTTTGCTAAGGATACAACTGGTGTATAAATGAATTCTCCCAACAGCCAGTTAAAGAAAAATTCCACACGTGAAGATGGTTTTCTTGGACATTGACTTAGGTACTTATTTGTTTACTTGTTGTAGTTGCACACGAGTAAAACACGAAGATTTCCTGCCACATTCAAGAGGGTTTGCGAAGAAATCCCTTCAATTTTTAGCGGAGATTTTGTTTACATCATCACAATCTGAAGCACGTCCCTGAGTACGTTTGACCCACCAGCCCTTTGTTTAACAGCTGCACAGGGACACATTCCCGTTGCTTTTCACAACTCACATGTTTGTAGTTAAAGAAAATAAAATACTGTCATTTTCCTGCCAGCTGGCAGTATTTCTTCTGCACTGACCAAGAGTAACCAAGAACTTCATTTCATCTTTTGCAGGCTGTAATCTACAGAAAAGGAAGTGAATACTTGTATTAAGCTAAATCAAGCCGACGGAGTTGCACTGCTGTTGTTTTTCTCCACTTTTCGTTAAAAGGAGAAAAAAATCACTGGCATTTTTTGGAAGCATTTCTTCTGTCCTGAGAAGCAAGATTTGTATTTTATCTTTCAGAAGTTGTATGAATTTCTTGAAGTTCAGAAACAACTTGTTCCAGAAAAGAAATTAACACTTGCTTCAAAGTAAATCAAGATGTCGGTGTCTCTTGCTGTGTGTGCTCTTATCTGTCCATCTCTCTCTCCTCTTCTCTCTGGCAGTCTGTGCAGAGTATCTGAAGGGGATGTAACACCACTTGGAAAAGAAAAAAATTCTCAGGAAAATTCTCAGGCAGAATAAAAAATCATTATTCTCTTCTCAGTCAGATTCACAGCTCAGACTCACACTCAGACAGGATCTCAACTCCGTACTGCTCTCTATCCTCACAATCCAGAACCAGAAGATATTCAGACAATCAGTGCTGCTACATGAACAATATCAGACAGAACAGCCTGGACTCATGTCACATTTCCCCCTTTTATCTTTCCTCCCAGCCCTCTTAGAGACATAGAAGAGCTCCTGGTTCTCCTCTCTTTGAACTGGGCTCAGGGGTCACTGATCTGGCAGTTGTGGGCTCTGTTCCAGGTCGAAAGCAAGAAGGATCTATTAACGCTTTCCAGGACTTCCAGCCCTTCAGTATTACTTTCTTTACTGTATGTCAGCCTCCCAAAATGTTTATAAATGTTTTATGAGTGTGGAATTATCTTATTATTTATATACAGTATTTATGTAATAAACACCAGTAGTGACACTATGATCGGTATATTGATTATTTGTAGCCGATGGTCCGATGGTCGTGTCTACAATAGTGACCATTTGACCAGTCTGTAGCTCTGAGCAGTGAGACTCAGATCACACAGAAGACCTGTCTGTGTGATTCCATACCAGCCCTGGGATTCAGCTACTCTCACAAATGTCTCACAGACCGTCTTATAAATTTACAATTAGATGAAGTCATGTAACAGTTTTACAGATAATTTAAATAATCAGACAGCAGTTTTGGCAGTGGATACATCTCCACATGGGGGAAAGAAACTGAAATATATGTGCTCACTGTAAAGTAGGAAGAGGTGGTCAGACAAGCAAAACAACTTTGCAGATAATGTGAAGTGACATTGTTTTGTGTCAATCAGCTCACAGATTTCGCTTCATGTGCCTTAAGCTGTGCAATTTGTATGGTTGTTGAATGAGATTGATTTCTTCACAAGCCCAGTCAATTGCCAGGTGGAGAGCTTGCCGACACACACCTTCATGAAGACTCTCTTTAAGATTTCATTGTCAAGTCGCCTCCTTTGCATACAATAGTAGCACCGACACTAAGAGAAAGGATGAGAAATAGCGTTTATCAAGCGATTGCAGTGTTTGTTTGACTGAGGATCCTTGTGTGCTGAACTGGCCTCTGGAGAAGTGTAGTGCAGTAAAACAGAAGGTTTGTGTCACTCAAGATTGTTACAGAACAGAACAATACAATTACAATACTTTTATGAGAGTAAATATTACTGGTGCATCACAGTTCTTATAATGGTGAAAACAGGAGCACCTTCTCTACATTTTTGACTGAAGTATTTAAATGGAAAGAAATACTATCACTATGCAATTCATAAATGCAATTGACCTCCTCTAAATGTTCTAGTTTGATTAAACAATGTATGAAATTAGGTGACAATATCGGAATTCATTCAAATGCACAGGATTAATTTTCAGCAACAAAAAAAGTGCTCGGAAATATTTTACAAGAATGAAACCTTACATTCACCTAAATAAACATTCACCATCTACATTAGTAGAGAACAGTAGGACAGAAGGTTAGTGTCACTGGACACTGCGTCAGAGAGGCCGATCTCTTCTCCCTCATTATGCAGGCTTACCCACTCATGATGAACTGTCCTCCAGCGATACTCAGCTGCCATCATCGACTCAGACATGACGTTCATGTACATATTATACCTTAATATGGTACTGCGTTACAATAATTTGATCAAAACAACTAGTGAAAAAAAAGATAAAGACTTTGTCCAAAAAAGAAGCATTTATACCTTTCCTCTCCTACCAGCCATTACAAGTCACCTAGTTTTTAATTTAGAGGTGGATTAAAGCTCTAGTCTCTTTGGGGGTGTGAGTTGGAATCCCACTGCTGCCAAATATCTCCAACTATCTCAGTGTTAAGAAGCAAAAAACACACATTTGCTGCAGAAGTAACAGGAGAATTTGTGCCATTCAGCCTCATAGCGTGATGTCATTTTCTCATGCTCATTTTTAGATGCTTGTGATCGAATCTATGATTCTTATGAGTGTGCCCTCCATAAAGGTAGCACAGATATAACGTGCCAAGTTTTCAGAGAATCGCATTAAATACAGGTCAGAAGAAGGCGACAAAGTGTCCGCTAGGCAGTTCAGCTATTTCAACGGTGTTCTCTGTTGTTTAGGTCCAGAATGACACCCGTTACAACCAGGAAACACACAGTGTCAGGCATCAAAAAGACTTCCCAAAACCCTGATCCTCTCCTTGATCCGGTGATGGCATCCAGACATTTCCTGCAACAAAGCCAGGATACGGTCTTCAACAACACGAGTGAAAGGCTAATTCCCAACCTTTGCAATCCTTTGCAAAGAAGGACCGCATGTGCTCAGTGTTAAATGCGCTGTTCATTATTATTATTAATAATAATAATCTATACATTATATAGTGCCTTTAAAGGTGGCTTTTCAAAGTGCTTTACAGAATGAAACCAATAAAGTTAAAAAATACACAAGATAAGCAGGATGAGAATACACAGTTAGAGGAGACAATAGATGGTGGTATTAAATACAGTAGGAACAGAGGGGTAAAGAATAGTTCATTAAAGGCTCTTCTAAAGAAGAGGGTTTTGAGTCTGGATTTGAAGGAGTTTAGAGAAGGTGACTCTCTGATATCCTTGGGAATAAAGATCCAGAGCTTTGGTGCAAAACAGGAGAAGGCCCTGTCACCCATAGAGTGTAGATGGACTGGGGGACAGATAGGAGACCAGAATTAGAAGAGCAAGGTTG
Organism: Lepisosteus platostomus; assembly: GCF_059453375.1. Lineage (NCBI taxonomy): Eukaryota > Metazoa > Chordata > Actinopteri > Semionotiformes > Lepisosteidae > Lepisosteus > Lepisosteus platostomus. The sequence goes on along the minus strand of NC_142615.1, from coordinate 65,407,541 downwards.
TGAGGTGGGGAGTAGGGCGATAACCCAGACAGGTACTGTGGTGTCAAGCCATGGAGAGCCTTATAGGTGAGCATGAGGATTTTGAAGTTGACAGGAAGCCAGTGCAAGGAGTCCAGGACAGGAGTAATGTGATCACAGTCCAGTGCTAATTTCTTTCTTGTGGCTGCTGGTTCATTTTCAACTGTGGACTCTTAAGAAGTCCTTTATTTGACTTGATCAACACTAATCCCTAGAGGATTTTGAAAGGTTGAATCAAAATGATACATGACTCTGGTGGGACTCAAACCCACAACCTTTGAATGACTTCATTCTATCAAAGCCTAGAAGTCCAATGCGCTCTCCATTGCGCCACAGAGCCAACCAATACATCGCTATATAAAACAGCTACAGAAAGCTGTAACTCATGCTTCTCCCGTTGTCTTTAAATTAAGCTCCATAAATATTGACAATGAGTGGCCTGTTGTCTACGAATAGATACCACTGGGATTCACACCCAGGGTCTCCTGGTTTTTAGTGAGGCGGCTTAACCAGCTAAGCCATGGTGCCAAACCTGCTAAATGTTATCCACAACTTCAAACACCTGTGAGAAACGGGCAACTGCAGTGTTACGCCTGCTAGCTCAACAGATAATCCTTTTCGAAGTTTAAGGAGAGGATTTCTTTGTCAATTCAATTAAACATTTTAGAAATGCTGAACGATTGATGTGTTTCACGCGCAGAAATATTTTATCGTTACGTACTTTTTCTGTGCAGTTAGTTCTCCTTCAACTCCGCCCAACAACAGAGGTCGTTTTTAATACAGGAGTGTAGATTAAGCCGACTCAGGGACGCCAAATAATGTAGGGAAAACCGGTTCAGGGACGCCAAATATGTAATCATAGTGGCTCTCTGAAGGCACCAGTTCTGTAGGGTTTGGGCATTTACTGAGACAATTATTAATTGTAGCAGTAAATCACAAAGTTGATTCTTTTGATGGCTTTAGAATCCAACCATGCGACATAACTCAAACAACGCACACACACAGGTACTAATACACGAGGATACATTTATTAATACATAGAATATGCCTATAAACCTAACAGATCTTATCGAGAGGGTTATCAGAATACAAAAGGTATATATTCAATCAGTTACAAAGTGTTACACATATCAAGAGGACATACGTTCAGTATATCATTCATTTAGACCGTTTCGTAAAGTGAACTTGGTTAAAACTTCTATATTAGATACTCAAAACAAGTACATAACTCTTAGGAATTAAATTGATATCAACTGGTTGGGATAACAATTGAATTCTCGAGCTGTAATGCATTGAAGTTGAATACTCATCCAATCTCTGGGGATTCAGATCTCCTGCGGGCACAAACAAACAGTTGCAGGCTGTTGCTGTCCAATCCGCGCTCTCTGGCTCCGTGCCAGGCTGTGATGTGCGGCTTGCGACGGTGCGCTGCTGATGCTCATTGTTGGCTTTAACTAGCAAAGTTTGTGCACAGGAGAAAAGATGACTGTGGGTCCCAGCAAGTCAGGAAGAGGACCGGTTCGTTCCTGATGAAGAGCTAGTTCTGAATAGTGATTCAGCTGTCCACAGTTCCGACCTGTTCACGAAGCCTGCTGCTGGTTACTCTCTGGCAACCTCCACTCTAGACTCTTAGAACAAAGGAAAGTTCTGGCACTCGGACACACTGGCCGTTCCGTGGTTGTCCGGGCTGAGTCTCAGGATGGTCAGGAGGCGCGCTGCGAGAATGTCCTGCCCTTGGGAGCCTTCTGCTCCTGGGCCGTCCTGCCCTGGAATTCTCCTTTGAATTCCCTTTAGAACAGTCCACAGAATCCTCTCCAGAATCCCTTCTGAATCTGAATCTGAATCTGAATCTCCCAGGCTCTCTGTGTTGCCTGTTTTTACCTGGAGGAACTTCAGCTCATTGATTGGCTGAAAGTTCCATGGGCATCAGAGTCCCACGTGGGTTACTCGGCCCTACCAGTCCCTGATTGGTTGATCAAGGTGAGATATGAGTCACTTAGTCCTGACACTTAGGAATGCAATCCAGATGTCCAACTCGCACTCCCTAGACAGATAGGCACCAATGGATGACCATTGATCATGATAGCCAGGCTTAGCTAAGTGCATCCCCCTTTGGGAGCTGTCCTTATCAAAAGAAAACATCTTGCATGAATGGTTTCTCTGTGGCTGCACCACAGAGATGAACAGAGAAATGGGGCCTCATTTGGGAAGCTCAGAAACCCTTAATTCTGCATTATTATTAAGCCTCGCCGCTACAGGAGTAAAGGCACATTGCACATCAGCAAAACATCCCGTACAGGTTTAGGGAGAGCGACATCAGTGATTGGAAGGTTGGAAGTTTCGGGTCACTTTTTTATTATAGATTTAAGCAGCCCTGAATACCTTTTCAAGAAACATTTCAGAATCCCAGTCACGTCCAGTATGATTGCTACACAGGTCTACAGTATACAATCAGAATACTGTTTGTGCATTATATAAAACACACCGCCCAAAGCATTTCTAAAACAGGAATTACATGTTTCTGAATGGCCCTCCTTTATAAATAAAATAAAAGGTCTGAAGCCTGCTCCAAAGAAGCACTATATTCAGAGCTGACAAAGATGTGATAGGAAACATCTCGGAAAACGAAGATGCAGTCATTTCCACGCATCGCACAACAAGAGCTGAACCCACCCGACTTTCTCCAAAAGAGTAAGGTGTAAGGAGTGTGGCTGGGTGGTCTAAGTGCTGGGTTTGTGCTCCATTTTCTTCACTGGGTTAGGTTTGAATCTTGCCGCTGCTAAGTGTTGGTGGGTTAAGACCTTCCTTCTATTGCGACGTCAATGGGTAAAAGCTTTGCTTGGCAGTCTGTCGAGAGACTGAACTAGGTGTTTCAAGATAGTCTTTGTCAGCTTAACATCAAGGCATAAAAAAGCATCAGCAATGCTCTTTGGTCCCTTCAGCATTATGCAGGGAACAACATCTGCCGTGATCACTTTTGAGTCAGTGTGAATCGTAGTGTGCCGCAATTGTTTTTAAAATTGGTTCTGTAGTATAAGAAAAACCGGCCGTTCAGGGACGCCAAATATGTAACTGTAGTGGCTCTCTGAAGGCACCAGTTCTGTAGGGTTTGGGCATTTACTGAGACAATTATTAATTGTAGCAGTAAATCACAAAGTTGATTCTTTTGATGGCTTTAGAGTCCAACCATGCGACATAACTCAAACAACGCACACACACAGGTGCTAATACACGAGGATACATTTATTAATACATAGAATATGCCTATAAACCTAACAGATCTTATCGAGAGGGTTATCAGAATACAAAAGGTATATATTCAATCAGTTACAAAGTGTTACACATATCAAGAGGACATACGTTCAGTATATCATTCATTTAGACCGTTTCATAAAGTGAACTTGGTTACAACTTCTACATTAGATACTCAAAACAAGTACATAACTCTTAGGAATTAAATTGATATCAACTGGTTTGGATAACAATTGAATTCTCAAGCTGTAATGCAGTGAAGTTGAATACTCATCCAATTTCTGGGGATTCAGATCTCCTGCGGGCACAAAGAAACAGTTGCAGGCTGTTGCTGTCCAATCCGCGCTCTCTGGCTCGGTGCCAGGCTGTGCTGTGCGGCTTGTGACGGTGCACTGCTGATGCTCACTGTTGGCTTTAACTAGCAAAGTTTGTGCACAGGAGAAAAGATGACTGTGGGTCCCAGAAAGTCAGGAAGAGGACCGGTTCATTCCTGATGAAGAGCTTGTTCTGAATAGTGATTCAGCTGTCCACAGTTCCGACCTGTTCACGAGGCCTGCTGCTGGTTACTCTCTGGCAACCTCCACTCTAGACTCTAAGAACAAAGGAAAGTTCTGGCACTCGGACACACTGGCCGTTCCGTGGTTGTCCGGGCTGAGTCTCAGGATGGTCAGGAGGCACGCTGCGAGAATGTCCTGCCCTTGGGAGCCTTCTGCTCCTGGGCCGTCCTGCCCTGGAATTCTCCTTTGAATTCCCTTTAGAACAGTCCACAGAATCCTCTCCAGAATCTTACTGATCTCACTGAATCTCCCTGAATCTCTGTGTTGCCTGTTTTTACCTGGAGGAACTTCAGCTCGTTGATTGGCTGAAAGTTCCATGGGCATCAGAGTCCCACGTGGGTTACTCGGCCCTACCAGCCCCTGATTGGTTGATCAAGGTGAGATATGAGTCACTTACTCCTGACACTTAGGAATGCAGTCCAGATGTCCAACTGGCACTCCCTAGACAGATAGGCACCAATGGATGACCATTGATCATGATAGCCAGGCTTAGCTAAGTGCATCCCCCTTTGGGAGCTGTCCTTATCAGGAACCTTAAATCAGCCTGCATGAATAGTTTCTCTGTGGCTGCACCACAGAGATGAACAGAGAAATGGGGCCTCATTTGGGAAGGCTCAGAACACTTAATTCTTTCTTATTAATAAGCCTCGCCGCTACAGTAGGCATGGTGCATTTGTCTGTGAAACTTGAATGCTGTGCTTTTTCACGCAGAATCATTGGCAGGAGCAAAGCTTATTCAATCTTTGCGCACAGCGCTCTATCAGAAATACTTTGTCCAAGTTTTGAAGAGATTGTGGGATTCTCTGCACACGTTCACATCGCGTACCTCAAACAACACCACCATTCGATGGGAAATTGATTCTACTTCTTGCAGTTGTTCCTGTGGTTGCGATAGTTACAAAGTTGCACTTTCCTCCACCTTCTGCTATAGTATTCATTGGGTGAGCTTCATCAATTGGCTCAGAAAGGTCAACTGTGCTTTGGAAAAAATCAGCAGCAGTGTCTTTATTTTGTCGGTGAGTATGGCTGTCTTTTAAAGCACATGAAAAACACGAGTTTGTGGATTTCTCCAAATAGCAACGAATTCAGTTGTGCAGAGCTTTACTGCTTTCAGAGGGTCTTTTACTGACGTTGCTGTAGTAGAGAAGTGACATAATCACAAACGCAACCATTTGTGCTGGCTGTTTAACTAAGTATTAAGCTTTTTTAACTATCACATGATTTTAACTAATTTAACATCATCTCCAGAAGAGCACCTCGCACTGCTCACTGAGCTGATGTATGTGCCCATTTCTCAAAAAATTAAATATCATCTGAACTGATTTTTTTCTACTTTAAATGCTTTCCTACTCTTTTAATATTTCAGTTAAATCTTTTATTTTGAAGTACTTTCCATTGATATTAATCCTAGTCCCGATGAATGATTCTGGGACATGGTGCGTCTTGAATAATGTTCTTATAGGTTTCAGTTTGGAAAAGTGCGCTCTCCAGAAGCTACCGAAACCTCTAATGGTCACACAAAGCTTAATGCAATAGCAACGTTTGGGGTTGAAAAAGAATATAACTTGCTATGAATACGAACACTGTTCCAGGAGGCGTGTAAGGACTATTTTGGCTCAGATCACCAATTTACCTTACATTTCTACTCCATTAATATCGCTATTGAGTGCTAAAGGTAGGTCCTGGCAATACTTCTTGAGATCTTCTTTAGAAAAATTTAAAAATATATATTTCCAGTACTAAAAAAAAGTAAAAAATACTGATTACGTGCAACTGATAAAATCTCTCTTCCAGGGACGTTGTAGCTACATGCAAATTACAATGGAAAACTTTATCAGCTTTAAAAGTTTCTTTTGCATTTATAAGACGATCAGCATGACACTCAAAACATACCTGTATTCAGTAAGCGGTGAGTCTGCTGGCTGAGCAAGTTGCCTCCTCTACACACAATAGCAGCCCCGACGCTAAGATAAATGAAAAGAAATTGCTTTTATTGGGCACTTTTCATATCCGATGAGCTTGACATCTCCCAAGGGCGATGGAGTTTTTTTGCGACACTTACAAGAGAAATCATGTAAGGGAAAAATGTATTTTTTTCATGGAGAAAACGTGCACCAGGAAATGTTTTGTTTTGAAGAAGTGATTTAACATGATACATGACCTAATTTACTAGAGTAAATGCTCACACTGCAAGGTCTGCTTTACTACAAGAGAGAAGTAGAGTGAAAGATGTCATAATTGCACTGCGTTGTTGAAGAAAACATCTTTTTCTTTGAATTCTAAATCAATCAGAATTTCAAAGTGACACACAAACCCTTTGTCTGTATTAAAGAGATGATATTTTAAAACTGATAAAAATGTAGAAAACACGTTTCTCACTTAGAAATTTAGGATGGGATTATTACTATTACTAGTAATTACTAGTTGCAGTGCTGAACTCACCATGGTGCAATTCAGTTACATGATTGGCCAGTGGTTTCATGGATAATGCGTCTGATTTTGCATCATGAGATCGGAGGTTCGATTTCTACCGGGTTCGTGTGTTTTTAAATCAGGCTACTCAGAAATAGATGTCCATTATGTGAATGAACCGCACCTGAAAGCAAACGTTGGTCGGGTTTCCTTCTTTCCAGCATGAAATAGCAAATCGTTACAAAAAGCACCAGCTAATGTCCAATAGCATTAGTCATTTTAATTAACATGAATATACTGTAAGGTCTTGGTACATGGGATTGGATTTCATCCACAATTTAAAAAAGGGCAAATTATATTTATAGGCTTCAGACACATTTTAATACAAAAGTGACCTAAATCTCTGTAACTTTCAGGTTAGTTTGAACCTGTAATGAAAAAGGGGCCTGAAACTTCCATTCTGTGATGTAACTGTCTCTAAAGTCGGACGTGATGTTTCACGGATGTGCAGTGTGCCTTTTCTCTTGTCATGTTCAAAATGACTTGCTGTGTAATTTCCTGAATGCGTGTCCTGTACTGCTCTGTTATTTCATTTAGATTATCTATGTGGTGTACAGATAAAACCAAACTGCAAGGTCTAATTCCTGGGTTCGGCACCAGCTGAACCTGAACATACATCATCCGATCTCAACATGATTTGAACACACAACCTTTTGATGTGGTATCAGATGCACTACCATCACACCACTCCCCATAAGTGCTTTTAATTCCCCCAAGGAGAAAAATATTTTTTTTTCATTCTCTCCTGTGAGAAGCGCCGCTCTTCCAACGAGGGTCTCTTCTTCCCAGACCACAGATTATTTTTCCTGTCCGGCTCTCACACAGAGAGCAGACACACTGTCTCCACTAATGTGTTTACTACATCTATAGATCTGACCCCCTTACAGCCCTGATATTCCTGGACAGGATCCCATATTGAGCAGTATTTCTCACGTTCTGAACTTACAGTGTGTACACAATATACTTTATACACAAAGTAAGTGTTTTCGTAACTCTTGGACGTTTTGTCAAAATGTTACTGGCATGCCAAAATTGCCCCCTCAACTGAACAGTCCCACCCCCCTCAGTTTTGGATAAAAGGTTTGGATAAAAAGTTTTTGAACACTTTCACTTACTTAACTTGAGCCGTAAAAAATAGTTGTACTTTGTCAATGGTCAGATAACTACACTAACCCCGAATTCACAGTTACTACATCAGACTGTTTGATGTGCAGGAGGGCTATCTGTCCAGGAACAGCACGTTACATAGTGTCTATGTTTTGGGGTGTCAACATTATTATGACCTTATTTGCTCAGGTGGACCAATGCCTTGCAGTAGTTTATCCTTATACTTACAATCGTTATATAACTAGGACTGTAGTTATAGAAGTTTGTACTTTCTGTTGGTTTTACAATGATTTCTTAATGATTCAGAACCTCGTTACCGTTGATGTTGTTGCAAAAATGAACACATATGGTTGATGCTCCAGGCAAAAATAATCACGTGAGTTCTGATGAACGTGGAACTGTTCTTCATCACTAAATACCAGATTGCTTGTCGTTATCTTCTAACATGAAATACTAATCAGTGGCATGCTTGCGAGAATTCACTTGGATGGTTGCAATGGCTCCGTTTAAACCGAAATATCACTACCCCCCTCAGGATTTCAGACCCCCCCCCCCCCCTACAGATCATTCCCCTGGCGCCAGTCCTGGGTATAATGGTGAACATAGCTGCCTTGCAAGCAGTGAATCTGGGTGTGATTCCCACCTGACCCATCAACAAACCTTTTCCAATGAGTCTTTGATCAATTTAAAAAAGTCTTGAAGCTGGTAGGCTAGGGAAGAAGCACTGTTTGAGTGCACTGAGGAAAATGTGCTACTGTGCTGTGCTGCTCCAGTAGCGCAATTGGTCAGGTTGTGGTGCTTTTATAGTGGAGTTATACCGAGGTTGTGAGCTCAATCATCACATGGAGTAGGTTCCGTTTTCAGCTGCAGAAACGTGCTGTTGAATTTATGTCGGTTCTTGTGTTACTTTTTCCTCTCAATGGAGCTGTATTAATGCAGGCACACCTGCTTCCATGTCAAGTTATTTTATCGTTGCTTACAAACCAACACACTGCAGACACCTCTGATATTGTCACTGCTTGTGGGCCACGTGTTCCTGCTGTCAGCCTACCATGATCATACACCTATAGAAATATTACTGCTGTAGTACAGGAGCGAAGAAACAAAACGAAAGCACACCAAGTTTAAAAAGGTCAAAATGTGTCAAAGCCCTTCCTCGAGGAGAATGGGGTTCAAACCTACTTGTGCAGAGTATCATGTATTAAGAGGAGATTGCCTTAACCACTAGGCCACCTCCATACACACTTCAGCCCCCTCCGGACATGAGTTGCCTCTTTCCCCATACTCAAGGGTAATTTTCCTCTTCCACCTACAATTTCAACATTTACCTTGTGAGATGTCAAACCACAGAGCCTGTGCTGCGCTTCAGTGTTAGCTGTAGTGGACACCCCGTTGAACATAAAAAGCATATTGAGCTCCTTGGACATAAGCCATTTCTCGTCACTTGCCCAGCGAGCAGGCTCAGCACACACTGAATGCAGGTGTCTCAGAGCAATTGAGATGTGTCCAAGTGGCTGTAAAAGGGATATTTGATGCCAGTGCCATGGCTTATTTCTCCGACGGCAGGCGTAGCGGCGTGCCGGTTGGAGTATTCTCGGTCGCATTTAATGGCAACGTCATGGCAACGTCAGCTCAAACCACCAAATGGAGATGGGCGTGCCGACAAGCTGACCCTGCTGATGCGGGATTAACACTAGGCTAAGAGAATGCTGTGGCTTAGTTGGTTAAAGTGCCTGCCTAGTAAACAGGAGATCCTGGGGTTGAGTCTCAGTGGTGCCTGTCTTGCCACACAGTTTATCATTTTGGAAAGCAACATGCTTCTACATTTAATTTAATGGAAGTGTTCATTTAATTTTTGGAACAACTTGTTTTTAAAAAAATCCATACAAATTGCGAAAGATAAAATACTCATCTGTTTTGTCAGTGCAGAGGAATTACTGCCAGCTGGCAAGGAAACAAAAACGATGTTTTTGTCTTTAGCCAAAAACCTGTGAATGTAGAAAAAAGGTGATGTGCGTTAGTTTTTATGGCACGGTCAGTCTGCATATCCTTCAGTTAAACATAACGTTGGTAAATCAAAAGTCCCCAGAGACGCATTTCAAATTAATCGGACCTCAACACCGTCTCCCCTAAATGTGATGGGGTTTCTTTGGATGTCCTTAAGCATCCTGATAGTTGCAGAGATTTCAAACTTTTGGCTAAAGTCAAACTACAAGAAGTTAATAGTTGAGCGCCTAAGTCAATATCACTGGGAATGTGACTATGTAAACTTAAATAGTATTCAAAATATTGCAATTTTGTTGTAGTTTAAAAAGATATTTTAGCTGGGGATCCTCAAAAATGATGAGGGTAGAAAAGAGAACTATTCGACACCATCAGGAGTGCTTAACGTGTGATAAAAGTGTTTTTTAATCACAAAGTGAAAATAGTGAATTTGTCTTTCACTTAGATGTTCATCAAAAGCTCATTAAACAATGAAGGAGAGGCTCGTGTTCCAAATTCACTTCGTGTCTCATTATCTTGCTTTGATTTTTAAAATGTACACTGTTGACTATACACTCTTCCTAACACGATTAAAGAGCCAAGTTTAGTTCAGAGGTAAAGCATCTCATGCATCGTATGAAGCTCTGTTTTCTATCACCAGCGTCTCCACTCTGATTTCTTTTTAAGCGCGATATCTTTTCTGTGATTTCTTTCGTTTGAATGCCCTCATGTGTGAATTTCAGCACAACACATAAACTCGTTTGTCTGTTTTAAAGAGATGCAATTTTTAAAACAGACAAAATGAAAGACTTATTAACTAAATACACATAGAAAACGTGCACCTAATTGAGAAAATTTGGACTGGGGCGATTTATTATTGTAGTGGTGCAAGCTCACAGTGGTGCACTTGAGGAATGCGGTACAAGGGCCAGTGGTGCACTGGATAACGCATCTGATTACGGATCAGGAGACTGTAATGCTCTTAAACCCAGTACCATAACCGTAGTGTGTTCAGTCCTACACAACCTTTCTATCGACTGAATAAGCCTCCTGTTCCATCTCCATCTTCTTCCCACACATTCCGGCTATTTCAGCACCGTTATTGTTGGACCACAGTCACAGATACGTAAGGGACACTATTCTGAAGAACCGTCTTAAATAAATAACGTTGCAAAAGGTAACAATAATGTTTTCTTAACGTAACCTTACATTTGGCCGTACAATACAATTTTCTGTACCCTCAAATAAAACAAAATCTTACTGCTTTCTCCTGAGAAACACAAGTGTAGTGTTAAATCACAATAAATAATACAACAAATATACTAAACTAACACCCAGATATGACAACACACAGCTATGACAGAACACATTGAAGACTTAAAAGCCCTTTAAATTTTTATTTCCTTAATTTCCATTCTCTTCCCTCCCCAGGATAACTGAAAACTAACTATAATAAAGACTGTATATGCATTACTTGTAATACAGCTACTAATAAAAATATACATGGAACTTAATTATTAATAAATAACACTTTTATTAGTAAATACGTGTAATGATAACATTCATTGTGAATATTTGTGGTGTCTGGAAAGCAATTTTAGTTAAATATAATAATAATTTTTAAGCAAGTGGTGCATAAGCTTGTTACTTAATGAGTACATTATTTCCATTACATTCAAGACAGTTCTAATGTGATCGATTGTTCTGCTTAGTCCGCTACTGAGTAGCTTAAAACCTATGAAGAGGTGGTTTAAGCTAGACTCCTAATGCAGTAACATCTAACGGGCAGCAGCTGTTATTTTAGGTTTGTTGCAATTGAGAACAGGTTTAGTACAGAGCTGCTGACAAATTTCAGTGGAGTTTATTGTATATGGGTTTATTGCAATTGACCCATTGTAGCTACCAATCAGCAGCAAGGAAAAACAAACTTCACTTGTGCCTTTTAAAAAAAGGGAAACAGAGTAGTAGTTTATGTGGTAATTTCAGGTACAATGTAAGAACTAAAGTTATCTACTCCCATAGTAATGCGTGGGGTCCTATAAATAGAAAAAAAAAAATTGTAACCCGAAAACACAACAAACACAAAACAAGAAGTCTTCCAGGAACCTAGGTAAATCCCTGTAGTAGTCTAACAACTACAAAAAAAAAACATAAAACAAATGCAACAACTTCAAAAGAAAAAGAACATTAAAAACAAATCTGGGGAACAACAAAAACACAGAGTCTAATTCGAGAGCTTTTTCAAGTCTTCAGTGCTCCTCTTGTCTCAGTAGACCTCTCTCATATATTTGTGTACAGGTCAGCTGGAGGTACACAGCTGATGTTAATTTAAGTAGGGAGCTGCGTCAGAATGCATGGGCTTCAAAGGAAAAAGTCAAGGTTTATTCCATGCTGAAAAGAGAAGGAAACACAATGTTTCAGCTGTGGAGCCTTATTTGATTGTGACTCGAAGTAAACCTTTACTTCTTCGTTTGATGTTATTTTATCTCCATCAGATACCTAATAATATCTAAACTTGACAGTTGCTTTCAGTAGCTAAAGACACTGCTCCAGGTGAGGCTCGAACTCACAATCTCGGCATAACTTCGCTGTGCACTGCTGTATAAGTACCGCGCGCTGACCGATTGCGCCACTGGAGCTGTGCAAAGTGAGCTCCTCATACAGACTGACGCTGCAGAAACACAGGGTGAAAACGGTTTCGGTTGTGGATCCATCTATACATGGGGAACACTGAAATAGCAAGGAGAATACAAGAAAAGAAACTGAAAGAATTGTGCTAACAGCAAAGGGGGACGGAGGGAGGTGGTCGGACAAGTAAATCAGATTGTTTGTAGCGACATTTTTGAGTCAATTGGCACACTGATTTCTCTTCATGTGCCTTGAACTGTGCAGTTTGTATTTTCGTTGTAGATAGGTTTCTTCAGAAGTCCAGTAAATTGACAATAATGGAGAACTAGCTGACGCACCGCGTCGTGAAGACCCTCTGTAAGGTGATTACACGTTTCATTTTCAAGTCGCCTCCTTTACACGCAATTGCTTCCCCGACACTGAGAGAACATGAGAAATGGCTTCAATTTCAATGTGAAGCGCAGTTCAGGCTCGATGGCTTCACATCTCCAATCAATCAAATAAAATTTCAGTGAAGCGATCTAAATAAGACTCTGAAGTACTGGGAAAGATGATTATTTTGAGCGTCCCTCCCAGGGTCTGCTACGAGGCTGAAGTTGGCTTCTTATTCGCCAGCTTCTTATGCGTGTTTTCGTTCCACCTTAAATGCTGCTGCTGTGATGTTATGTCGCCTTTCGCCTGTAGATGGCTCTCTTCGATCAGTACTAATCCGGCTGGAAAACTGTAGACATCTTCACTGAAAGGGAATATCCAAATAGCGACTGTCCAAACTATATTTTTGTATGGAATATATTTCAGAAAATCGCAAACCAATTTTAAAAACTCACCATAACACGGACTTACACTGGGAAAAAGTGATTGCACTTTCTGCTTATTTCTACGGCCTCCCCCCCGATTATGAAAATGTCTCACAGTTCTGACACTGACGTGTGAAAGACAATGTAACAGACTATCAAAATCCTGAAGTACAAACAATTTGAATGCACCAGTTTTTTAAATATGACCCTCTGATCTTGGCATGTCAGAATACATTGGGAAAAAGTATGGCAGGAATTGCAATGTCACGCATTGTTGAGAATATCACTGACCTTGCCGATATTTGCAGGGGATAC